>NC_086250.1:35742086-36058494 GCF_021018805.1 Prinia subflava | reverse complement strand
GGGAAGGAAGGGAAGGGAAGGGAAGGGAGGGAAGGGAAGGGAAGGGAAGGGAAGGGAAGGAAGGGAAGGGAAGGGAAGGGAAGGAAGGGAAGGGAAGGGAAGGGAAGGGAAGGGACGGGAAGGGAAGGGAAGGGAAGGGAAGGGAAGGGGAAGGGAAGGGAAGGGAAGGGAAGGGAAGGGAAGGGAAGGGAAGGGAAGGGAAGGGAAGGGAGGAAGGGAAGGGAAGGGAGGGTTTTTTTACACTTTGTTTATGGAAGTTCAACCATAATGCAACAAGGACTCAATTAAAATATAGCAGAAAGTTCCTGAGAACACACTGACACAGATTCATTCCTCAAAACATAGTGAGGTGGCATACAAATGTTCTGGAGACAGTGTGGTGTGAAACAGTTCTCTGTTATCAGGATTAGATGAATTCTCTATTGCTTTTATCAAGAATTGCTGCAGTGAGGTAAATTCCCCTCTTCGCACTTCCAGGAGCTTCTCCATATTTCCTGTGTAATAGAATTGCTGATTTCTAAGTGACAACTTGGGACAAGAAAGCAAGGACTGTCTTACAGTGATACAGAAGTGATACCGTTACTTTCCCTTTTTAGTCCCATCTCACAAGATGTGAATGCACATCCCTGACATGGAAATGATCCCATAAAAGCTGGTACAGGGTGGGCAGGTCCTAGAGAAAATTACTCCTGAAGTGAGATGGATGGGTGATGGGGGTCGTGCCCCAGAGGGCTCTGCCTGAACCATTGTGCCACATTTATGCAGCACATTTATGGATTTACCTCAAGTTGTAACATCTTCCCTATTTTACAGAACTTAATTAGGATGTGCATCTGGTTTGTAGCATGGGGAGTGATGACACCCTATCAGAATGTGTCAAAATGCAGTGATATAACTGGAATACATGGGAGAAGACATTCATATGAGGGGCTATCTTCTGGAAATCCAGGGTGTTTGACTGAAGGGTTTCACCCTCAGTTAATGCCCACAGGCAGATGCAGCTCTGTCTCAGCTGTTGTGCAGGGCTGGATGAACACCAGAGCTGTGCCAGCTAATGCAATCTCATAGATCAGGAGAACAGTTTCAGGGGATGAGAAAACTGGCATGGGAAAACATCCAAGTGCAATACTCAATGACTGATTGCTTGGATTTAATGACATTGTTCACTCTTTGTAGGACTGTTTTCTGAACCTGTGATCATCTCACAGTTGTTTCACATTTTCCTAGGCTGAAATGGAAATGACCTAACTTCTGTTTTGATTCAGCTGTAGGTCACTGCCTGGCTGCTGCCTACCACAAAGAGTTCTGATTTTCTTCTTTTTCTCCTCCTTCATAGAATCATTTACAGTTTAGCATCTTGTCCTCCAAAGTGATTTCAATGGTTTTATGCCCCTCTCACATACAATTTCAAGCTGCTGTAAACAAGTCGTGTTGCTGGTGAGCATACAGGAAACAACTTGAAATGATAAGAAGGACAGAGAAAAAATAATTCCTTTAGGAAAGAGCTTGAGTATCATTTGCACTTCCAGTGTGGCAATTAGACACTGCAGTGCTGGGCTGCTGGAAGGATATGCAAACTTCTTATGATATAGCTTTCTTATAATCTGCTAAGAACAAAAACCCATCAGTTCTGGCAAATGCTGTGAGTCAGTTTGCTAGAGGAGAGCTTTAGCCAGATGTAGTAGGGCAAAATTCCCCTTGTGCCCCCAAGGTGGGTTTACTGTTCAGAGAGCAGTGGCTGCTGCCATCATCCCACAAATGGCTGGGTTCAGCTGGTCCTGGTGAGCACAACAGAGAGAGCGACCACAGATCCTCCGTATGGAAAGATATTTAATCCATCTCTTTGTGCTGCTACTCATTGATCCAAATGTCCTCTGTTTGAAGTACTGCTGAAGGGGGAAGTTCTTTTTACTCCCATCTGGTTATGATTAATCCTCTCAGCCAGGCTCCCTCTGGCCAAGGAGGAGCCCGAGACAAGAACGGTCTCTCTCCCTCTTAATTACACTAGTTTAACAGAGAAACAGCAGTAATTAGAGCCCAGAGATGCAGTAAGTATATGTGAACATGGTGTCAGTTTACAAGGTGATATGTTAAAGCTGATTCAAGCCTGTACACAATCTCTTTCTCATTACAGAGGTGTAATTAATCACTTTGTCTCATTAGCACACTATTGGATTAAACAGTCATTTTAACCTTCCTCCCTATCTTGGAATCTGTTCTCACACAACAGAAGCCAATTTCCTTTGGAAAATATGATCAAGCTTTCACATCTGTGTGGATGTGGCTCTGCAGAGTTAAGTTGATTTTAGCCTTTTTATTATTCACCTGAACTCGAATGACATGTTAAAGTTATTGTCTTGGAGACATCCCTGGTCCAGACATGTCACTGGCTAAGCTGAGGGGCTTGGCTGCTGACTCGAGGTGGGGTCCTTTGCTGACAAGGTGAAGAGAGCTCAAGGTGAGACACTGCCCCTCCTCTCCCTTGGGAGCTGCTTTTAACCCTTATGGCTGGTCCCACCAAGGCTAGGTGGCAGCCGGGGAGCAGCTGTGCCTGTGCTCAGCCTCTGGCTCGGCCTCAGAGCAGCCTGGTCGCTGAGCTGGGTGGTTCTTGGGCTGCTTCTGGCCCTGGCCACTTTCTCTGGCCCAAATCTGACCCTCAAGGGCATTCCAGCTGCTGGCTGCTGAGGCTGCTGCCCTCACCAGCCTGGCTACCACCCTTGGCTCCCAGCCATCCTTCTCTGGGGAGCAGCCAGCCATTGCTGTGCCCCACCACAAATTTTGAGGATTCACCTAAGGAGAAGAATCCAGGTCTGTGTCATGCCTCAGACCTTGTTGGTGCCTCATAGCCCTGCATGGGGACATCTTTCAAGGAGGGAGTACTGCTGCTTGTCTTTACACCTCATTTTTCTTTTAGTATTGGCCAAGCAGAATCCCTCCTTGAAAAGGAAACAGAGCAATTAAGTACGACCCATTTTTGCACAGAATTACAAAAACAACATTTTTCTGTGTAAAATCATAATCCAGACAAGCTCAGATTTTCTGAGCTTCAACTGACTTAAAAGGTTTATGAACCTTTGAGATTAATTTTGCTCTCTTTAATTAAGCTCATGTCTTGAGAAGGCTAAGACATCTTTAACAAATAACAAATGGCAAGGACTTTGCTAGGAAAAAGCTGGTGGTCTGGTACTTTCTTCCTGTCCACTGGTTTTTTTCCCAGAGATAACAATTCACTAGGGTTGTGCAAGAGTTTGCAGCTTGCCTTAACTTAAAGAGATGTCCAGAGGGACTCTTAAAAGGGCAGGAGGGAGGCTGGTGCCTAAGTGAATCCTTTTACCCTCTACAGAGGCTCCTGGAACTCAGCCCTTACTACTCTAGCAGGGCATTGCATAGTTATCTGATTATACCAAAATATATCCTCTGAAACATTTTTTCCTCTTTAATTGTGCATGCTGGGGAGACCTTTTGCTTTCTCAGCCTCTTAAAATATTCTTTTTTCTAATGCATTTGAAATGTTTTTGTAAATGTCTTATATGCATAAGAGCTTCAAACTATGTGATTTCTGCCACACAGTGATGGAGTGGGATCTTACATTAAAAATCAGTGATCACACAGCAAGGGAAGGTCATGCCAAGACCATCAGGCTTGTACTGCAGGAGCACAAGGACAGGTTTTGATCCTATCCCAAGACAGTAGGCTCTGACATATCCAAATAATGGGAAGACCCAATCAAGGCTGAGCAGAAAATCCCTAAATTATTTTCAAAATTATTTTCAAAATTATTTTCAAATCAGTGAATATGTTATCTGATTGTTTCTTAAAACCTGCTCAACAGGGCTGGTCCCTGCACTGTTTCCATTTTCCTCCACAACCACAAGGTAGGTCCTCAGCTCTTGTGAGGCCAGGTCATATTCCTGGTTCCCATTTCTCTGGATTTAGAGGAGTTAAAGACTGCTTTGCTCAGTAATGTACAGTAGATGGAGGGTAGAAATAAGAACCCCAGAACCAGGACACTCAACCTCCTCCCCTTCAAGCCAGACTAGACCAAGAGTGAGTCCAGTGAAACCACTGGCATTGTGTTACTGTAAAGGCAGAGAAGAACACGAGTGTTTGAGTGTTTGCCACTTAGGCCTACATCTACAGTGTCTGTAGATGATTTTTAACCATCATCCTCCAAACATCCCAATTTCAGGACAATAAAGATGAAAACCCTCATGTAGGTCGGTGCCAAGTGGGGGTTTTGTCATTACTTGGGACAAGCCTCAGAGCAGAGCTCCAGTCAACTCCTCCCTAACATCTTCCACCCTATGTTCATTTAATTCCCAGTGCATTTCATGCAGAGAACTAATCGTTACCAGTTAATCAAGATATTGAATGGGTGTAGGGTGATTAAATTACATGCTGTTTGGTTATCAGTGAGATGCAGAGATTGTGAAGACGCAAAGCATTCTCCTTAGCATTGAAGAATTGGCTGTCTGAAAAGGGAGGTGTTTCCTTCTGGACAATTTATTGTGGAATCTTTATATTTACTTCTTATTTTCTAGGCCATAAATTGTTTGCCTTTTCTTCCCAAAAGATTAAACCTAGTCCAAATTGGCCAGTTTCACTTGCTGTTAGAAGCACTGAACAAGTTGAAGTATTTACATGTATCGATGGTTTGTTTGGTCTCACTACATTGCCTTCGCTATCACACCATGCTGTGGGGATTGGAGTGTAAACCGCTGGTTCATAGCTGTCAGCTTTGAAACAAGAAAGAAGCTGTTGGAAAAAGCAAGTTTCATGCTCCCCTTCCACCTGGATTTGGTATATCATCTATGAAATTACACTGTTGTCACATCCAAGGAGAGAAATGCCCAGCCAGAGTTGGGGGAAAGGAGTAAAAGTCTGGCATCTCACATTCGGGACCAAAACAAAAACTTACTTATTTGGAAAACGCAGTAAAATGGATCAGCTCCAGCTGAGGCAGAAGGTTTTGTCTCCTAGGAGATCCGCTGGTATCAGACTTGGAGGTCCCAGCATTTTGTGAACAAGCATTGCAGCCTTTTGCCACCCACAAACAAAGTTACTGTGGGCTGCAAGGGGAATAGGGGAAGGCTTCATGCTCTTAGAACTGAAGCTGGTGTTGACTGACATGATTAGAATTCATTTCATTGCTCTAGGAGTCCTTGGAGAAAGTCCTTGAAAAAACATCCTAAATTCTCATCACATTTCTGGTGCAATAAATGGATCTGGAAAGAATCTGGACACTAATGCTTCCTGCACACATGGATCTTAGACCATCATAGTCAGCATGGCTTGAATTTGCCTCAGTTGTGTGTGAAGGTTTTCTTTACACTCCTTTACATCCCAAGCTACTAAATTTTAATTTTTTAAGCAGGTCATGGAGCCTTGCTCAGCAACTGTGGGCTGGAAGGAGAAAGCATTGCCATGACCAAAGCACCTCTCAGAAGCCCTCTTTGTTGACCAAGACAGCTTGTGAAGACCTGCTTCCCTTGACATGATGGGAGCAGGCTTTACTGTGCTGCCTGTTGGAGGCTTCCCTTTTGCTTGCCTCTGGCTGGGTTTGCTGGCAGTCCTCAACATCTTCCAGCACCAGGGGGTGACTGTCCCAGCTGGCTCTGGGCTGCCCAGCCTGTGCTGGGAAGCACTAAGATGTTCATCCACAATGGCACTGCTTGTTGATTTCCTTTCTTTATACAGAGAACTGAATCAGGGGCTTGCTGAAACAGACAGTGAACCTGCCATTGATTTTAATGGGAGCAAACTCAGGTTTGGGTCGAGCTGTGTCTTAAGTGTGTGGCTAGGGAAAGGCAGAAGAACGGGAATTGGAAGCTATGGGTTGTGGCTGTGTTGTTCACTTGCTCTTTCCAAGCAGCGGGCGGTTCTAAGGACACAAAGCAAGCAGCAGCTCCTCGGGTGTCTGTGGGCGCCGTCGGGCAGGCACTGCTGCCATCCTGTGGAGAGCAGGACCAGGGACAGCTGCAGGGCACCGGGGGCCAGGGAGTGTCTGGGCAGGCCCTGCAGTGCTGCTGGGCTGGGCTCCCATGGCCAGCTGGGGATCACTGCACATGGCTTTGGGCCAGGGCTGCCCAGTCTTGCCCTGGACAGCTCTGGGACTTTAAGAGCCAATTTACATTGCCAGTTTACAGTGGTCCCCGTGCCTGCATCAGCTGGGTGGGAACTGTGCCCACGAGGCCTGAAACAGCTGGATGCTGGAGCCACTGGGGTGAGCTGTTATCCTCTGCTAGTCCTTCAGTGCTCACATCCAACAGAGACTCCTCACTTGGACATTGGGGTGCAGGTGTATTTCTTTTCAAGGGTGTCCTTGAAAATCTTCCATACTGAAATCACAGCCTCTTTTAATTTCATTTTTTATTCTGTAAAAGTTTAATATTTTGCTAACAGATAGTATAAAAAAATATTCAACCCCACAGTGTGATTGGAGTAAAGCTATATGCAGACAGGTAAACAGATAGCTAGAAAGCAGGAAAAGCAGGACATCTAATCACTGAAGAACGGTTATAAACAGCAATAAAATTAATATCTATATTAAACTAGCAGTGCAAAAAAAAACAAACTGGAAGCAGCTTTACATTAAAAATACAGCTTTTTAAATACAGAAATAGCACCAATTTACAGAAGACAATCAGAAATGTAAACTTGGCAGATAGATTCAAGTATAAGTTATATGCTTAGCCTCCTCAACAACTGACTTAGGACAGAAAGGTTTCACAAACCCTGAAGAACTTCCTGGGTATGCACTTTGCCTCAGTGCAAATATAAATTCTGCTTTTCCAAAGCTACTTTGCTGATGAGTTGTTCCTAGTTTATTTAAATTCTTAGCTTCAGTGAAAGTAAAGATTCCCTCCTGACAACCAACTGCTCCCCCTCACCAGTCTAATTCAGCAGCTTGGGTGCAGAACAAAACTGCCTGACTGCTTTAGAGGTCTCACTCTATTTTAGTGAGAATTTTGCATTGGCAAAATCAAGACAGAATATCTATATCCTTTTTCTCCTAAGCTCCAAACCTGCTTTCCCAGCCATCATCCACTGAAGACAGAGTCAAGCCTCATTTCCAGACCTGTGGTATTTACAGGAACTCAAAACTGTAAGCAGAAATTGGAAATCGAAAATCCATTTTCACTTCCCATATTTTCAAGTATAGTTGAGTTAATTATGGCACACAATAACATCACTGACAAAGAAAGACAATTTTGGTGCTGATGCTCACACTGGAGCAAAGAGTCAGTATTAACTCCAATCCTCCTCCCTGCTGCCAGGGGCCATATCACGAAAAGGCTGCACTGTACTAGAGGGAGAGAGAAGAGACAAGGTTTGGAGAATCAGCACCCATTGTGTTCCCTGGAACCCCAGCAGTCTTCTGTTCCTGCCCCAGCAGCAACACATGCACATCAGGAGAAGCGCAGGGGCAGCACTGTGCTAGTTACACACTGCCTTTCAAAGCAAAATTCATCTAAGTGGGTAAGAAATAATTTAGAAGAAAAATTTGTAAACTTTCATGACTGTAGTGTCATTAAACTATAAAAAAATTAGCAGTCTGAAGATGTGTCTTTACTACCCCTGAAATTTCCTATGATAATTCTGCTATAGATTTTCTTTCAACAAGGGCTAACCAAGCCCTCTCAAAAACCTGTTATTGGTCTATTCCAAGAGAAGGCCACATTACTCAAACTCTCAGCTTCATTAAGATTCTTTCCTTAATTCATTTTCATTATACATTTCATTATAAAAATAAGATGCTCTCATCAAATCCCCAGCCTCAAAATGCTAACCTCCCTTGACCAACAAAATAGCACGTCTAAGAGTGCATCTATCCTCAGAAAATCAATACCAGTACCAAAGAGAGCTGATCATGCTGGCCTTACATTTGCTAGAAGGCCAGGCTAAAGTGATGTCAACAGCAACACTTTCTGTCTTTTGAACAGGAGACTGCACAAATGTAATTGCAGTTAGCTGCATGAGTGAAAACATACCCAAATATAAGAGCATTAGCTCTTAAAATTATGTCCTGTATTGATAATAGCACCATCTCTTATTTGAGGACTCTGAATGTGAACTGTTAAGACCTTTCTTCCTCATTATCTTCTCCTAGGGTACAGTGGTAATTTTCTTTTTATTATTTTTTATATTACTTTAAAACTCAAGGCTCCTGCTCTTTTCAGCTTCTTTTTCTGGTTTAGATAGTTAAGTTCTCCCTTGTCTTCCCAACGTGCTCAAATGCACTATTAACTAATCAAGAAATTCCTGTAAGTGAAGAGTTAGGCACTTAAGTACATACTCCTTAAGTACACTTAAGTAAACACCTAAGTAGGCACTTAGTAGACTCAGGTTAGACTGAATCTAATCATGAGTGAGGTTAATGACTTACCAGTACTCCTTGGTCATAAAGTCTAGACTGGATATTTAAACAGGAGATGAAACCTTAGCACAGTCCTCTCAGTGGTTTGTCACTCTCAAATCACTTTGTGAAATCTGTCTAAGGATCCAGGTTTTGTATTCTTTACATCTAGCTTGCATATTTTGCTCAAAGTAAAAAAAAAAAACAAACAACAAAACAAACCAACCAACCCAAAGACTAATACAGTTCATTAACATAACTATAAAAATGTTAACATTCACAGTTATTTTGGTCTTAATATTTTTCACATGTATACATTCAATCATACTGCATTATTATTAGGTTTTTCTAATCACAAGTGCAGGGCAAATTGTACAACAACCAACTGACATTCAAGTAGTCCTACCCTGAGAAAATCTGTTGTTCTGAAACTGCAAAAATCGGTTTTTTTCACTAATCCCACTCCAACATACAAAATAAAGAACAAGAGGCTGCACTGCAGAGGCAGGATTTGACAGATTGGAACCAAGGAAGCAGTTGCTCTCACAACTGCAAAAGTTTATCATTTTCACCACAGATTTACTCAGGGCAAGTAGAGTACATGCAAATGAAGTCTTACCCCGGTAAGTGCTAGACATCTCTCTTAAAACCATGAATAAAGAACCCCTGGGGACTTCAAAAGAATCTGTTTGCATCTCCTCACAGAAATAAAGAGAGTTTTCCAAAGTAAAATCACACGCCCACAAGGCTGTGTGAAGCACCGAATCTAAATTCATATCAGCACTGAAGGAACAATTCAGTAAAAGGATTTCTGCACCAAGGGTGATTTTGAAGAAGATGGCTAACAGAACCAGTGGGTGAACAGGTAGTGGGGAAGCATGCCAAAAGGGGTGACATTTTAACGTGCTCCTCTTGCCAGGTTAAGAGCTTGTTCTCTTGTAATTCATACAGGGTCCGAGGACAATCTGCCCACCCCTTGCAAAGAGTGGAATTAGTCAGGGCTGGTACTAGAGATTTCCAGTCTCCTCTGCACAGAGCTGGCATTCCTGGTCTGGTTGCCTTCATTTTTCTTCCACGCCACAGGGTCTCCAAGACTTCCAGGAGTTTTGAAAAATGTCTCATGATGAGCAGGACGAATACTCTTGGGAGTGAGAGGAGCTGATGAAGGCTATTTGTGAAAAACAAAACCAAACCACACACACACAAAAAACAAACACAAACAAAAACAAACAAAGTGATTTGGCAGGGTTTTCTCAAAGCTTACACACAAGCAGGCAAACAGAGGAGAGCTGGGAGACATGAATCCCTGTACTTTGCTACACATCCTTTCAGAAGCTCCACGTGAAAAGCTATGGGCTTTGCCCCTGCTTTTCCTTCTGGTACTGGATGCCAGTGCATCACTGCTGGAAGATCTGCCTTTATCTCATTCCTGACTTGAATTTTTTCATAATTAGTTCATACTCATTTGTTCTTATGCCAATCTTGTCCTTTAGCTTCTATGGCTTTTTCTCTTCCATGATGTTTTACTCACTTTTGTTATTTGTTATCATCAAGAGAAATCAAAAGTTAGTCTTCTAAACCCTGACCACTTCTAAGTGCCACTCTATTGTAACCTCCAGTGTTAGCATTTGTAATCAGACTGGCTGCCAACCAGTCTCTTATTACAGCCTTTTTCTAAGCTCAAAGAAGATAAACATGTTTATAATGCTTCCAAATCAATCTATTTGTCACTGAATTAGTCAATAGGCAAACAAATCACAAATTTACAAATCTAAGCTGAATTAGTGCCAAAATGACACTGCTAATAGTTGTAAAGACCCAGGTAACACAGTGCAGCATGACTGTTTTAAGTCACTAGTATTTCAGATAAATGAGTCTTCCTTCATGTTTGAATTTCTGATTTTTTTATACCAAAAGTCTGGTTCTGTGGTAGACTTTAAAAAGATGAACAATCCCACAAGAATAATTGTTTTCACTCAGCTCTGATGCTACTATTATTTTTCTATTACATGGTGAAAAGAGATCAGAACAGGGCTGAAGGGATAACTCAGGACACTACTACCTGAAAAAGTGTTGCAGCCAGCTGTCTCCTGAATTCTGACACATAATCCTCCTGTCCTCCTAATGTTTTTCTGTAGCCATTGCATAGAACACAATGACACTGTCAGATGGGGAAAAGCCTTAGATTGCTGGGGGATTTTACAATTTCTGTAAGAGCCATAGAACCACTTCACTGTCCAGGACTAGATGTGCTGTGCTATGTAGTCAAACACCCTGTGCCACCGCTAAGATGGACACACACAGGCTAAGTGGAAGACACCAGCTCTCAGCACTGCCACGGAGGCACCAGCCTGTGGCACACGCTGCCAGCAGGCACCTGGCACAGCTCTTTTATTAGCACTCCTGTTCACCTTTCCCCCTTACCTGCTGCAGCTTCAGAAGGGTCACTGGGTGTCCCATACACACAGGGGAGTCCAGCTTAACAGCGCTGCAAGACCTTGTGAGCACAGGACTCAGGTGCAGAGTGGGATGAGGCGGCTGCTGCGCATCCACCGAAGGCGCAGGTGAGACCTTGGGGGTGACCACGGCCGTGCTGCTTATGAACACAGGGGTGGAGGGTGCCAGGCTGGACACACTGAAACTTGTGGAGGCAGCAGCTGAGAAGGAGCCATCGGGAGCTGGGGAAAGAGGACTGGTGAAGGAGGGAGAACAGACGAGAGGGAAGGAGGCCAAGGCTGCTGACGGCACCATGACACAGGGCACGCTTAGAGAAGGCATCTGGTTCGCAGCCAGGCTGATGGCACCAGGAGCTTGGTTTGCAGAGAACAGGAAATTAAAACTGCTTAATCCTAAACCAAAGAGAGAAAAAACAAAGCATTAATAAACCTGAAAAAGTGAATTAAACTACTGTAACTTCATCCGCAACAGGAAAAAGGTGTCACAATAAAGAAAAGTCTGCCTAGGAAGTAAATTATGACAAAAATAATAAAAAATAAGAAAGAAAACGGTCCAGCTTCTGTCCAGCTCTTTCCTAATCTGTCTCCATTTTCCCTCCTACTTGTCTATTCGCTGTACCTGCATCCATTTACTTAGGTCATATGAAGTGCCAACCATACCCCTTGCTGTTTTCTGCTTCTAACTTCAATTACAAGCAACATCCTGGCTAAACAAACTCTTTTTTTTCACTAACTGGAACCATCCTCTGCTATATGCAAACATATACATTAATTTTAGTGAGGAAAAAAACCCAGACAAATCAAACCAAACAAATGGGAGATACCCACAAGGATATATCACAGAGGCATTAATTTTGCTGAGAACAGCTGAACTACTGTGTTGAAGTCGAAGCTGCTCTGGCTCCCTGTTTGTCTAACCTTCCAAAACACCAGGATAAACTGAGCATCTCCAGCCCAAGTGAAATGCCACAGACCCCACTCTGTGTCACAAGTGAATCAAAGACTAAAGCAGTAGTCATGGAAATGTCCTATTCCCACAAAGCAGTCATCCGCTGCCCACAAACACAGGCACAAAACATGGTGGACACAAAATCCCACTGCAGTATTTTCAGCTCCTTCCTCCAGATCCCCACAGTGTCATACAAGCAGTGCTGGCTACATTCCCAGTGCCTTGGGTTTCAGGGGTCATACTGATAATGCATGTTACAAGACAGTACGAAGTTTGAAAGCGATGAAATTCAAACACTCAGGGGATGCTGCTGTTCTATACTGACCAGCTTAGTGCCAAATCCAGACTTCCAGCTCCTTTGAGTTTTGAATGCTGAATAAGTGTCTTTTTTTTCTGCACATAATTCAGGCATGCAAATCTCACATTGTTCAATGCTATTAATATTTGCGAACCTCAGAAAAATGCCTCTTTTCAGAGGAGCAACAGTTCACATTGAGTCAAGAGATTTCAGAGTTACTAAACTACTACAGAGAACTGCTGTCAGGGTTTTTTATGCCAAATATTCACCTATTTGTAGGATTCATTATTTGCTCAGTGAACAGAGGTTTAGGTGCCTCTAAATGTCATGGCTGTCCTTACCAGCAGTAGGCTGAACATAAAGATACTGTGGCTGGAAAGGTTGATTGGCATTTTCTTTAGAGATGTGTTCATTTCCTGGAGGAGGTTCATCAGGGTCTTTGATATGAGATTGTTTTTCTTGCTCCTGACAATCTAAAGGCTTCACAGACTCCTTGTTTGCTGCCTCTGGAGCAGCAGGACTTGCAAGGTCAAAACAATCCGTTTCTAGATGTGCAGCAGCTGAACAGCCACTTCCTGGGGAAGATTCTGCCTTGGGTGACTCAGAAGGTTTCTAAGCAAAAACAAAAGTGGAAATGAAGATTCCGAACTGAAAAAAAAACCCAGTGCAATACCTCTCATGCACCTTCCTCATACATCTGTGCAAAGGAGCAGCACAAATCTGATTAGCAAAACACCAAGTTAAAAATTTTGTTTGAGGGCTTAAAGAGCCATATTAGTGATGACTAAACCCTGTGCCCTTTGCTGTAGTTCACATTCAGTACTCA
This sequence comes from Prinia subflava, assembly GCF_021018805.1. Taxonomy (NCBI): domain Eukaryota; kingdom Metazoa; phylum Chordata; class Aves; order Passeriformes; family Cisticolidae; genus Prinia; species Prinia subflava. The sequence goes on along the minus strand of NC_086250.1, from coordinate 36,045,609 downwards.
GATACACTACATAAGAAATACCTGAATTCTGGGATAACTTTTTATTTATAAGGAAAAACACTTGTTTCAAATGGTTTATATTCAATATTCAAATGCCTTATATGACATGGTCTTGAGTCTGACCCTTCCTTTTAGTATTTAAGTGAATTCTGAGATAACTAAGCATCACACTCTCATCATCTTTCTCCCACCAGCCTGCTGTGGGCAACGCTAGGCCTCAGAGAGAGGGACTCAGGCTGGAGAGTAGGGGGAAGGAACAAATCACATAGCTCAGGGCAGTAAGCAATGCTGCTGCTGGGAAAGCCCAAACTAAAGGGGAAGATGAGAAGTAATAATTACATTGATTTCTTCCCCTCTGACCCATTGTTTTGCTTAAGAAAATTATTAGGATGCTAATTCCAAAGAACAGCTGAGCATCACATCACTATGCAAAGCAATCCAAGTCTATTTTCCCCTGGTAGTGTGAAAACATCTCCCAGTTAATGCTTATACTTCCTGACACAGCCCACTTGCAAGTTTATTAACATGTGGGAGGCAGCATTTTTATCTCTCAAGAGCAGTGTACTGAATTTACCCTTCTGAAAACACTGTCTTAGGCAGAAGTCTTTCCTTACTGTGGGAAAGCCTAAGTGACAATGAAATTCACTTTACCTTGGGTACTACAAGTGAGAGGGGCAGAAAACTGTGCTCCAGCATCTGCTTTTTAGCCACTGGCTCTTCATCATCTGCAGGTGCAGAGGGCGAGGAGCACTTGTTGGAGCTGCGTTTCTGGCAGACAGTGGGAGGTACGGCAGCCGGAGCTTCTGCACTCCTGTTCCCCAGGTCTCCTGCAGTGGGCAGGAGCTCATTCAAGTTATTTTCCTGAAGACCACCACACAACATAAAAAGGGATGAAGATGGGAAGCACAGGAAGGGTTGGTTGGGGACCAGGGTAGGTTTTCCATTTTCTGTTTTGGAGGCTGCTGTTGTGGAAGGGTGTGAAGCCTGGCTGCTGACACCAACTGGTACTGAGAAGCTTGGCACATCTGCCTGAACCACAGGGAAAACTGCCTGAGGCAAAGGGTTAACACAAAAATCAGAGTCCCCAGGACCCGGACGAAGGGGCAAAGGTAAGCTTATGTTGGAGTTCTTTGCTGAATTTTGTATCGTTTCAGTGTCATGAGATTTATTCCTAAAAAAAAAAAAACAAAAACAAAGAAACCCAAACTGTAATGAAAAGAGGAAAAATATTTATTCCAAAATTAAACCCCTATTTTATCCTTAGAAGCAAAGAGATACATGTTTGGACACAAGTGTGGAAAATTCCACCCCCAAAAAACAATTTTTACACAATTTTAAGTTTAGAAGAAGGGTCTCTTTTTATCATTTCTAATTACACAGAAGCAGAGTTCTCAGGTTTTTGGTGGAGCAATAACACTTTGGGCTGCACTTGACTAGTCAATCATTCACAAATGAATTCAAATTGGAGTAGGTGTAGAGAAGACAGGTGAGAGACACAGATGCCCTTCCATGGAATCATAATTTGCTCAGGCTACCCAGACAATAGGTCAAAGGATGCAGAAATGACCTATACAAACACATATGACAGAAAGAACTACTGAAGCAATACATCAACACTGGTACAAGCACAGGTGGTTGTAAAATGCCCATAGGAAAAAAAAGCCATGGTGACACCTATCAGTATTAAATGATTTAAAGAGATTTTATGAGAATTTTTTAATCTCAGTCTCATCAATGGAGTCTGTTCTTAAACTAAGTATGACAAGCACAAAGCTGCAACTGGACAAGAGTTAAGACCAACCTACCCAGTATCTTCCTCTATTTTCTGCCTGCAGACAGCTGCTAGATTTATCATTTTGGAACAATTTTTATCTGAATTCACAAGAGAGGCTGAAAGAACAAAGAGGCATTCAATTAATCACAGATAGGTTTACCAATCATACTTTGATACTAGCCATATAAAGTAATTGCTATAATTTTTCAGTCCTGACATGTTTTTATAACATCCAGTAATCACCTAGAGCCAGAACCTGCAAGACACTCAAAACTCTCAAGTCCCACTGGAGACATGTTCAACATCATCATTTCCTAAAACAGGGAACTGTGAAAAACCCTGTAATTACTTTATCTTTTTTAACAACTATCCATTAGATTGTTACAGTAAATTTCACTATATTAGGAACCATAAAATAAAGCAAGCATTTGTGGCTAAAGATTTTTTCTTAATCGAGTTTTCACAGAAGTTGTACTATAGCTGCAGTTAATACAGAACAGAAATATTTACCTGCAGAAAATAAATTGCAAATCCAACTGCAGTATGGCCCAGATTCACCTCATATAACTTTAGCCATTTGACTAGAGGTTCTAAACCAGAAGTTTCATTATCACATGGACAGTAGAAATATAGGTACCTCCCAAGAGTAATTCACATATTTAATTATGCTGATTCACCCAATCTAGTGGCTTAAACTGGTGCATGCCCTCATTTGGCCAGGTCCAGTGGCATAGAAAAGAACATGCTTTATTAGTAGTTACCTCTCTTCTCTTGACGTGGGCTGTTAGGCTCAGAACTGACCTTCCTTCTGGTTGCCTCACAGGGCTGTGCACTGTTAAATGAAGCGTGACGTGCAAACCTTTGCTTTCCAGTAGCACAGGTCTGGTACTGGACACAGGCTCCTCTCTGTGTCCCTGGCACAGGATCTGATGTTGGGCTATGGCCTCTCAGCTCATCTGTAGGGACACAACATTGTACAATCCTCCTTCAGGTAACACAGCTCATCATTTAGGCTTCTGCCATATTACCAAACTTGGTGTTAAGGGAAGAGGCAACCTCTGTATTATCTCAGACCACTGAAACAAACCTAGAACTCAGTAAGCACCAGTAGACAAGGTAAGGGCTTCCTTCCTATCCATTCCATAGTAGCTGCAGCAGCTACATTCTAGTGTGCTAGCCAGGAGAAAGGGTACTAAGATAGTATTTACATTATCTTTCACTTTTACTTGTTCTTGGCACTGTTCAGATGCAAATACCAAAGCCAAAGCGCTTCCCTTTGCTCTGGCTTCTAGCCAAGAAACATCAGCTTACAGAGATGCTCTGTCCCATCAACTTGTTCTTTGCAGACAAAGCTTTTGTAAAAGGGGCCATATGTGAGCAACAGCCCTGCTCTGCCTTGGTATGTCCCCTTACAAAGAAAATAGTTCACTGTATAATTATTATGGAATTACCAAAATTTGCGACCTGGAACAGCTGTGGGCCCAGATTTGAAGATGACAGTGTTATCTGCTATTTTTCTACAATTCATACAGTTAGGCATACAGTTATCTAAGTCAGTGTAAAAATACATACAAGACACAGGATCCTTCAACATCCCTCCACAGATCCAGATCTGGGGCACAAAGTCTAACAAGGGCAAATGTTGAGCTGGCAGCAGTTAATATTCACAGGGTACCCACTGAATGCTGAGCCATTTTTTACACACAGAAAGCAATGTTTTACCACTTGGGATGGGACTGTCAAAGTAAAAAGAAAACAAAAGTTACCAGTCTTTTCAGGGAATTCCACAGGCCCAATCCACTTGAACGCCGGTTTGCGTCCTCGTTCCTCTGTGACGTGGACCTTCTTGATCAAGCCTAGGCTGGTGAGAACATTGGCGATATCATACAGTCTTCGTACCTTTGCTAACAAGGGGAGGCAGGAGTAGATAAGAGAGTCAGGTTTACAATGCATACAGGACATATTGATGTGCTAATTTCATTCCAGACTATCACCACAGCTTTCATGGATGGGTGGGCAAAAGCAAATTGGCACGGATTTAGGGACCTCCTGTGAAGCCTGCCACGCCAGCTCCCCCCTGATTGTCACTGCTACTTTATATCTTAGCTGCTCAGGTTTAAACTCACCTTCCTCATTTTGATGGAAATAGGTTAGGATGTGATTGCATCATCAACTTGCCCAGAAAAGGCAACTACCTCCACATAGGTAAGGAGAAGTTGGGGGGGAGAGGCACAACAGTGCACAGCTGATCACAAGAGGACACATATTTATCATTTTTAAAGTGTAACACACTCAGAAAAATCTCTGTGACTCTTGTAAATAATATCTTTGAGCTGACTATGCTACCCACATATCTTCCAGCTAAACTCCTCTCATTTCTTCTTATATTTGGGGTAGAATTTCAAGACTGAATGCATGTACTTTATTTTAAAAGTACTTTAAAGACTCAAAAGTCTTTATTTCAGAAGATTTATTTACTAATGCTAAGTTTTCCCATGGTATCCAAGGGATTGAAGTAGTAATCCTCACTAACTGAAAGCAAACTCTGCCATCCAGCTGTAAAAGATTTCTGGGGTAAAAAGGAGAAGGAACATATTTCTGCAGAGAGAAATTTAATTACATTAAATTAAACAACATGTTTCAGTTCTGAAACATCATTCAGAGCAGTAAAGGAAACAGGGTTTAAGTATGAAAAAAAATCAACAAGAACAACAAATTTTCTTCCTTATTCTGAAGCTGAGCTTGGGAGATAATTGTCAAAGCGACTCTTCCCCACACCAAGCTCTGTTTACACAAATATGCATTTGCAATGAAAAAAAACCCAGAATGTATTCCAGGAAAAGATGCACAAATTGCTTTTGCTATCACATACTGGTGTCTGTTTGATGTCAGTCTAAACATGCCCCATTTTCTTTACTCACTGACCGATTGATTTTCCTCTCATTAGCCATCTTACTTTTAAACTTGCTGTGGTCCACTGTATCCTGGGTTTCTTCTATCAGTATCTTTGCTGCGATGTCCAGGGTGACTGTCTTGGTCTTGGAGACAAGGAACAGCATGACAAACTTTTGGCTCATAATCCTCAATGACTTGTCCTTTCTGCTGTTTGCAGATGCTGTGTTACAAATAATACCCAAGCCTCTTAGCACGTCATCCACCACAGCCAGAAAACTAGTAAGAAGGTTTCTCACACACAGAATAAGTAAAGTATTTCCTTGCCAGAAAGCAGAAATTTATTGAAAGGCAGCAAATAACTGATTAATGCAGATAGGAGTCTTTCTTCAAATGGGAATAAAAATTCGAACTTGCAGAAACAGCTTCTAGAAATTCCAAAGCTGATTCTATGTTACATGACACAGTTTTGTGCCATTATAATTTTGTGACTCTAATGGACTTCATAACTTAAAATCATTATGTGTTATATGGGCAGCATGCAAAGAATGGACAAATGAAGATGATTTTTGTCAGGATAAAGTATTTACTGTCAGATACAGGTGGGGAAAGGACTGGATTGTCCAGCAGAACTTCCTGCCAGTCTGCAGGAGAGAGAGAAAAATCTGTTTTGAGACTTATTTTAGGGACGGAACAGAAGGAAGAATTCTCTACCTTCCATGGTGAATTCAGCAGCTTTTTCCAAAGGATAACTTTTTATTATTTAATTTAAAGGCAAAGCAAGGGAAAAAGTGACATAGTAAACTGGAGAAAGAGACTTGAGTCTGTGTATCATCACACATTTAGTAATCATCTTACCAGAGCTGCAATCCGGTTCTGAAAAGTCCAGTAATGGTCTCTCTTGAGAATCTGGAATAGTTTCCTTTTTCCGTTCTCCAAATTTGTACTCGAAGTCGTGCTCCTTGTGCTCTGAGGTCATTAACTCTCCATACTGCAGCTCTCCTGCCTCCTGGAGCATTTTCAGAGTTTGGCTGAGGTTGTGCCGGCCATGCCAGCAGTATTGGTTCTTGGCCACACGGCTGACCAAGTGCAATGACTCCAGGACGTTCACAATATCGTAAATTCGTCTCCGCTCAACTCCTGTTCAGGAAGTGGGGGGGAAACAGATAAAAAAAGACATAGATGCTCATTTTAGTTCAGCAGAAGCAAACAGAGAGCAGGTTGTTCTCTAACAGACATTTTCAGTGTTCATGTGGACACATTCCATTAGATAAATCTATATTTGCACACTGAAAATCTCACTTGTGTGTGGCCAGCTTCACAGCATGATGCTCTTTGTCCATTTTCTTAACTTCCAGCCCAGCCATGACTTCAGCTTAATGCACCTACACTGTGTTTAGAACTGTTTGCAGTCTGCCAGCCCCATTCACTCAGACCTACCCAAGCTACCCCAGGGTTTTCAGAGCACTTCGGCTGTCCCTTACAGAGAGCTTCAACACTCAGATACACACCTGTACACAAGCCTGTGTGTAACAGGGGACAGAAAAAGGCCTGCCACAGCATAGAGACGAAAGCCCCTTGTACAGGAACGAGGGACAGTGCAGTCCACCACTTGCACTTACAGTGACACAATTACTTTTATTTGCTAAGCAAGTACCAAGTAAAGGGGCATCAAAAGCTTCACAAGGTGCAGAGTGGTGTGGAATGAGATCTACTGTTCCCAAACACAACAGAAACGAATCATCAGTGCTGGCTAGATCTACCTGTGGGAGATCTATGAAATATGTTCAACTTGAGTTGAGCCTGACTGATGTGAGCAAAGTTGGGGACTGAATATGAACAGGTTGGTGGCAGTGTTCGCTTCCTAAGTGCTTGTGTCCAGTGCTGTCTGAAGGGTGGCTGTTATATATGTAACACAATGTACTATACACTGGTGGCAACGTCTGCACCAAAATCTTCTAACAGTTAACATCAGCTGAGCAGAGCAAATGCTGGTTAGGGTGAAAAGTTTTGCAAACTTCCCTGTGGGAGGCAAGGCTGTAATGTACCTTTTTACCCATCTGAAGAATAGGGATAATACTTACCAGCCTCAAACATACATTGGGTGAAAAAACTCATGAGGATTTCCCAAGTGTATGGAGAATTTGGAGAGAAACATAATTCAGAAAAACAAGTGTTACACTTATCCTGGTGTCCCTTAGGCACCAGCAGTACAGCCCCCTCTGTGGCCTTCCACAGGTATTGCGTGAACAAAGCAATATACATTTGTAGCAAATGCTGTAGCACAGACACCCCTTGTTACATCGAGAGCAGCAACATCGGCAGGGGTAATTTTGTGGTCAGTGGAGCAAGTGGATACAAGCAAGGAAGGGAAAGCCAAAGGGAGAACAACCAAAACCCTCCCCCTTTCTGAGAGCTAAAATTCCCCACAGTAAGTTTTAGAAGAAAGTTTCCTTTGTTCAGGAAAGCAAGGTAATGCCACTCCCAACACAGAAAAAAGCACTATCACGTTCAGCTGTACAAGGCTGGAGCATGAGCATCTCATGCAAACACATAAAGGAGTAACTGCAGAATCTAAAAGAAAAATAAATCTTAAAAGTAATTTACCTAATCTGTATTCTATCCTATTTCCAATTCACTCTATCACGGCAAATAAATGGGTATTTCAAGGCCTTTCATAACAGAGTCACAAAAGACATCATTCTTCTGTTCCTTTTCTTCCCAAAACAGACAAATTTCATTTTTCCTACATCTTTTCTGTTAATATCTGAGTTTTAAATGTAGATACAAGATTTATTTAGTTTAAGTCCAATTTTGTTAAGCCTTTCCTAGATAAGAAACAGCCTCTCCAAGGACTCAGATATTTTTGTTATTAATGTGTCCTAGCTGAGTCCTCTCTCTGAAGTTTTATTACTTCTTGCAGATATTTCATTAATCTTTTAACTAAAATCAAACTTAACAGCAGAACCAGCAAATGGGCTACTCGAAACCTTCTCATCACCTCAATACAAGACATTTTCTCATGGTACTCTTGCAGTTCTCCCAGTACCTTCTCTTCACAAGGTGATATTTGAAGCTAAGGTAACCTTGATGAACCACAAGATTTCAGAAGATACGATGTCAAACATGTTGAGAAGTCAGGGTGTAAACACAACTGATCTCCTACACATACCAGTTTGCAATCATTGCCCCAAATGTTTCATTTTGACAGAATTTGTTGTCTATTAGCCCTCCTTCAGAAGGTTTGTAAATCCTAACTCCTTCAGTGTTCAATGAATTGAATATTTAAGAAAGCAACAGATTTGGTAAACAGATGGAATCAAGATTTGTCTAGTAAAAAGTGCAGAAAGTCAGAAAGCAGATTTCAAAATGGTAGTGCTACCAAACAACAAAGACACTGAAGAATATTAGGCATTTCCAACTCTTGATTAGTATGATTAGAAGAGCAGCCAGACTTTGGGGAAGGCAGATCTTGAATGTAATCTGTTAGGATACGATCTTAAGAAGGCCCACCCCCTAGGTTACCCCAGGTGATCAGGTACCCCAGTTTTGCAGGTATACATACCAAGAATTGAAGCCACTTCATCCAAAGAAATGGTAGTTTTCTCTGTTGACAATGGATAATTTGGATAGCGAGCTAGAAACTTTTGGCACAAGAGTCCTAAGCTTTTCTGTTTTCTGCTGGGTCTCTGTTTTTCAAATTCATCAACCGTGCTGTCATCTACTATATCATACTGTTAAAAAATAAATGTTAACCCTTTAGTGCAGAGCTTTTAAAAGCAAGCATAGTCAAGTAAGGCATACTTCAGATGTTACCAATATTTAAGATCAGATTTTCTGTCTAAAAAAACATGGACTCCTTGAAAGCACAGAGCACTTGAATAAAACCATTGCAAGCTCTTTGTATTTCATCACACAAGATACCTATAGAAAGACTCCTATCTGTGCAATCATGAAATAGTGGTCATGCATAAAGAAAAAAAACTTATCAACACCCAAGACTAGCAGATGATAGGATTATACTTGGAAAGAGTACTTCTTTTGGAAAGGAGGAAGAACACGCTCTCAAACACTTCTGATCTAATAAAACAGGAGATGCATAAGTCATCAGGAAGTTCCTGCAATACCTCTTTTGGTTGACTTTTACAGTGACTCTATCACTTTAAGAAACTGTGATTGGGGAAGGGGTGGGGGCACTTTGCTCAGAAAATATAAAAGGTGCCACTCAGTCTTTCAACCCTAAACTTAGTCAAGAGTTTAGCTTAAGTATTTCTGTAGGATGGCCTGAATGTGGTCCTTCTGAGCCCGCAGTGGGAGAAAATAGAAACCAGCAACCAGCAACACTATGGTGGCAAGAATGTTGGAAGAGGATGTTTATCACAAAACAAGAATGATCGAGGATTATTTTGCACTGGTAACTCTGGGGCTTTCTTTTGTGTTGTAAAAAGGAAAAGAAGCCTTGCCCTCTGGCAAAGAAAAACTGAAGATGGTGGTAGAAAAACTGAAGATGGTGGTAGCTGTTGAAACCCATGTTCCCTTGCTTTATGGGATCTTAAACTGTCCTTTACTAGCTGCAACTAAGTAACCTTTTGGCAGGCTGGCGCTCTGACAGAATTGAGTTTTATATGGTATGGAAATAGCAGTATTCTTACCGTAAAACTTCTACTTCTTTTGTATGTTACCTTTCTAAGCGGAGAAAAAATATTAAATATAAGTTTTATTAACTAGAAAATATTTGAACTCTTTATAGTAGCCACCCCAAAAATGCTGTGTGATCTTAGGAGGCTTGGAGTGGTAATGAACTAACTTTAAACATCAACTATTTTTTACCTACTGAACACTATTGTTAGGAGTGATCTTTAGAGAACTGTTTGTGTTGTTATGAGTATAAAAACTGCAGAATTTTCTACACTACTGTTGCTACTGAAGTTACTGTAAAAATTACACTTCTAGATCTGTACACTTCTAGATCTACAGATCTAGAGTGATCTGTACCTATGAAATGATGCTTCTCAGCAGGAGGACCCAGAACTAATTTCCTGTTAGTGAAACCACCAGGGAAGGATATCCTACAAGAAATAAACCAGGAGAAGAAAAGTAGTGGTTGGAACAAAATAAAAATAATGGAAGGAAGAAAACTGTAAAGATGCTTACTACAAACTGATGTCATTCTCTCCAGGGACAGACTTCCTAAAGTGAGGACAGGGATCAACCCCTGCATTGCCTGAGTCTTGTGAAATAGAAATTTTAATGCATGACCTTGCTTTCTGACCACTAGTCTGGGGGCTGGGGTGAAAAGGGGGAAGAAAAGGTTACAGTGGACCACTCTGCAGGACAGTTGCAGATGAGGTATAAGATATGAAAAGTATGTTCTCTCACTGTCAAATTTATTATTGAAAATGACATTTGTTTTAAACAGACCTGGCAATTTTCTTTCTAACATGGTTGGAAAGTACTTCAGCTGGGGAAAATCACATTTATGCTTTACATCCTTCGCTGTCCTTTTAAGTAATATTCAGGCTTTTGAGGGGATCTCAGGTCAATTACTACTAAGACAGTAACTTCTCATCTCTTGAAGTCCTACTGCTCAGCCAGTGCTGTGTAGGCAACTGTCCTTGGGAAGGTCTTAAGATTCTGCACCTTTCCATAGGGAGCAAAGAACCAGATGGAAGAAAACTGAGGAGCAACTTAAAGAAGGTACGAATCCCAACTGAGTATAAAGTGATCGCGTTCTGAGTCTCACCTGTAATGAATCAAGGGTGTCACTCTGCTCACTATTTTCTATGGGTCTGAAGAGCTCTTTCTTCTTTTCCCTGTCCCTCATGTCAGGACTAGCTGCACTAACAAGAATCTTCAGGTTAGCAGTAGGAGTCCAGGGGTCAGGCTGAGGCCTGTCAATGATCTTAACAGGTGTAATTGGATTTCTTTCCGGTGTGCAGCCTTTTTGCTTCGATAAATCAATTGGTTCATTCTTAATGGGAGTCTTTGGGGCCATCCTGGATCGATCAAATATGTTTTCCTATTAAAAACAAAGTTCTTTAGACACAAGAGGAAAAAAACATTCCATCAATCAATTTCATGATTGTTATGCAGTTAAGTTTATTGACTTGTGCCTTGACACTCATAGCTATATTTAGCACAGTTCTTCTGCCTTTGTTGGGAATGTTAAAATATTCTACATGCTGCTGTACTGGAGGAAGTGTATTTGAGATACTGCCTTGAAATACAGAACCTGAGGTCAACCAGTCCAACCCGTGGCCTATTAGGCTTTTAAACTCTGACTGTTTTTACAAGAAAGCATTGCCCACAAACATAAATCACCAAATTGCAGGGAAACTGAAATCATGCACCGGCCACATTACACCTAGCAAGTAAGCAAGTTCTGTTTGAAAGGTCCCAGGTTAAAAGCCATGCTGGGGATGCAGCTCAAACTCACAAAATGTCAAACTAAAGGGGATGTAACCTCATGTGCAAGCAAGGCAAGTTTTGCATCTGCACTGCCTCCTGCTCAAAGCAACCAAGAAAATCTCCATAACTGTTCCTTGACTACAGCTAAGAGCTGCTAGGAGGAAAAGTCTAATTCATCAGCTGATTTTTATCATTTCCTGAACAAAGCTCATATCCTTCAGTCCCTAGCTGCCATCAAATTTTTTTCATATTTTATCTATGGATCCCTTTTTATTACTGCAAGAACTATCACCAGAGATTAATTCACTTCAAGGGACCAACTGGAAGAAGGATTATTGGTATCCTCAATATAATGTATTTTATGCTGCAAGAAATCCAATTCCGAAATTGAATAAAAGCCTGAAACAAAATTTTAATCTATACTGGATTCTTAAGCTTTGCCTTTTACTTGGAGTAATTTAACTATTCTGTAGCTGAAATATATTTAAATAGGTGATTCCAAAGGTCATCCTAACATGCACAGTCTAGCTAGAAAGCAGAAAAAAGTTCTTGTAACAACTGAAACTGGCTTTTACTAAGAGCAGCTTTGTAGAATTCAGACTGAAAACAAATCTGGCACATCAAAAGCATTGTGCTCTAAGCACTGATGAAGAACACTTCTGCATACATTCACCTATGAATTACTCAAAAGGATGTAATAAATACATCTCTTTTTTTACAACTAACAGTCAGCCAGTTGTAACTTACTACACTGTGATAAATAAGGGTCAATTTAGAGGCCATGGTACTTCTTGGAATATATATTCATACAGTGTTGGCACTCAATATTTTCTTGCAATTTCATGTTTGGCAGCAAATCAATCCTTAAGTAATGCAGAAGTCTATCTTCCCCTAAAGTTCTTATTCATTATGGCTGGTGGTAATGGAGTGGTGAGGGCAGCTGAAGCAACCTGCTGTTTCCGTACCTCTGATCTTCAAGTTTGTGTAAATACCACAATGAAAAAAGTAGTGGCTCTACATGTAAAGCACATGACTATGCCCTTTCAAATCTTTATTTCCTACTATCAGATCTTTATTTTCTGCTATCATAATTACCTACTAAGGTAAGAAACACTTTTACCCTCTCTCCCCTTTTCTTCTGTAGCTGCAACCCTCTGTGAAGTCCTACCTGTATTGCACAAAACTACAAGGTTAGTTGGTCGAAGTATGAGGCAGAGGACAGGAAAGGCCAGCTTGATGAACTTAATATGTAAGCAGTAATTGAAACAAATCTCTGATATATTAGGAACAGAACCTGACAAGAACTGTGTGAATTTTAGAGGACTCAGATTGAGCATGGACAACAGGTCATGAATTACATCTAGTTCAGAAGACATTACAGAGCAAGGTTATGCCCGAGGCTACATATGCTGTCCTCTAGCTGGTGAGACAGTAGGGAAACAATGAGGTTGTTCCTTGCTGAGTGGCCCTACTTAGCCTTTTGACTGGAGAACACCACTTCATGCATACAGACTAGAAGGCAAGCCTAGTGGACATGTCCATCAGCGTGCTGAAAATACTGCTAAATAACAGAACTATACTATTCCTGTGCCAAACTAGGCCTGGCGGTTCTTCCCTTTAGAACCATGAGTCTCTACGACAGCCCTCTCCAGCTTACCACACGGTAGCCATTGGGATACTTGAGATCAGTGAGTGAGTTTCACCCAGATGAAAGCTAAATGGTGTTTCCCTGTGTGTAGTACCAGGGTGCAATCACTTCACTTACTGACAAGGGTGGCATGACTCAGGCTTCTTACACTGGATTACTTCTTTATCTTAAGGGATACAGTGCTGGACATCCCAGTGCCCCAAGTACTCACAGGTAAGATGCTGCTGTACAGACCAATAGGGCAGAGCAGGTCCGATGGGCAGCACCTCAGACGCTGCCCACGGGAGCCACAGGAGCACGATCCCCCTCCAAGCCCACGGGTGGCGGCCCTGCACTCGCAGGGCTGGGGCTCCGTGGCGCCCACAGCTCTCGCCGCCCTCCCTCCCTCTTCCTCTCCTCCCCGCACTGCCCCGGGGCTCCGGACAACGCGTGCAGGGAACGCGCGGCACCGCACCGCACCGCACCGGACCGGACCCCCCGCCGGCCCTCCCGCTCACCTTCTGGGCCGCCTCGACGCGGCCCCGCCGCCCCGGCCGGGCGCTCGCCAGGTCCCGCAGCGCCAGGACGCTCACCTCCATCTGCAAAGCGAGAAGGTGCTTTTAGCCCGGCTCTTATGAGGAGCCGCTCCCGTCCCCGGAGGGACGCGCGGGGAGCGCGGCTGCTCAGGGCTGCGTTCCTGGGGACGGAGGGGAGGACGGAGGGGAGGACGGACGGAGGGAGGGAGGGGCGGGAGGCTCGGCGGGCTCCGCGCCCTCACCTCGGCCGGGGCCGGGACGCGCGGGGGGCGCGCGCCTCTGCCGCTCCCGCCAGGCGCCCTCAGACATCGCTTTACAATCCGGCCAATCAGACGCGGCCGCCGGGGAGCTCCGGCCGCGCCGCCGGCCAATCAGCGCGCGGGCAGGCGGCGCGCGGCATCGGGCGCGCGGGACGGGGCTCCCGCCCGCGCGGAGCCGTTTCGCTCCTTTTCTTGGCGCTCCCCGCCCCCTCCCGCGCCCTTCCCGCCGCCGCCGCCGCGCCAGGCGGGAAAGGCCGGCGGTGCCTGTGCCCCGGAGCCGCCTGCCTCTTTCCCGGAGCCGCTGCCTTAAACCTGGCGGGGGGAGGAAGGGCTTAGTCAGCGGGAGCCGGGGGCCGCCTCGGTCGCCCGGCCAGCGGCTCGTAGCAAACGCCGCCGCGGTGGGTCGGTGGGAGCCGATGGCGCGGGTGAGCGGCTCAGCAGCCCCGGGCAGGGTTACGATCCGCCGCTCATCCCCTGACGCCACTCTGATGCGGGAAGGTAGAGCGAGCAGACGCCATGGGGAGCAGCCTGGACTTCTCGCTTTTCCCTGAGATTCTGCTCTGTGCTTTTCCCTCCTTTGGTACCTCATTACAATCCGAGATAAAGGAAGAACTGGAAGGGAGCCTTGTCCCAAGTTAACAAATCAGATCCCTGCAGCCTGTGGAGCGGTGGAGTGATGAGGTTTCGGTTGTACCTGTTCAGATTGTGGAGACGCAATGTTGCAAAAAACCCGAAACAAACAAACAAACAAGCTCACACAAAACAAACAAACAAAGTCAAGATCATAACTTTCTGCAACACAGAATATTTCAGTCATGAAATGCTCTAAGATTGAGACCCTTTCTGAAGAAATTTGCTCTGTGCAGTGGATTTATTTTTTTTAATGTATTTAATTTTTTTGTGTGTGTGTTTTAGTTTGTTTTTTGTTTTTTTTGGTTTTTTTTTTTTTTTTGTTGTTGTGGTAACAGCAAATATGCTGCTGCATTATTCCTGTCTTGTTTTGTTGTGGGAGGACTTCCCTCTGAAATACCTCATAAGCTAGTAATGAGTTGTCACAGAAGAAAAAATTTAAGACATAGTTTTGCTAATTTATAAAACTATTCACTTAGTAATTTTTGAGGAATAGAAAAAAATCCTTTCAGTAAGAATGTAGAAACTAGGTGGATATTGTCTCTTGCATCAATTATAATTTATTAGTTTTTGAAATACTCTGATTTTTTTCTTTTCAGCAAGTTCCAGCACATCACAGTTTGCTGAAGAGAACAAAATATAAACTCTCGGGGAACCTTCTTTTATTAAAAAATATTGAAAAATGGCCCTATATATAAAAGCTCTTCATGCTTTTAAAACCTTCCTATTTTTAATATTTTAAATAATGGAACATTATTTCCATAACTGCAAAGTGTGTCTCTCAGTACATATTTGCAGACGTGCAGAGAGAAACATTTCTAAGGAGTGAACTATTACTGCTGCTCTCACTCACAGGAACACTGAAAACAGACTCATGAGGATCATAAGAAATGCAGAGTCATGGAAAATCTAAGCAGAATCTCGTGTCACAGACTGACAAGCCCAGGCATGATTTCTAGACCAAAGCGAAGAAGTTGAGAAGGGTGTAGCAGAACCTGCCTGTGTGCTGCAGCCTCAGTGACGGGAAATTGCCATCTGTCCCTTTTAGTCATCTACTTAATCTAAAGTGACACAGAAATAGACATTTCCAGCCCCTTGTTTTAGATCTGTCACAGGCATTTGTATATCCGCTGCCAGTTAATAACATCTATGGTAAGGTATTACATGTTGTGAAAGTTTAATAGGACTAACCTCATTTGCAGCTCTGGCACAGAGACTTTCTTGTTAAGACCTTAATGGGGATTAGCAACTTAATTATTTGAGTCACTTGCTGAAATACCACGACATGTGCATGTAAAAGTTCATTTGATCACAGTGATTGCTTCTAGCCTTAGAAATCTGGTCATTTATAAGCCATTAATCGGAGTATCTGTAGATTGGCACGAGACTCGGGAGGCCTAAGTCTAAAATACCTGTCAACATCATTACAGGCTATATAGGCAATGGGGCACTTTCTACTTGGGACGTTTCTGATTTATAATACCATATTTTTGCTACTGGAATGGACCTGGGGCCTTATTTGACCTTCAAGGCTTGTGACTTCTTACAGGTTAAGGATGTCTGAATATAAATGAGTTACTATAAAGGTCTCTTGAAGTTGTCAAGGGAGAACTAATTTGAATCAAGTTTGACACCTTCATTTCATGTTGCTGTCATTTTACACTCAGTGTTCCTGACAGCAGAGCTCGAGGGAGGCTGGCTGGAATCTGCTGGGTTAAATTCAGCCCCAGAAGTGTGGAGCTCAGCATGTGGACGAGAAGTGAAGAGCAGAGTTGGAGGGAGAGGGGCCTCACGCCTGTGCTTGCGGGAGGTGCCAGAGCCCACTTGGGCACAGAGCACCGCAAGGGGTGTGTGTGAGTCACATATTTAGACTGAGGTGGGAGAGGTGAGATATGGCACCAGGTGGGCAGATGTGGGAGCCGCAGGGGCTGTGAGAGACACTGTGTGCTGGTTTAGTCTGAGGAAATGATTTTTATTTAGAGTGGAGAAGTGCTTTTCGTGGGAGGTATTGACAGTGATTTGGATTCCTCTGTACAATGATTCTTCTGTAATATGGAAACAAGATTGTTCAGGATTAACACATTAAACTGTTCCACAATGGGATGAACATATATAACATAAAAATATACTTTGCTATTTGTTATATATTTTTACATAGAAACATATTTGTTAGGCAGTGCTAACTTTGTTCATAAGATGAATACACAATGTTCTAGTGCATTTAATAAGCAATTTCTTTGTGCAGTGAAATAAACAAAACCCCAAATCTCTAATAGTGAAATGCAAATTTTAACTGCTAAACAAGTTACAAGTTAATCAGAACAAAACTATGACACTGCATTTCCTTGCTTGGCTATAGCAGCTGACAGAAGGTTTCTGATTATCAGGTAGGTTTAATTGTTGCAGCCATCATATATCATAGCATCTTTCAAGATGATTTTTATATCTGTTTTGATATGCACAGGTAATCTACTACAAGTGGCAGGAATAAGGTAACAAATTGACACTAATTATAAACATAAGTTCCTGCTCTCAAATGATTTTGTTATATAACTTTTTTTACAGGACCAAAACCCACTATCTGATTATTTATGATTTTGAATGAATGGACTAAGATAGAAGGCCAATACCTTTGACAGAGGAAAGGGATAAAAACAAACATCAACGTGTTCAATAGCACTTTTCGTCTCAGAATAAGAAATAGTTTTTAACGTGTTTAAACCTGTATGACGTCTTGTAATGCAAAAAATATGATGGACCAAAGACCCAGTAGTTCCTCTGTTCTGTCTCATTTTCTTGGCTGCCTTTTCCTATGAGCTCAGTTGTGATGGAAAATTATATTTCTCCATCTGCTTTGGCTGATATTTGAAATTTCAGGTCAAAAGCTGGGAGAGAGGAAGAGACAGATCCAATTATGAGTTTTTATTTCCACTGAAAGCCAGAGTGAGTCACCCAATTGCTGAGCTGTCAGGGAATCTGTGTATACCAGCATTCTCACCAGTGGAGTTAGTGGTGTGCCCCGTTGTCTTTTGGTGATGGTTTCCCAAAATGCTGCTGACTTAGGTATCATCTCTTCCTTGGGGCAGCTTGGATGTTTCCACCCTTCAAGGACCTTGGGCTGCCTTGATGTAGGCATGTTCTGCACCAGCAGGGGCAGTAGCCATGACAATTTGACATTCAAGAACAGCTGGAGGAGATTGTATTAGGAGTGATTCTTATGGGCATGTGACATCAGTAGCAGGGCTGAGAGTGGGGCCTGGACCCAGCAAAGCTCTTCTCCCTCTGTGCTGTGGGGTCACTTGTTTTTGCAGTTTGCATTCACTGTAATACAGTACCCCAGCTCTGACAGGAGGGGCAGAGAGGGGGGAGGTCACAAATAGATCACAGGTGAGTAGCTCATCTGGTGACAGGGAAGATATGCATGTTGGAAACCATTCCACTAGAGGAAGGCATTGGATGAGTTTCCCATTTTCTGCTTGCTGTAGTTGCTTAATATTCCATCAGTATCATTGCTTTGTACCTTGACTGTGTCTTCTATAAAAAGAGGAATCGGTTTTCCTGGACTCAAATCAAGGAAGGCACCAATGATTTAACCTGAGGCTACAGGTTCATAGAAGGGCCTCAGGTCTTTGGTACTTCCCATTGCCTAGTTCAGGTGCAGCCCTGCTCAGGGTTGCTGATTCACAAAAGGCAGATAATTTTTTGCCTAGTGGGTAGTGTAAGCAAGTGCTCCAGCTGGCTTGAAAAGTCCTTTCTAGGAGCTGAGGAACTGGTATGGCCATCCCTCAGTCCTTTTATGGGTCTGATCTCAAGTAACCTGACAAAGGTCACGTAAGGAAGCAGGCAGCCTGCTAAATCACACAGCCCCTGAATCAGCTTTGCAGCTGAAAATCACTTCCAGCAGCTGTTGTTAAAAACCCTGAATCCTTCACAAAGGATTGCACTTGTAGCATTAAACTTCCATTATTTTGTTCAGAATTAAATTGCTGTTTGTTTGCAGACTGAAATTAATGATCAGCTCTATGTAAAGTTCCTATTTCATTACTCTTCTTTATGTGGAATACAGTTTGCTTAATGTCCTGTACAACAAACCTTGTCTGCCAGGGCTCAGGTAGATAACTTTGCATTAAAGAGACATCAACTATCAATGTGTTTACTGCAAAACTGTTTTAAATTTATTAAAACAATTACTGAAATAATACATGGTGACTCTAGAAAGCTACCTTGATGGTTGAAGCCCTGTCTTCCTGCACACTGTATAATATCTTCATCCTGGATAGCCCTTGATCTAAAAGAAAAGGGTCTTTGGATATCTTTCAGCTGGTTCCTTTAGCAGAGAGAAGCTGTGTGCAAACTGTGTCATGTCAGATTACCTGTAGTGAAAAATGTTTAAGTACCTCTGTGTAGCTTGTTTTGACTCATCCTAAGATGAATCAGGACCTCACAGCATAAGATGCTACTCAGATATGAGACCACACATCTGTGCAATTGCAATCTCCATTGATTCAAATTAAAGTCTAGAGTTCTTTGTTTCTTTTGTGGAATATCAAGAAAAAATCAACAGAGAACCATTCCTGCCTAAAATTCACAGGAAAAGATTTATTGTTTCATAAAAGTGTTAGTAGTTTAATATAAAAAGGGATGCATTCTGTGTTGTAAATATTCAGAACTGTTCTCTAGTGATTATTTGCTGTTATTTTGTTGTGCAGAATGCTTCAGCAGTGCCAGTTTCCTCCATGGACCTGCCACCTGAAAGTTTAACTATTGAACTGGCAGTGAAATGGAATGCTAGGTATCTTCTTACAGATGAATGTTTTTCCATCCTGATTTCCTGTCTAAAAATAGGACAACTTCTTTCCTTAATAATTTAAAAATTTCTCTTGAGACCAAACATGGAAAATAAAAATTTGAAAAATAGGCTCTTACCTGGAAATTTCTGTCACAAATGTTAGAACAGAAGTCTAAGTATGACCCTAGCGGTCTACCCAGGGAATTTTGCAAGACTGTTTACAGTTAGTGATAAAATCTATTCATGAAATATCCTCCAATAGAGAAACAAAATCAACAGATGGACAGGCATAATAGAAGAAAGAAAGTCCCATATTTGTTAAATTTTTAGCACAGTAGTCCTGGCAAAGTCTGCCGTAAACACTCTGAACTCATTTAATTTCTCTGTTCTGTATCTTTGATCTGGTATGATTGTTCCTAGATTATAAAGCCAGAGGGACTGTTAGATCATCTGGTTTGACCTCACATGTGTTGCAGGCCATTAAAATTGTATTCATTACCCTTGTATTGATTCTAAGGACTTCTGCTTGGCTACAGCTTGTGTTCCGGAGAAGCATGTGGTATTGATCTGAAGACAACAAAAGACTGTGAATCCATCATTTCCACTATTATTAAATATTATCCCATTGTCCCTATTAATTTTTTTCCTTATTTCTAATTGGATTTTTTCTGACTTATGTTTCAAGCCATTAGTTCCTGTTATGCTTTCCTACCTTAAACTGCAAGGATTTTTAAGCATTGCTTTATCCCATGGCAATAATAAGCAGGTCACCTCTTGCTTGTTTTAAGAGACTTCACATCTGAAAAAAGCTACTTTTTATTTTTATGGTGCAGATCATCTTGAGTGCCATCATACAGCACATGCAGGACAAATGGGGCATCAGGCCCAGCCAGAATGGGTGTATGAAAGGCAGGTCCTGTTTACCCAACTCGATCTCATTCTATGACAAATTCACCCACATAGTGGATGAGGGGAAAGTTGTTGATGTTGTCTACCTGGACTTGAGTAAATCATCTGACACCGCTTCCCACAGCATTCTCCTGGAGGGTAGGGCTTCCCATGGCTTGGACAGGTGCACTGTTTGGTGGGTAAAAAACTGGCTGGATGGCCAGGCTCAGGGAGTGGTGGTGAATGGAGATGCATCCAGCTAGCAGGCTGTCACTGGTAGCATTCCCCAGGGCTCAGTATTGGGATCGGTCCTTTTTAATATTTTTACTGATAATCTGGATAAGGGAATCAAGTGCATTCTCAGTAAGCTGGCAGACAGCACTTAGTTGGGCAGGAGTGTTGATCTGCTGGAGGTCAGGAAGGCTCTGCAGAGGGATCTGGACAGGCTGGAGCCATGGGCCGAGGCCAATTGTATGAAGTTCAACGAGGCCAAATCTCTGCTCCTGCCCTTGGGTAGCAACAGCCTCATGCAGCACTGCAGGCTGGGGGCAGAGTGGCTGGAAAGTGGCCTGGTGGAAAAGGAGCTGGGGGTTCTGGTGACAGTGGCTGAACATGAGCCAGCGTGTGCCCAGGTGGCCAAGAAGGCCAATGGCATCCTGGCCTGGATCAGCAATAGTGTGGCCAGTGGGACCAGGGCAGGGCTTGTCCCCTGTACCTGGCACTGGTGAGGCCACACCTCGAGTGCTGTTTCCAGCTGTGGGCTCTGCACTCCAAGAAAGACATGGAGGGGCTGGAGTGTCTCCAGAGAATGGCAATGAAGCTGGCCAGGGGTCTGGAGCACAAGTCCTGTGAGGAGTGGCTGAGGGAGCTGGGGTTGTTATTCCTGGAGAAAGGAGGCTCGGGGGAGATCTTTATCATTCTTCTCATAAAGCAGTCCTTATCTCCTATGTGCCAACCCTCCTCATCTGTGAATTTTATCAGTCTTTAGATTTTTGTCCTTGTTTAAAGTTTGCACCTGCTGAGAAGATACTGTCACAGCTGTCCTTTCACAGTATGTTTCAAAGGCTTGCTGCTTCTGCAGGTTACCATGCATCAGCAAAACTGTCACTGGGCTCACTGCCCACCAACCTGCTGTGGAAAGGAGAGCAGTTCCCACTGGTCCCTCATGTTATGTACGTGCCATGCTTAAACAAAACTGCCTGGCTGGTGCCAGCTTCTATAAAGCAGAGCTACCAAAACACTTAAAAAAAAAAAAAAAAGGGGGAACATCTCTGCTGCCAGTAGGACTGAAGAAGCTCTTAGATATTGATAAGGAATTGATAAGATCCAGATGGGAAGTTAAGGAGCATGTTAGGCAGATTTCAGCTTCTGAAGTAGAAAGTTGTTACCAGGACAGCATCTTGTGATCACCGAACATCCATTGCAGCCACCAAACCTCAGAAGTTAGCTCTTCTGCAGAAGGAGATATGGGATTTTCACCTGAGCCTGGGAAGGTCCTAGGCAGCAGCCAGAGCTGAAACTGGGCTACTTAACCCCCATGATCATCAGCTGTAGTTACTGTCAATAGCTAGCTCTAAACTTGATATAAACATATTTGCAAGGCCAGTACAGCACAATGCATTTGCTCTAAGGGGTTGGAGTTATAATACACCCCCTTTAGGCACTTGAGGCTGTCAGTGCCAATTTATAGGTCCCTGTCTCTCAGAGTGGAATCTGAAACTAAGTGCTGGTCACATTCAGCATTTGCAGAGGTGGGTGCCTCACTGAAATGTAAACCCACATGCACAATGGGAAGGCCTTCTCACCCAGAGAGCAGGAGATAATAAGGACCAGATTGAGCCCTGAAGCACAGCTTTATGCAAGTCTCTGTCCTGTGTGATAGAGCCTGGTGCAGCAGTCTTCAGAGCAGCCAAACTTCGGGGTGAAGTCTTGAACTCAAGGTGTACATTGCACAGATGCTCTGGTGATGACTGCGTGTCACATCATCTGGAGATTTTGATTTCAGAAGTGTATTGTCTGGATGTTGAACCTGAGCTGACCTGACCCTGCACTCATGCTAATAAGCCCTCAGGCTAATAAACCCTTCTCACTTCTGTCATGGATGAAACAGTATTTAGAACTGCTGTTGCTTATATCACTTTGCTTTTTTTCATGCCCCTACTCTTCCCTTTTATCCCAAGGCCATTGACCAGTTTGCTTGGAGCTGCCCTAGATCTGCTGTTTTATAGGCAATGACATCTCTAGTGTTTTTCAATATTTTGTTTCTTACAGTTCTGAGCAGAGAGAGCTCCATGGTTCTTCAGGGGACCAATTGCAATCTGGCAGAGCAGCTGTGTTTACTAGCTGGACTACTTCCTCACAAAAGCATTGTTTCCAGGCTATAGCATGGAGCAATACAGATGCACTCATGCAGGGTTGTCCCTGGGGTTATAAACTTGCACTAAGTTGCTTCTGCACAGAACCATATTATGCATCTCCAGCTGTGGTGAGGTCAGTCTGGAAGCCAGATAAATTGCCAATAAGAAACAGAGCAGAGCTGACTATATATATCTGAAGTCTTGTACAAGTGTGTTTTTAAAAATAATGACAGTTAAAGAAAAAAATTGTCCAGTATTACATTTGATAGATAGTAGGGGCTTATTTGACCTGCAAAGGAATGAAGACATTTAGCACCTTCCAGAAGCACACCCTAAATCTCTTGGTATTTGTAAGGATTTAGTATTATATTTACAATGCTCTTCAAGGAAAATAAAAGTCTTATGGTTGGCACATGAAAGCTGTGATTTATCAAAATTTCTTTCCCGATATTTAAGGAAGCTCTTGGCAGTGAAATAAACTGAAATACCTATTTGTAATGATCTTGTCAAGGCTAGAGAAAAGGATAGCATTGCCATCTTATATTTTTTGTGGGATACATTATAAAAGGCGTCCGAGAGATTTCTCTAAATACATTTTCATTTCCCTAGTGTTTGTAAGCCCAGAGTAATATTTTCCCCTTTCTTTGATGCTATTGGCTACTTTGGCAGGGGTCAACCAATGCCATACAATTAACAACAGAACCCCAGCCTAACAGGATTTAAAATGCCAATAGAGAATGGAACTATGTGTCTCTGATAAAAACCAAGTACTATTTGTCTCAAGACTTGCCCTACAAGGCTCATGAATCAGCTGGGGAACTGCTAGGAATTTGGTGCATTTTAAGATCTCACTTACTACAACAGCTTATGAGTTGCAGTGCAAGGGATTGGATATGAAAGTAATGGGATTGGATATGAAAGTAATTTACAAGCCCAGAAAGCCCATCTACCCTCTAGACAGTTGATCTTTTTGTGTCCCTTTTTACATTTCTTGCTTCAGTACACTAGAGAAAGTCACAGGGAAATACCCTCTCTCATCAACCAGTAAAATTTCTAAGTGGACTCTTCTCTGTTTTTCTTAACTTAACAATCATGTGCTTAAGCTTGATATAGTTCATACAAAACAAATGGGAAATAAGATATTCTGCTGGAGCATTTGGAGTATGTTTTGAGCAGTGGTTCACTAGAAACATTGTCAAACTCATTTATATTCTTTTAGAAAAATACAAAGAGTACCTCTTTTTGAATCAGAAATAACATTACCTTCTCTCAAATATAACTCTGCCATATGCTTTGCAGGGGAGATGATAGTAAGAAATCAGAGGAAGGACAGAGAAGGAAATCACTTAGATTTGGTCTAGTCAGGCCTATTGGCTGCAATTATCTTGTGTAAATCCACTTAAAATCCATTTTATTATGTACTCCCGTGTACATACAATCTGTCGGTCACAGGAAGGATACCAGATTCAGGGAGGTTACCTTGGGCAAAACTGTACAACATCCATGTTGCTCAGTAATTACAGTTATTGCTGGTGAGTATAGGAAAACGCAGGGATGAGCCTGTCAGACTAAGCCACAAGTCTGCCCTGAGCAGCCCTGTGTCTTACAACTAGAAGGAACAACCGTTTAAGGGAAGTACTTCAAATCAGAATATACAGAAAGGGATCTTTTCCCTGATCATTCCTCCCAGGTCCTTTCTTCAAGGAACTTGCTGAGAAAGCACTTGCATCTAGGCAGTCACGTTGAGCAGCCACCTCTGAACTTCGCCTGCACAAAGTTGCTTTTGAAGTCAGCTGCACTCTGAGCCACCGCAGTGTTCTGAAGTGACAAGTTCCACGCTGTAATTACACAGTGGAATTACACAGTGTGGAAAGTACTTTGCTTTGAAATGTGATGTCCAGCTGAGGTACAAAAGCTTTCTTTACATTAAGCTGTATGTTAAAACAGTAAGAATGAACAAATGAAAGGTCTGCTATGATATACCACTATAGGATTGATCTCCAAGTGTGTTAACACTGTTAGTTGACTTGCAGGTGTAAATCACACGTCTAAGTGACAGTGCTGTTCTTATTACCAAAAGCCTTCTAGAGTGTATGAATGAGAGGCTGCATTTGAGCTGCAGAGTGTGCAGAGGCTTCTGGTTCCTTTGGGAATTCAGCATGAAATTGAGCTCTTTCAGCTACTCTGGTTGAGCAGGTGAAAAGTGAAAATAATTACCAAGGCTCTGTTGCCCCTAGTAATTGTGTGAAACCTCTGAATATCCTGCACTGCAGCTTGCTGACATAGTTTGCAATTGTCTGAAATGAGACAGTGCTCAAAATAAAGAACAGCACTGCTTTCCTCTTAAATGTCTGGAAAGCTGCAAAAATGGGTAGTCTATTACATGCCTTTTAGACACTACTCATTTTCAGTGCAAGCATTGGGTGAATTGTTTATTCAACATATCTCGTATCCTCTTGACACATAGCTGGGAATGCCAATAATTGGGCTCACTGTAGTGGCTTGTCTCTTTAGATGAAATACCAAGACCTGATTTTACTGTTCATTATCAAGGAAGAATGCTGCATTTAACCTAGAGAATTGGCACCAAACACTAAATGGAAGTCACTCATACTATTTTTTTTTGTCTGAATACCAAGGATGGCTAAATAAAAGCTCAGAGCTTACTTTCATTGCTTGGTAAAAATTGTTAATAATCTAGTGCTTAAACTTTCTCACTCATTAAGGAACCAGAATAATTTCCAGAAAAGTCAGGAAGTGATTTTGCTCTTATTTTCAGTTGGTTTCTTTTTTTTCTTTTCTTTTCTTTTTCAAATGGTCAGTGCAAATGGGAAACTTAAAGATGCTCAGGAGGGAGGAGGGCTGTTAAAGAACCATCTGTCCATACTCAACAAACGTATTAAAAATAAAGAAAAAATGTTAGCATGTATATTCTGGTTTGGAGCTGTAGCAGGTTTGACATTTACAATGAGCTTTGTTCCAGATTAGGCTTGATCATTCTTTTGTTGCTACGTTAGAGCCAGTAAAGAGCCACTGCTACATTCACCTGAATAGACTCTGTAGTCCACAGTTAGATGCTCACACTCCTGCCTGGAGAGTGGGTTGTCTTGGAAAGACAACACAAATCTTCCCCTGAAACCTGAACTCTTTGGCTTCCATGAAAGTATGATTAACAGCCACTAGGACAGCTTGGTATCCAAAGTGCAGGAGGTGTTTTCAGTCTTGCATTTCTAACCAGGTTACAGGTATGGAAGGATGCATGAAGCACTGGTTTCAGGCCCAGAGGAGAGACAGGATTTCAGATCATCCTGGATGATGATCAGTCAGCTGGATTGGGCTTGACCCAGTCTCTGCACATTGCGCTGAATGCCTAATTCTGTACTTTCTGCAAGAAGACCTTGGCTTGGGAATTCCACACAGAGCTTGACAATACCTTAATTCAATGTGAAATTGAGATCCAGATGGTGTTCATGCACAGATGCTGAGTGTTCCCAGTTAAGTTGGATCTGGACATTCCCACATGTTTTAGAGGAGTGACACAGAAAGGTGTGTAGCAAACTGATGTTCCTAGGTCACTGGAGGGAAATGCTGAGTGATTTGGAAGATAAAGTTGCATCCTACTGCCATCTCCAGTGAGGATTCTTGGTTGCATTTAGTCCAAGAATAGCAGGCGTTCTCAAGCATTCAGGTCATATTATAACGTGGCCTTTTGTATAAAATCACAGAACAAACGGGTCTGCTGCCACTGGCTGGTGACTGATGACATTGATTCAAGGTCAGAATCTTGTTATCATCACTAGAGATAAGCATGAAGTATTTACAGGATTGAAATGTCCTTGCTCTGATTAAGATTTGATAACTTGTCTAGGTGAGAATTGAGAAATATCCCTTTTCATGTGAAGAGGCTTGTATTATCACTCTTGCAAACATATAGATGGATTTTTTAAAGTTGTTGCATTCCCCACAAAATTGGGAAGCATGTTAAGTGCAAATTATTAGCAATACATTTGTGTATATAGTGAACTTAGGCACATCAATCATAGATGTGCCTAATTGAAGGTCTCAAGGTCTTGCTTTTCTTTTATTGTCTGTGCAGATGCAGTGTGATATTGAGTAGATTTGATTCATGAGGATGCTGATATTTAGAAGGACTAGCTGTCAGTCAATATTGATTCTGAAAATCTACTGTTGCTGGAATGAATT
Organism: Prinia subflava; assembly: GCF_021018805.1. NCBI lineage: Eukaryota > Metazoa > Chordata > Aves > Passeriformes > Cisticolidae > Prinia > Prinia subflava. The sequence goes on along the minus strand of NC_086250.1, from coordinate 36,019,245 downwards.
TGACAGAATAAAAGTTCTAAGTGTATAGCTGTCACTACTCATTTTTTCTTCCTGACCATTTTTATAGGTGTGACACTGGCATCTGAAATGAAAAAAAGCATATTAATAGTTCAGAGGTGAAAACAGCAGTATGTGCAGGATGTGGCAAAAAAAATGCATGGGGCAGCCTTCTGTTTTCCAAGTAATTTCAGTGAAAGTACATTGGCATACCATCTGTTCACTCAACAAGGTAACTCAAACTGGAGTGTGAAAAACCTTATTAAGCTGGGGGGAAGGACAGAAAGACATGCTTCAGCTACTGTTTTAAACCAGACTGTAACTGTTCTATTCCTACAGAAAGATCCATGACTTGTACCATGTGTCATGTAGGCAGAGAATAAATTCAGCATGGTGTCAGCAAGAACTGTAAGGACTTCAGTGTACACTCATATCTGCATCTTTCTCATGCACTTGGATTATAATGTCATCAGATTTGAGTTTAGAGAGGATGCTGTGGTTTTTGTTCCCTACTGCAGCATGGGGTCTTGTTCTTCCAATGATTTTTCCAGACATTTCCTGCTCAATCATTTCTTTCTTTCTTTGGATTCCAATGGACTGTACTCAAAGCATGCCCATGACACACATTTTGAGATGTTTAAAGACTGAAACATTTACCTTTGATTGAATGGATGAGATATTCTGTCATTTCAGAGTAGACCCTCTTGATTTTTATTCTGTGATACTGTGAAAGACACAAGGGATTAGATACACTGCACAAGACAAGTGTTTGAGAACTTTTCAAGTCATTCCTGTATTTTCAACTTATGTGTTATTATTGAGAAGAACAATATTGACACACCACTTTCAAGTAAAGACATTTCCTTTTCTTATGAAAATTCCGTCTATGTTTCCACAGAGTATTCAAAGAGATGTTCTCAGAAAGGAGTGTGTTACTGTGTTTTTCAGAAAACCACCTTTTGTGAGCAGCTGGACTTCTCTGTGCAATATGTCATTCAATATATCTAGCCTCAGGTCCAGACTCTATGGCCTGATTTTGATCAACTGGATGACCATAGCATAATAAGGTAAAGGGATATGACCAACTTGACTCAGCCTGAACATTAGTCTTGAAATATTCTTCCTGTTTCTTGATAGATTGGCAAGGACGTGACAGGAAAATGAAACAGAGCTGGAAAGGAAGTTAAATTATTTATTAAATATTTAATGGGACTGTGCTTGAGGTATAGTAATTCTTCTTGCTGCTCATTCTGGTCTGTCTACCCCTTGCCTCTCTGGAGGTCACTTCCAGCTGAAATGTTTATCTGTCTGCTCTTTAAATATCTGGGATGATTTGGCTAACCCTAACCTTAAGCCTAAACCTAACCACATACACACACACACACTCAAATCCAGGTTATTGTAGTCTCATACTTTCTTCAGCAGACATGCTGGTTTAAGAGAGCCTCTCCCTGGGTACAAAAGGATTACTTCTGACCCCAAGGAATTGCCTGGCCTAGTTCCCAGCACAGCCCCAGAAGTTCTTGGCAGTGTGGGGAGGGACAAAATATCTGAAGATCAGAAGAGGGAAGCAGGACCTTCCTGGGACAGGATTGTCTCTAACAGAAGGACACAGGCATCCCCTGGAGGTGGTTTCCACCTGCCGAAGAGCTGATGATCTTTCCATAGTCCTCCCTCTCCTTCCCATCTCCATTCTGCAGTCCATCAGCACTCTTTTAAAGTGCTGATACAGCTTTTTCTGTGGATGCTGTGCATGCCAGACCATAAGATATACCAGGCATTAAAAAATGTCTATTTGTGGCATGTATTTAGTTTGGACCCATTATTAATCTGGATCATTCTACTGATACGGTTTACAGCATGATATGCTAAGGAATAGCATAACATTGCCTCAGCATAACACTGGAAAGAGTGACGGAAATAATTCCTGAAGTTCAGAAAGGAGGGGCAAGAAGACAAAAACTCTTCTAAAGTGGCTTTGCAGCAGAAGGAGAAAACAATAGTGTTCCAACTATCTCCTACAGAAAAAGCAGTAGCATTTTGTTTCTACAAGAACTGCCTTGGAGGGGCTTCTCTCTTACATTGGCTCTTCTGAGCCAGCTGCAGGCTCCCGTGGGGCATGGGGCTGAGGGACCAGCTGGGTCTGGAACATGTGACTTGCCTAACCTTTCCAAAGACACGGCCACCACAACAAACCCAACATTTCTCTGTAGCAAACGACATCCCTAATGTGTCTTCACTAGTCTGATACAGCTGATACTGGTATATGCAAACTCTTATAAATGTGAGGGAGATTTGGCCTGTTCATGCAGCTTCTTGTACTACTCAGACAAGCACAGAGCTGTCTGGAAGGATCTGCAGATATTGTGTTACAGAGGAGTCCTGAGGTACAGAGAGCTGTAACAGAGCTGCATGGTGGGCTAAAGACAAGACTGAATGTGTAGGAAGAAGCAGCAATGTTGGTATCACAAGCCTTTTATAGACAATTTCTACCAAGAAAAAAATGCTTCCCCACATCTTAGCTATTTTAAAATGCAGACTTGGCAGAATTTTTTATCTTGGCTCTAGTATGTCAAATTTATGGGTTTGATTCAGCAAAATCTTGAAATTTTATGGCCTGAGGGTTTTGTTGCTATTTTTATTTTGTTTTCAAACAAAGGAGGTCAAACTAAATGAGAAAAATGGTGCTTTCATGGGGTGCTTGCAATGGGGTTGGAGTATATGCAAGATTCATTCACTCTTATTCATGTTCTCCTTTATAGTTACAAGGCACAAGCTACCATAGCAAACTTTGGTAAAAGGAAGGGCTCTCAGAACTGGTCTTGCTTTCCTTTTAACTGTCTGTTGTTCTACAACTTTCAGTTGTAAATCAAATGCAGCATTAAAACCATCCAATATTAACATAAATATCTTTTGGACAAAGTAGACAATGTTATGCCATGTACCAGATCAAAAATACATGTAAGCTTTAAAGCCAAAAGCAACTCTCAGTTGTTGGAAGCTTTACTGGCTCTGAAAGTTTAAATTTGCTTAAATTCCAGACAGTCTTAGGTTCTTCAGATTCCAAGGGCAGCTATTTGAAACCAAAGTGATCTGGTCATCATTCTAGTCAGATGTGTCAAAACAACCTTTGCCAATGGAGGGTGCAAGAAATTCATATCCAGTAGATGGATTTCAGGTCTTGACTTTGACCCTTCATATTTCTATAGTCCTGAAGTTTTCAAACCACTCAAGAATAACAGTTTGCAGTAAATTTTTTTGGTTTGGCCCTTTCAGAGAGAGAGTGCCATGTAGCTGCCACATGAGTCTATGAAAGGGTGACTAATAAGATATTAAATTATGTCTAATTAGATCATATAGTATTTGATGGGTGTATTTGTAGAACAGAATTTAAACCTCAACTATCATCCTAATAATTACTGAGGAGCTATGTCTGGGGACAGATGAGCTATGGGCTCTGTCACTGCTTTGCTGTGTGACACAGAGGTGGTCACTGCATTTTGCTAGATGTCAGTCTCTCTCTCTCTCTCCAAAGCAGGGAGGAAGATGCTGATTTTAGTAAAGCTATTTATGAAAATAGGAAGATATTAATACTTATTTATGCAATGTCCTATTTATGCAATCTGCTTCGGGTCAAATTTGGACATCTTGGAACAAAATCTTCATTCTGTCAAGAGGAAATGTATCTGCAAAAGCTGCTGCAGAAAAGCTGCCAGATCAGAACAGCAGCCTAAACAGAAAGCCTCATACATATACTTCTTACAGGTTCCTATTAGCTGTTCAGGTCCTGGTAGGATGACACCTTTCCGCCTGAAAATAACTTGATTTTCATTTCTCAATTTTTTGGCACTTGTGTGGCAGTCACTTTGGAAGGGGCATCTGTCATTTTCTCCAGCAGTCTACAAGCTAGAGCTTGTTTTCACAGTCATCTGGTAGATGCTCTCAGCATGAGCAGTGTGTCACCTTCTGTCAAAGAGGAGGCAGGGAGGGAAGGAAAGAGAGACAAAGAAGGAATAATCAATTAACAAGGCAAAAAGCTGAAAGCAGAGAAAAACTAAGCAGGAAGAGGAAGAGAACAAGGGGTTCCATAAAAAAGAAACACGTGAATAAAAGTGTAATTAATGGAGAGAGGATAGTGATTCCTGTTACGCACTTAAAAAGGCAAAGCAAGCCTGTTCACAAGGCCTGTGTATTTTATTCTTGTGGAATAGTGGTGATTTGGGTCAGGCAATGAGGTCTATCCCCAAGGAAGATTCCCCCAAAAGTGCTGACCTGCTTCTAGCTGAATCACTGTAAACATCACACAACTGATGAAACAGCAGTGCCATTGCAGTTTCCAGGGCAGCAGCAGCTCACTCAGGAAGTCCCTCCATGTCTGATCTGTTACACAGTGGTGTACATGGGGGAGAAATGTGGTCCAGCCTAGTCTGGAGCAGGGATGGGGACCAGTCTGCCAAGGCAACTGAGCACCCTTTGAGGAGATAGAAGAGCAGGTTTCTCTGAACAAGTATGGGCCATTCTTCAAGCTCATTAAATAGACCTATGTTTTAGCTCAGCTCTCAACAACATGATTTAGCTGGTTTCTGACTTTCACCATGTGTAAATCTTGTGTGAGTTGCTGGCTGTCAAAGTTCTGGCTAGAAGCATGGTTAAGTCTATCACATTACTGCGTTAGGAAAGAGCAGACAGCTGAACATAACTTCTCTCCTGAGCTTTTAAAAAGTGCCTCAATGTCCATTTAGTCATAGACATTCTAAAAAATATAACACACACTCCTGAAAGTGCCTTCATCTTTGTAAAGAATAATCATATTTTTTCCAGTGGACTGTTTTGAGACAGTTGCTAAATTCAGCCCAAAAAAACCATATTTGCAGTTAGTTGTCATTCCTTAAAAAACACAGAAAGTTGTGTTACAGCAAGAGATTGTGGGTTTCATATGCTCTTCCACATACAGATCTTTGCTGTACTATAGTATTATAAAAGCTACCAATTGCATGTAAAGTGTTGTAGCAGAGGAAGGCGGGTGTCTGGAAGTGAAGAAAGATCCTGACTGTCCAGCCAGGAAGCAAGCATGTATATTTGTTTTTGTTTGCCAGGAATCATAACATCTCTAAGCCCCTGGATATGTAAGCACACATGGCAGAGCACCTACCCACCGGACATGTAAGGGGAAATTAGTCAGTGTGAGGCAAAGGCAGCATTGACAGTTGACAGTTGACAAAGACATCAAAGACAGTTGAAGTGGGACAGTAAAGCAGAGGAGGTTATAATAGTCATTTGGCTGCATAAATTATGAAGTTCAGATTTTTTTGGGGGGGGGAGGAGGGACGGAGTGTGTTGCTTATATGTGGGTGTCATCCTCTGAAGGGACGGTGTTAGCATAGATGTCTACCAGACCATCGTTTTCCTCTTAATAACAACTACTGCATTCCCCTTTCTAGACAGCAGGTCGTGTTCCACCATGAGGATGCTTCCTGGCAGGAAGCATTTAACCTGAAGAGAGATGGGCTCAGAGCCCCAAGCAGCATGGGGAGGCACCCTGCGATGACTGTGGGAAGAGGACACTCACCGCCTGTGAGTTCCTGGCTGTTGCAGCAAGGACACTGTTGCAGTAGCTGGAAGGGCCTGAGGAGGGTGAGTGAGCTCAAAATACCTCATTACGGATCTCCTTGGGCTGATTAGTTCATGCCTAGCAAAAGAGATTTTAATGAGATGTGGGACTTGCATGGCCAGGAGATTTTTCTCTTGACGAGCTGTGTAGCTGGCAGCCTGCTGGTCCTGGCAGCTGTCTGAGTCCCAGCAGGGTTCCTTCTGCCACTGCAAGGAAATTTCAAGGGTGCTGTGTAGCCTCCTGCTATTTTATGCTGAGAAGTAGCCCCTGCAGGCACCACAGTAGAAGTTACAGCTCTGAAAAATAAAGGACAGAATATTAATGTCTCCTTCCTAGGTTTAAGCAGGGACTGTATCAGGCAACTGCAATATGGACAAGGATTGCCAAGGACTGTTCCAGCTGGGTGCCTTGAACAGTCTGTGGAGGCAGGAGGAGCTGAGGGTGGTTCAAGGTCCTGCTTGGCATGCTAGAGCAGTCCTTTGCAGCTCAGGATAGACTGTACACAGCTGAAGCCACATAAGCATGTGTTAAGCCTAGAAAGACACTGTCCTTGCGAGGAAGGTGATGAAAAAAGAAGTGGCAGGGAGGAAAATCACAGACAACTGGTCCATTTGACTCCCTCAGGCAAGAGGGGGCCTCCAGAAAGTCATGCACTTCTGACATTTCCTTCAGTTTTTATATTAAATCCCATAATATCTGCTCTTTGTCATAAAACTTTATGTGACAGCCTGTGCTTAAAGAAATCTTTTATCTTCATCATCTCTAAAGATAGCCTCCACCTTTCAGAAGAAACACAAACCCCAGAAATCCTAAAACTACTAATGCAAAAAAGCAAAATAAAATCAGATCTCATGATACACCTGGTGGCCATTTTTTATGTCAGTGTTGTGGCTGTCAACCTATTTCTTATGTGGGCTTTGCCTTCAGCTCAGAAATTCCAAAACTGCCTTCTCCCCTATTGCCACTGTGGAAAAGAGACCTTTGCAAATCCTCTCTGTAGTTATGAACTGCAAACTGAGCATGTTTGAATCAAGGGAAGTATTCCTCATAATGAATTACCATGAAGCATTCGTGCTTGTTCATCGTGTCACTTGGTGAATGTGTTTCGCATAGATTTTTACACAGAATAGCAGGAGACATAATGTGCATGCCTTGGGCAACACCTTCCATGGATGAGATGGGCTACTTCTGCTCTAAGATCTGTAACAGTGGATGCTCCCACTTAGCTCTTTTTCTGGTAAACCCATGAAGGAACCAGTGTTTCAAGTATGGAGTGACTCTTAGCCAGATAATGAGATGTCTTGCATTTTCAGGGCAGGCAATAATTTGTGACTGTTGTCCAGATCCCTTTCAGAAGGGGAGCCCAGGGCTGTGACTGCCCTCTGCTGACTTATAGGTAATGGTGATCCAGTGTCCTACGGTGCATGGTCTCTGGTCCTTCTTCCCAAAAAATATGCATTTCTTGTGCCCCATGTCGTGTTTTTCCTGAGTATCTCCAAAAGCCAGTCTTTTGCTTGATACAAGGGAAAAAATTGCCAACCAACAGCAATACATTAAAAAACTTGTAAGAGATAGATTGTTCATTTTATATGTTTTATTATTTATTACTTAAGTGCTTCTTAATCTGATTTTCCCATTTTGTATTTTCCTGCACTGTAAAGTTTGGGAATCATTCTTTAATTTTGGTGTCTGTAAGTAGAATTAGACACCTGCCAAAGGGACACAAGTCTATAAAACAGGTACTAGCATCAAGAGATTTACTGGGCAAAGGAATCCTTAAGCTATACATAAAAACATCAAATTGCTGACCTGGTAAAGTATACCCTGACTTAAGGGGAAACATTATAAAACTCTTTAGAGACTTGAGAATGGCCAGGCATGAATTATGCCAATTCATGTCCGCATTACTCTTTTATTGAGAAAGATAAGGATAAAAGAGGAAAATCAATCATATTCAAGCAATCCGGAACAACCAAATACTTCTTCAACTGCACTAGGCAAGTATTTTTATCCATTTATGCAGACAGACACTTTGTCCTGGTCATAAACAAAATAAAATGTGTATTTTTATCACCGGTCTGTTTAAGCTTTGCTGCAGACATAATGGAACAAAATGGCACAATAGCCTAAGGCTGCACATTTTGTCTGAGGAGCCAATACTTTCTCCTTTTTGTGCCTGAGTGAATATTTATCTTGGGAGGAAAAGATTCTTTTACCTGGAAATAAAATATTTCTCAGTGGTTTTGCTTTGACTTTAGTGCTGAACATATTTTTAGGAAGAATGCAGTTAAAGAACTGTTCTGGAAGCAAAACTAAAGTCTAACCTTTGAAAGATTGGTAATATGAAATGCAAAAATCTGAATCTGTACTATGCTTCTGTGTAGCTGAGGTGTTTTCTACCAGAAAGCTTTAACAAAAACGACTCCTGAATCTGGCCATTTAAAAAACATATCATGCAGCTCTACTCTAGTTATGGAATTTAATCTATTTCTAGAGGGACCTGTGCTATATCATTCCACAGTTCACTAGGATTCTGCTTCTTATTCAAGAACACTTACTGAACCAAAGAAATCTTGGTTTGACTCTAATTAAGCTTTTGAGGATTTACAAACATCAGTCAAAATCTTGCCAACAAAATATTCAGTGGGATACACTGTAGAAGCTCAAACCTCTCCCTGCAAATTGGACAGCTTTCCTTGGATCTCCAGCTAGGAGTATGAGGCTTAGGGGATATATTTGATTTAAATAGGGATTTTCACAGCACAAAATGGAAACAAAATGCTAAGGGACCAAATGCTTTACAAACTTTTCTTAGTAAGCTGTGCTGAATGTCTAAAAGTATTAAGGGCTGGACAGATGATCAATTTACAGATGAAAAGCTGAATTGCCTTAACCTGGCCTGTTTATGCACTCCTGACTTGGTGCCACAGGAAAACAAAACATATTAAACTAAGCTAAATATATAGGGTTTATTCCTTAGTTGCAATGAGTCAGAACCATGCAGATGGTTAGTTAAAATCTTTCTGGTGATGAGTCAGCTTCTCGGACCACAGTAACTCAGTTGTTTGCAGTTAATTTTAATGCCTGTTGTGGTCTGACTGTACCCTTGCTAAGTGATAAAACTCCAGCAGCCTTAATTTTCCATTCCCTGAGCAATAATATGCACCTGGCACCACACACACAACACCTGGGTGTAACACAGCCCAAGAATGTTCTTCAGAGCCTACATATCACACAACCATTTACATTCCCATGTCCTTTCATGAATCTTAAGGGAGTGGGGAGGATTTCAGTCTGGCAAATTTGTGTATTTTTATATTGGCACCACATCAGCCTGCAAAGCTGTGAACACGATTGAGGATTAGAGACCCACTGAGCACTGAACGTGCTTGCATTCGTGGAACTGGCTTCTCTCTCTGAGCCTGCCTGCAGATGCCTTGTGCTGGTGAATGTCAAGCAGACTCGGAGAAGAGAGCCAGTTCCACGAATGCAAGCATGGCCAGCCCATCTGCTACAGGATTCAGGCTCTTTGGGTTAGATCTGCTTCCTTCATGTAACTAGTGCTTCTGCTGGGTACAATCCTTATTATGGATTCCTAACTTAATAAAACTCAGACTGGCTCTGTTAGGAAGAAAATGTGTACTGAGCTGCAATTTTTTAAAACCACATTATTGCTGATACTGGTGTTGAACTTTTTCTGCATGCTCTACCTCTTATATGGTGTGCTGAGGGGCAAGAGATGCTCAGAGAATAAAGGAGAGCAGGTTCCAGAGGGTGAGTCCACTCCTGCTCAAAATGAAACCCACAAGTTGTGATGTAGGGCCTCTGGAAGCCTTGCACCTTAACAGAGAGGCATCTGGAATTGGATTGGGACAGGCTAGGATGTCAGACGACTGTATTCAGAGAAGTGAATTGAACAGAAGGTACTTCTGTTGTCTTCAGAAGAATGTGATGGCGTTATGATCCTTTTACTGGTTGGCTCTGTAGGAGATATGAGCTATGTCAGAAGCTGTAGCACTTACTGAAGGAAGCCATAGTATTCAGTGGTGTGTACCATCAGACACTCCACTTTCCAGTGAGGAGAGTTCCCTAGCTCTGGGAATGAGCAGGAAATATCCAACCCAGGTTTGTCCAGAGGAAAGAGCAGCTGGTGGGGGAAGAAGGTCAGAGGCAAAGCATCTGGATCAGAAATGACAAGTTTCTTCCAGAGAGCAGGAAAAGGATTTTCAGAGGAAATTATGGATCCAAGCTGGCAGGTAAACTTTAACAAATATAGACCAATATATTCATTTGCATGTTTTTCTTCAGCATTTGCCTCGATTTGAAGTAGAGACCATGCAATACTGAACTCAACCTTCTGTCAAACCCAGCAGTTTTGAATAAAGCCACTGTAATTGCTAGCTGTCCTACCTGTGTTAGATGACAGTCACCATGGAGGGGTGAAGGATGTCATTGCCAGGATGCTGCTGAAGATCCCAGTCTGCTCTGAGGTGGTGTTACATAACTAAATATAGTTGTGATTAGCTACTCTAGAGACCCTAGAGTAAATATTTACAGGCAATTTGGCTTTCCCCTTAGTAAATTCTTCTTACACACATATATGCTGCTGCATTTGCACCTACACTATCTATAGTTACACCTACACTTGAACAGCCTGTGAGCTGTAAATTTTGGGTTTAAAAGCACAGATGTTGTCATTCTGACAATATTTACTGCCAGCTTCTTCCTCCATCAGGAATCACAGAATGGGTCAGACTGGAAAGGACCACAGTGGGCCATCTGGCCCAACCTCCCTGCTAAGCAGGGTCATTCTAGAGCACACAGCACAGGACTGTGTCCAGATACTTCTTGAACATTCCATCAAGGAAAGCTCCATGACCTCTCTGAGAAATCTGTTCTACTGCATGGTCACCCACACAGTACAGAAGTCCTTTCTTATAGTCACACTAAAACTTCTGGGCTTCACCTTCTGCCCAAAGAGGAGGAAGAAGCAAGAGATGGGAATGATTCTGTCTTTCTGCAGATGGTCTGTGAACAGAGGAAAAATATGAAGAAGAAATTTTATTTTGGAATATATTTTCAAATGATGCTGAGGAATATCCTCTTCTAGAAAATGGAGATATGTAGAGGACTTTATAAAACAGGTTGTTGCAAAACTGCTGGGAAGAATATGAAACAGTAAGTTATATCTCATGAAATGCCTTTCTTCCATCTACTGGGTTTTTTTCTTCACCAAATCTTGTATCTAACTATGTTTCTATTGCACTTTTCAAACTTCTTTACATAGGGGTCATCTCTATTAGCTCTTAATGGTGCTCAGTACCAATTACTTTCCCAGTCAATAGTTGTAACAAGTAATACAGTAGCCCTACTCCTGCTCAAGTGCTTCCTGCACAAAGGATATCCAATCCAGTTCCTACTGAAATCATTGTTAGAGCTTTTTATTGGAATTTGATCAAAATTTTAATTTTACATCCTTTTTTGAACACTGAGGCTATTCTGTATCAGATAAAAGGTGCACAGGGACTTTGCAAAATTGTGTTATTGATGAATAATACTGAAAGATTGCTTGCTAATTGCCATTAGTTATTCGAGTAGTTTCAGCCAGCCAATGGCATATTATTAATCCTACTTTAAATCTAAAGACTATTCTCTTGAAAGTCTCCTCTTTCATCTTTTTCATTGTATTGTAAGGTCTATTTGCCATATTTTAAATGAGCTATTTTTCATCCTGTCTGAAGTTTTGAAAAAAATTACTATTTCAGTAATTACTTTAGAATCGCAAAGTATCAGTAAGTCACAGCATTTTATCTTCTGAAAATAAAAATGCAACCTCTATAACTTTTGTTAGGACACAATGCTGTATTGATTCCATTGTTTTTCATTCTATTTTTTGAGGGAGGGGGAAGGTAAGTTTGTATTTGTTTGGTCTCGAGAATAGACAGGAAGATGAACAACTCTTGACAGAATGATCTCTGCAGATAAATAACTGGGTTTGTGTGTACAGAGCTACGAACAAAAAAGGACAAAAGAGATGTCTGCATAGAATTTGAAGCTGATTTAGTGAGGAGTCCTATGGTATGCTTGGAAGTGCTTTATTTTGAAGATTAATTATTTTAGCAAGGTAAACATCGTGAATAATGCTGCATGATTAGCAGCAGAGATACCTGTGAGCAGAGTACTGCTCCCACTACTGGCTGATGGCAGCTGACAAGCCCCGTGCAAAACGCAAGGTTCCAAGAGGTCTCTGAGTGAACAGCCAGCAGCTTCAGAGTCAGAGAGAACTGTGCTTCTTGAGCCTAATAGATGGCAGAGACAAGGACAGAGGGCTGGAGACAATGTCAGCTTCTGGGGGCTCCTGAGTGGCAGGGTGTTAGCCAACAAGTCATTGCTTCACAATAATATTTTGTTGCTAGTCTTAACAATAATATCCTTTATGTATCTATGTCCCCCTGAAGTACTTCTTGAAATGTATTCTTCTGTACAGTAGATCACTTTATTGCAGGAATGGAAGAGATAGTTTCATCTATTTCATCTCTTTCAATTTTAAGTTCAAACATGCAAGGGGAGAATAGGGAACCCAAGGCTTTTCAAAGTCATGCTGCCTTACCACTGTTTGAGGAAGGAGAACATAAGTTCCATACTGTCATCTGGGATTTCAGGTGGGATCCTTGAAGTGGGCTGAAATCATCTTTGAAGTCTGTAGCAAAATAATAAGAATTTGTCAAAAGATAATAAAGGGTGGTTGTGGGGTTTTCTGGTTGTTGCTAAAAAGAAAGAGAGGAGGCTGCGACTATAACAATAAAAGCATTTGCTTAAAGGAATAAAATATCCCTGTTGCTAGCAGGGATAATGTCTTTAATTTTGAATTGAAATTTAAAAATATAATTAAATACATATAATGTATATTAGGTAATTAAGATATAGATATAATGGTTTAATTTGTTGATCCTTTTTTTTTTTTGCCTTTTTTTTTTTTTTTTTTTTTTGACAATTCACTGTAAAGAAAGAGGTAGAGACTGCTCATGAACAAGGTGGAAGAAATGCCATAATAATTCTATTTACTCTGTGCAGAATGTGTGTGCCAATGCTTTGAAAAAGTGGGTTTAGTTTTGGAGAGATAAATCAGTTTTCTGTTGATTTTGTACACAAAAAAGGTTACCTGTGTTTTGGATATATTGTATTAAATTTATTCATAGTCTCAGCTTCAGGTAGAGAGAGATAAACACCATAATGCTCTTCTACTTTTCCTGGTTATTCACAAGTTTAACTGATGTTTTTAAACACTGTTTTCAAAGCCCTTTTCTGTATGCTTGTATTGGGTTTGTGTGGTGAGGTTTTGGTCCTGGGAGCAGGGATGACTGATGAGAGAAGCCGACAGAAGCTTCCCCCACGTCCCACAGAGCCAACTCCAACAGGCTCCAGGATGGATCCACTGCTGGCCAAGGCTGAGCCCAACAGTGACAGTGGCAGCACCTCTGGGGTAACAGATTTAATGCTGTGACATGGCAGCCATGAAAGGAGTAGGAACATGTGAGAGGCACAGCCGGGCTGACACTGGTCAGGGCAGAGGGAGGGGCAGGAGGTGTTCCAGGCACTGGAGCAGAGATTCCCCTGCAGCCCGGGGTGCAGCCCAGCGTGAGGCAGGATGTGACCCTCCAGCCCTGGAGGTCCATGGAGGAGCAGAGATCCAACTGCAGCCTCTGCAGGGCCCCACACTGCAGCAGTGGAGGCCTGAAGGGGGCTGGGACCTGTGGGAAACCTGTGCTGGAGCAGGGCCCTGGCAGGAGCTGTGGCCCCACGGAGAGAGGAGCCCGCAGGGAGCAGGTTTGGTGACAGAACAGGTGACCCATGGAGCACCCACTGTGGAGCAGTGTGTTCCTGAAGGACTGCACCCTGAGGGGGGACCATGCTGGAGCAGGCTGTGAAGAGCTGCACTCCATGAGGAGGAAGAGAAGTCTGTGAAGGACTGTCTCCCGTGGGAGGGACCCCACACTGGAGCAGGAGAAGAGTGTGAGGAGTCCTCCCCCTGAGGAGGAGGGAGCAGCAGAGACAAAGTGATGAACTGGCCACAAACCCCATTCTCAGCCCCCTGCATTGCTGGATGGGAGGAGGTAAATAAATATAAATAAGGAGTGAAGTTGAGCCCAGGGAAGAGGTGGAGGTGTTTTATGATTTGGTTTTATTTCTCATCACCCTACTCTGACTTTTGCTTGGGAATAAATTAAATTAATTTGCCCAAGCTCAGTCTGTTTTGCCCAAGCTGTTAGTGGAAAGTGCTAAGTCATTATGATTGGAGAAATGTTACGAGTTTCTATCCAGATTTCCTTCTTCCAGTCAATACTTTACCCACAGCTTAATTTTTCTGGTTTTGAGCATGACATAACCATGCTCAAATCTCTTTAGCACATTAGTGAGGTCTCTGCGCTGGATCTTTGGGAATTAAATCACTCTCTTATTCTGTTTACACTAAAATTTCATTTATAAGGTATATTTATAAAATCTGCTGGCATAAGCTTCTTTTCCCCTTTTGACCTTGTGCATCAGACTCCTATTCTGTAATATAGATGCACATAGAGTATCCTTGCAGGAAACTGCAGAGAGCAATTCAGAGATCCAGTCCTCTGCTAAAGGCTGATCTCTGAGTAAGTGTCTTTGCTGCATGCCCTAACCTCACAAAGGAACAGACTATGGAACATGATCAGATTACCAGGGATTTGGAATAGCCTTATGTGCTATTAACTATTCCACACCTCTGCATCTGTTGCAGATATGGAGAAAAAGAAATGTTGCTGCCTCTGAATCGCAGAATTCTAGAATCATTGAATCATAGGATATTCTGAGTTGGAAGGGACCCACAAGGAACATCAAATTCCAACTCCTGGCGCTGCACAGGACCATTCCCAAGAATCACACCATGTGCTTGAGACTTTTGTCCAAATTCTTCTTGAACTCAGGTTTGGCACTGTGACCACTTCCCACGTTCCAGTGCCCAGCCACATTCCGGGTGAAGAACCCTTCTCTAATATCCAACCTAAACCTCTCCTGACATAACTGCAGGTCATTGCCTCACGTCCTGTCAGTGGGCACCACAGAGAAAATATCAGTGCCTGCCCCTCTGCTTCCCCTGACAAAGAAGCTGGAGATGGCTAAGAGGGCTCCTCCGGACTGAACAAAGCAAGTGGCCTCAGGTATTCCTTGGATAGCTTCCCTTCTAGATCCTTCACCATCTTTGTAGGCCTCCTTTGGATGCTTTCTAATATCTTGCTTTTATTATGGTGGCCAAAAGTTGTGAGAGAAAACACTTCCCAAGAGAAGAGAGAAAGAATCACCATTAAGACAAAATACAAGCTGAAGAACACACAGTTGTTTCTGCTGTGAGTCCTAAAATTTGATTTACAAGCCATAGCAGTGTATAAGCCATTCAACCATTCAGATTTCTCACTGAGTGTTAAGAAAGGTATTGTATTATGAAACTGAAATTGATAAAATTCCAGAAGCAAGTAAAAAAGAAACACTGAATATAAATTTAAATTCTCATTTTTCTTTATACTTGTGCTGTTTTTAAATGCACCCATACAACTTTGGAGTTATGTGATCATTCTTTTGACTTTGAAATAAAATTGTTACCAAATTATTCATGGTAGAATTTTCCATATACAGTTCAAGCAACAAATTGAAACCACCTAAGTCCACAAAATTAAAAAAAAAAAGAAAGAAAAAAAAAAAAACAAAAACACCAAAACCAAAAAAAAAAAAAAAAAACCAGAGAGAGAGAAAAGCCAGACTTCTCTCAGGCTTTAGGAAGTGTTGGTAAGTAATATATGTTGTAGGTTGAATCTGTGTCAATAGTTTCTTTGCAGTTCTTCAAACAGATGTAATGCTGGTCAAAGGAGCCACCAGTTCCATGTCTCTCTGCATGGAGGCAGGTTGCATACTGAGCATGCAATCACAGAATAATTTAGGTTGGAAAAGACCCTTAAGATCCTGTCAACACAGCACTGCCAAGTCTCAGTAGACCATGTCTCAAAGTGTCACATCTTCACATTTTTAAATTCCTTCAGAAATGGCAACTCAACCACTTTCCTTGGAAAGCCTTTTCCAAAGCTTGAGAACATTTTCCATGAAGAAAATCCTAATATTCAATCTAAACCTTTCCTGGAACACATCAGCAGAACACAAAGATCCAAACTGAGATGCTAATGGTTAGTCAGTGCACAAGATAGCAGCTGGGAAAGCTAAATTATAGGATGAGATATTAGAATGGTTAATCTTAAATGACAAAAGCCTTGGTTGGTTCTATAATTCAAAATCCATCCTTTAAGAAATTAGTCTATAAACCAAATCTTTTTCTGAGTCTAAACTTGCAGACACTTAGAATGTACATGACTCTCCTGAGATAATCTGTCAAGTTTATTTGTCTCTCCAGACAGATTGCCAACCTATTCTATTTGCATTCATGCTCCAAAAGCAATTCAATAGAAATTTGGAAAGTATGAAGTAAAACAGTGGGTATATAAAATCTAGGCCTCCGTGTCAAATAAGAGGGTACAAGTTTTTAATTGTTATTTGATGAAGAGTTTCTATTGCCTCTTTCTCACAGCCTATACCTAGGCTCAAAAATCAAGCATTTTGAATGTTTTGTTACAACTGCACCTGCTTCATCTGCCCTTCATATATGGCATGTATCTCAAGAGAAAGAACCCAGATTTCAAAGGGTCGAAATTTCCTTGTGACTATTTCATAAGATAACATGAAAACTGTGGGCAGAGGGGGGTCTTTTGCTGATGCCCCACTATTCTATGCAGGCTATAAAAAAGCATTCATGAAGATCATCCTCTGGCATTAGCTAGAGGAAATGCTTCTTAGAAAAAAATTAAGTTATTAAAAAGCTATAAAACAAAAGAGGTGTGAGCCCACGATTTCCACTCACACCCAAG
This sequence comes from Prinia subflava, assembly GCF_021018805.1. Taxonomy (NCBI): domain Eukaryota; kingdom Metazoa; phylum Chordata; class Aves; order Passeriformes; family Cisticolidae; genus Prinia; species Prinia subflava. The sequence continues at coordinate 36,002,697 of NC_086250.1, read as the reverse complement.
TCTTGTTACCTCTGCTGGGGACCTCAGGGGTCAGTATTTCTCTGCTTTCAGGGTCCAAATCTGCACATAAAAGCAGTCTCAAACTGAATAAGTGGGGAGGAAAGGAGGAAAGCTCTTTTGTTTTAAGAAAATCATGGAAGCATTGAATCAACAGGCTGCAAATAGTAACTAAAATATCCATTCCAGTGAGATCACAGCTCTTAGCTCACCTCTCTTCTTCGTCTCTAACCTATTGCTATCTACAGGGACTAACTCAAAGATGTTCCTGTCATTCGTCTTACCAGGGTTAACTAGGATCAGATCATGAGTAGATTCCCTTTTAAAACTTGCTTCTTTCACTGCAATGCTCTGTAATAATTTTTCTAGCCTCTGTTCATAGACTGCAACCTTCCCATCCCTTTGCTGCCTAACATTGAAGCAACTCAGATAAATCTCCTTGGTGTCTCTGTGCTTGCTAAGAAGCAGTCACTCACTGCCACTGAGTCCCCACCATTTACACTCATGCCAGAGGTTACTGGCAACCCAGGTGCCAACCATACTTGGACCCTATCCCTAAGGCTGTCTTTGCTTCTTTCTTACCCTGAATTTTGCAGCACGTAGCTGGTGAGCGTGATCTTTTTGTGCTCTCTCTGTGTACGCCATGGGTGTACAGGACTGGCTGCTGTCACTGACACTCTGGGAAGGTCACCTCTAGGGTACTGAGCTGCTTAAGACTGAGGGATCCAGTACCAGGCTCAGCAGACTCTTATTCCCCTCTTTACTTGGAAGGAGATTGTTTCTGAACTGCAGGGACAAAGGCAGTTGCCCCTTAGGAAGGCTGCCTTATTACCACCTTCTTTCTTCAGGCAGTTTGTCCCTGCAGTGACTGCAGCTGCAGCGGTGTCACACAAAGCTGATGTCATGGGAGCTTGCTGCTCCCAGAGAATGCTGCTCTCATTTTGGTGTGTTACCAGCATTGGCTAGGAGGCTCCTACCAGGCCAAGTGACCTCAGTGCTGAGGGTGCTGGCTGAAGGTGACAATCACAAATTCATCCTATTCTTAGCTGCAGAAGTAGTGGACGGGTCCTGTGATGTCTCCATAAGGTGGGCCCCCTAAAAGTCAAGATCTTAATGCTTCCCCTGCAGTGGATGGGAATGAGGATGTAATAAGGATATTCATGGTGTTTAAGGTCCTGGAGTGCAGGCCATCCTAAGCCCACTTAGGCTTGTCTGTAATGAACTCTTAGTGAACAAGCTTAGGCTTGTCTGTAGTGAACTCTTGGCTTGAGCTATGTTAAATAATTCTGCTGCTCTTGAGTCACCTAGTAAGGGTTTCTCTCCGGTCCCAGATCTCAGATCTACAGGATTTTGTTGGATCTAATCTTCAATCACCGGACAGGTTGACCAAGAGGCATTTCACGAGTTTTATTTCATTATCAGTCTCAGTGAAGGTAGAGACATAAAAGATGGTGAAACTCACGCCATAACAACAGGAGCCAAAGTTCTCTCTCTTAAAGGCCTTTTAAAAGTTTTTTAGCCAATAGGCTAATGCTAAAAGCTTACAAGCATCTACTTAAGCCAAACCCTATATGCTTTATAGTATACAATAGTTGCTTGTTCCATATTTTTTGCAGCACAGAAACTGTCTATGCTCCAAATATTTCAAAGCCTAAAATTCAACTCCGTTTCAAACCTCCATCTATGTAAACTTATTGCAACACTGTGAAAGTCCTCTGCTTTTTGCAGTTCCCACAGGATTTCTCCCCCAAGCACAGAAAATGTTCCCTGAAGCACCTGGGTGGGGCTTGCTGGTTTAGTGCCTTCCTACAGTGCATCAATAGATGGCAGCAGGCAGTTCCTCCAGGAGCAGTCAGTGATCATCTTCCCTTGCAATGGTTTGATTTAAATCTGTCTTGCAGACACGTTTTAGGATGCTGTCCCCACGAAAAGCAAAATGTGTTGTTTCTCTGGTAATGTGTATGTTACTGTAGTATGAAAACAGTAAATAAGTATTGGCCTCTAACTCTACAGTATTGTAAGAAGATTAAATATTTGGAACCAAAGAGATTTTTGTGCTACATTCAGCCGCTTTCTTGGCAGTGTTCACAAATCCCACTTCTTTCATTCCTTCTTGAGCCAGATAACTTCACATAACTCTGGAAAGGGGATATACTATTGTAAGAAGAGAAAATCACAGGTAGATTCCATGTATTTAAGAAGATAGAGAAAAAAAAATCCCCTAAAGAAAGTTAGTGTGCTTCATGGGCTTACACGCTCCCTTTCATTCTCAACATTTCAATTCTGAGGTTTACACAGAGACTGGTTGTTAAAATGTGTCAGTCTGTCTCAAGCAATGAGCAATAGCTGCAAGTTGTGTTATAAAAGAAGCTCAAATTCCACATGGAAGAGAACAGACCTAGATCAAGTGTTTGGCCAAATCAGTCCCCTATTCTCTAAAAAAAAAGTAAGTATGGGAGAACTTTTGTTATGTCCAGCACTCTCAGTGACATAGCCTAGAGCTTATCCTGCTCACTGACTGGGAACTGCAGTAGCTGGAATTTTACTATGAGTCCAAGCCAGAGCTAGCATAAAGCTCTTCTGTTTGATGAAGCTCTTGTGCTGCAAGATATTTTGCCCACAGTCTGAAGATATAGCTTTGTTTACTTCTCCTTAATGAATAGTTGCATTACACTTCAGAATGGTTGTGTTGAAAATTACCAGTGGTGATCAGAGTGATGGAAGAGAGTTTTAATGTTCCATCTAGTGGGCAGAATTGACCCTGTCTTGTGTTTTCACCCTTATTTGAGACTAAAAGGCTATGTAAGCTATCAAGCTGATGGTTAATGACCAAGCTTTTGCCTTGCAAACAGTATCAGCAGATCCTCTATCAAGAGGATGTCTCTGTGAACTGGCTCCAGAGTCACAGGCACCAATTTATCATGGTCATTTACTGTGAAAACAGCAAATTTCAGTCTGAAGTGTAATAAAATGTTTTGCTTCCCAGATTTGTGCAATCTCCAGAGAGGTAAAGAAAGAAATTTAAAGTCAGGTTTTCATGTGAAATGATGTAAACATAAAATTCAATTAAAGTCAAGGTGATCTGTATAACAAATTTCTGATCTCAACCTTCAAAAAAGACCTTAAGATGATGTTTTTAATACAAGCACATAGGTTTCTGAGTCAGGAAACACTTCAGCTGATGGAATACATTTGTAACTTGTGGGAGCCCCCTGCATGGAGGATTCTATTCCTTTTGGGGGTATGTAGGTTCCTGGCCCTCCCTTACATCTCTGCCTTCACAGCATAAGGCATTTTTATTTTGACATATTAGGTATATTACATGGCCTAGGGGAAGGACTACAGTTCCTTGTTTATGTTTCAAAGCTACTATGGGCCTAGAGGATTTTCAGACTTGGTCTCACTTTGAATATTAACTGTATATGTACTGCACATGTAACTGTAAAATTTAGAGAGAGGAAATGAGAGTGAACAGAGACAAAACATATTAGACTGATTTACAAAAACCTAGATATCTGTGTGTTTATTTAAAAACTTCAGGAAGGCATTAAGGAAAGACTGCAACCTTTCTAATATCCTCTTAAAAACTATAGTCTGAACAGCCTCAAATTTTTGATTTGATATTGCTTTTTTATTATTTTTCAGACTGATAAAATCAGGATGAAATCCAGTGTATCTAAAGCTATTGAACATGAACAGGCTGCCTTGCCATCTCTTTCCTGCAGGACATTTTCAGAAGCACAATAACTGAGGCAGAATTGCTCTGTATACCTATAGTCCAAGACTTGATTTGTGAATACAGTCAGTGTAAGCATTAACATATTATTCTATTTTTTTCCTTTTGAAACAAGACCTAAATAGCAGAACAAACCCAGCTGCAGATACCAGCCTTCAGTATCTTTTCATTTTATGTTTCACAAATATGGTGGAACTGCTGTGTTTGTAGTTTTCCACACAGCTGAAGAAGTCAGCACTGAATTACTCACCAGCCTTTGGAAATCTTTCATATGTGCTGGCTTCTGCAAGCTGTAGAGCACCAGCATTCACACTCCAGAGGACTAAATCACTTCCTTCCTCTATCCTGATATATATCAGGATGCATGTGTCTTCATGGTGCCTGGGTGATAAGTTATCAGCTTTACATCCTCTGCTGATTGTTCTGGAATGCCTTCACAAGTAAGTTGAAGAAGCTAAAAAGATGTGTAAACATGGAGTGAGAAATGCCTGTGATAAATAACATCACCAAAATCCTCTTGCACAAACAAGTGCTCTTCAGCTACGTCACACTTGAAACCTGCTGAGTGTTCTGCCTGTGGCAGCAACAGTCAGGACTCTTTATCCAGCTACTGGTATAGAAAGAAAATGAGACACTTCACCAGGGCTTTGGTTAAAGGAAAGGAAAAGGTCTAAGGCCATGTCCGGCGGTGCAATTTGATGCTACGGGCTACTTGATTTAATAGCTAATTGTCCTTGGAAGTGGCATTCCCATGGCTCTTCCTGCACTCACATCACTTCTCTGGGGCTGGCGCTCCCCTGTCTGCCCAGAGACCGCTGAATCAAGAGCTACTGCCAAGCTTGAAGTGTAAGGAAGAAGGGAGAAGTGGGATCAAGCCTCTCAGCAACAAGTAGCTCTCATCTTTGCTTAGCTGCACTATTAACAGCATTCTGGGAGCCTGTAAGAGCACACTGACCCTTGTAAATCCAGCAGTTTGCACGGCAAGAGCTTCTTGGCATCCCTGAATACAGGGAGGATAGATTTTGCTCTGTGATTCCAGCCTTACATTGGTGACATTGCCATCATTATGTGGAGCTCACAGAATTTGGTCCTCTGTGTGGACAGACTAACTGATGCTTGTGTGTTCCATAATGCTGGTTTTCACAAGAGGTTCCACCAGTCCAGCTAGCAGTGCTGCTTTACATATTGTACACAAGCAGGAAACAAGAACAAAATGGAAATTACTATAGTTTGTTCTGATCTTTCCTTGAGTCAGTGCTGGCCACTAAATAATTAGCTTAAATCCAACGGAATTAAGGTGCATTTATTGTAATGCCAGCTCAAAATGCATGTCCCACCCACCAGGGGGATTAAATCCAGCCTCAATACAGGCCAGCAGCTCTCCACTCAGCAAGGAAGGGGACGGCTTGGCAGGAACACCCCAGACTTTGAGGCAGTCCTGAAAGATAGGGTGGGCTCATGAGGCCATGGCTTTGCAGCCCTCAAGGGATAGATCTGAAGGACCTGTGCAGTGATGTTTGGTGCCCTGGAGAGCACAGGGGTCAGCTTTAACTGCCTGGATGACACCTGGTGTTACATCCAATGCTCTACAGTAATCTAGATTTGTGGGGTTTTAGTCTTGTTTTTTTATTTCTTTTTCATTTGTCACCCCTTTCTTGGGTATGCCAAGGTATCTTGAATGTGTAAGATAATGTCTCCCTTGGACAGCTGTGACTGTGCTGTGACTGACCTTGCTGAAAAATTTAGCTCCAGGAAGAGGTGTACAGATAAGAATTGCTGTTATTGCAGTTTTAGAAGTTAGTCAGCTTTGCAGTCCCATTTTTTTTCTGTTGATTGCTCCGGGCTAGATATAACAGCTCCCTTCTCAGCACGGTGACTTCTCAGCATTGTCCTGCTGGATGTCTGGCTGTCCCCATGCAGGGTGTAAAGAACCATGTACCTCCATTGCAGCAGTGATTTTCACTGTGGGAACTGGGATCCTTAGAGTCTGACTCACTCACAAGTTTCTTCTCTCTTAGTTGTCCCAGGATCCATGATGCAGTATCTTCCATAAGTTTGCATCCATCACTTTTTCAGGTCTCTCAGAGTTGGAAGCCAGTAGACAGGATCCTGTGGCACAGGTGAGAAATATGTCAGTGCAACCTAAAAGGGCCCTAAATCTGACCTTGGACATGGATGCTTCAGCAGACAGGTGAAGTGGCAGCTAGAGGAGGAAGGAATCTGGTCAGAGGGAGCTCCCCTGGGTCACAGAGATGAGGGAGCAGCCAAGAGGGAGCTCTGTCACAGTGCACACTTGTGCTGCTGCCTGCAGAGGATGTCAAGCTCCTGATGCAACCTCCTGATACTGGTGTTGCAGGAGTACAAAGCGTAGTTGGGTATTTCTGTATCCCCTCGGGCAGATACGTGTGTTGGTTGGAGAACAGAAATATCCCACTCTCTGTGTGTGCTGTTTTTCCATGTGGAAATGGATTCAGTCTCACTCAGAGATCTCAAAATAGCATATGGAAATGTGCTCTTGCTTTCATGTTCATTTCGTTCTGCCTTACACCTGTTAGATTTCACATTTTCCACAAAAAGGAACAGCTATTACCTTTTTCCAGAAAACATTTTTTTTTGCCTGAGCCAGCTGAACACCTTGTTCTCCTGATCAGTTTTAAAAAAGTTGTTCACCTAAACCCACAGATAAGTGAATCATATTCAATGAGGTCACTTCTTCCCAACTAAAGAAATGAATTTTCTTCCAGGGTAATACAATCTTCTGTTTCAGAGAGATTAAATTACTGAGTTTTAAAAACCAGAAGTCTTAACCCTTTATAATATCAAAAGTTTGCAATTTTTTTGTTCAGCAGTTGGACTAGAAGAGTGGTTCACTAAAGCAAAACAAGAAATTATTCTTCTTGAAAATCTTCAGAAAACATTTGAAGGGTTCCAGCGTTCATTTAAATAAAGATTGGTGCTGGAGTATTTTTTCTCTACTGTCCCTAAACTGATCTATACTGCCTTTACTGCTATGGCTACAAATGGTTTATGACTTCAAAAAGTCAATTAGGAGACTAGCTTTGAATCTCTCTTCTACCTAACTCTTGTCTGTGGCTGATGTGTTGCCAAGGGAGCTGCATTGTTTCCTAGTGCAGCAAATGAATAAAGTTAAATTTACATCTTGCTATGTGCTAGAGAAATAGAGATGTAGTTATGTATGCATTACCTTGAATATAAATCATATAGAGATCCCCACCTCCTCTGTCTGCTACAAGGCATGCATGAAAATGTCCCCCTAGAGTAGAAATAAAACCATAAAACACCATGTCTGTAGCTAGAGATGAGTCAGATGCAGATTTTAGAAGTGGATCCAGATTTCAAATGCCACCCTAATCTGTGTGTGTGATCAAAGGTTTTGATTCTGCCCCAACTCTAAATCACCATAACAGCCTGGATAAGATGCCAAATCCATAAATCTCTACCTTTTATGCATCCATTTAACCATACAGAATTCCTTTCTTGAACTGGAGCCCTATGAAGCTGGAGGTTGCTTTGCTGGGCATTGCAAGGTGTAGGTATGACTGCCAGGTCAGATGCAGAGCTGTCTTGTGACCTTGGGTACACAATTTGCTCCTGGCTGGCATTTCACAAGGGGTGGGGCCCAAGGGAGCTGTCACAGTCAGGCACTTGGGGAAGGCATTGCCACGCCGTGGCACCTCAGGCAGGGGGACACAGGATTCAGCCCTCAAGCTGGAGGTGCCCCACAGTGAGAGGCTTCCTGCAACCTGCTAGCAGGCTCTGCAGCATGCCTGGGGCCGATACCAGCTACAGCCTGCACAGGAGGAAGAAGGGGAATAGCTGGGCTCACTTCCCCTTTTTCAATATGGCCTCTTGTCCTCATTCCAAATTAAAGCTGCCCTCATGCTCTTAAACAATTCACTGTCTTGCTAATCCTTCTGTCAATGGGATAAATGCTTCTTCCAGTTCGCAGAGCTGGTATACGAGGGGTAAAATCCTGTTTAAATTTTGGGTCACTAAGATCTGGCAGTTATAAAGGGACAGACTGGCCAGCAGTCGGGAGAGGGCAAAGATATTTTGTGGATTCACTGGGTGAGCTTTAATGCTAATATTATGTGTTTGTTTTGGTGGTTTTTTTCTAAATACAATTTAGGTTTGAATTAAATCTCTTTATTAAAATAGTTAGTTAGTTTTCCAAGTTTCATTTGGGATAAAATCTTTTGTCCCAAATGCTTTTTTCTCATTGTCAGGACTACAGGCAAAACAAGAAACAGCATTAAACACACTTCTCTTAAATGATGTTTGCTTTCTTTCCTACTATATTTTAAATGGCCTTTTCGGTGGGTGCTGAAGGTGAATCAAAGTACCAGCTAACCTTCAGGTCAGACAGACTTGAGTTTAGGCAAGTCACCCAACTCTGTTTGACCTATTAGGTCCCATCTCCATATGTTACATTCTTGGGAAGCACCATGTGTATATTTTGCTATTCAGAGCAAATTAATTAATTAATGAGCTATTAAAAGCATAAGTGCTTATATCTCCCTCAGTGAAAAAAGGACCTTATGTACCACTATGTAATGTGACATTAAGCTTGACTGAAAATTATCCCTCTCAGTCATAATTAAACATGACTTAGCTCAAATTTAGTATGGCTCTTGAAATCAGCAAGTGTTTTTTGTTATTTGGACAATGGAGGGTATGGGACAGGGTGGCAGGTGATAAATTCTGTCCTTAGGAACTGTTCAGCCCCCCTGCACACTGTTCTCTTTAGAGAGGGAATTACTTAGGCTAGAAGGTCGGCAGGAACATTCCTTGTCTACATTTAGGTGAAAAGTCTGCATAAGTGTGTTCAGGATTAACACACAAAGTGAAATAAAGCATTACTTTCAGCATACAGTAACAACTCCAACTCTAAATGGGAATGTTATTTCAAAAGTACATCTTTTAAAGCACAACTGTTCAACTTCAACCTTTTAAAACTGTTTCTTGTTTTCTGAGGAGAAAAAGAAGCTAAAGGGTTGGAGCATAGGGCATTTAGGATGAGAATTAGAACACAAATTTGAAAGTACAGAAAACTTTCAGATGCTTTAAAAAAATCAAATCAAGAGAACCCCCAAAAATGTTTCTGAGGCATTAATTTTAGTTTCTGGAAGCTTCCAGTTTGACAGAGACACTATCTTATTGTCTTAGTTCTGTGCAGAGAAAATCCAAGCTCATGAGCACTGTGTGGAGATGCCATACGGGAAACTTTGTAAGCCTCTGGCAAATATCTGTATCAAACATGCACTCGTGTATTACCTTCTGCATACAAAGAACAAAATGGCAACAAACAGAACCTCCCAGCACTAGTGGGAGGCAACAAATTACCTTTCCCACTTACAGATGGCAAAATGGGACCCACATGTACTCCTTGTTGCCTCATCTCTGAGACTGTAGTGAAAAATGTTGCTGCTCCAAGCCAGTGCTTTTTGTCTGTAGTTAACAAGAGAAGGCTCTGAGGGGAGGGTTATGAACCCAGCACCTGCCTGGGAAGAATGTGATCTAGATAAGGCTCTCAGGCCTCCCTTCTGCTTAGGACAGCCACCCCACAACTGGTAAACTTGTATTCTCTGCAAAGACAGATGCAGGTATTGTATTTATATGGTAACTGAAGGCTGTGTACATTTAAATGCTTCTGTGAGAAATATGAATCAGCTCGGGTTGTGTGATGGCATTGCAGCACACTTCAGTGCATGGGGGGTGTCCTCCTTTCAACACCCCTTATTGTCACATGAAATTTCCACATTATTAAGCTTTATCTTGGTGGACCACAGACCTGTCATTGCTCAGAGTGAGGAATCTGGTCTTCAAGGAGCAGTGAGCTGGATGATACCCTTTGTGGCATTCACCCAGGGAAGGCACATGCTGCAAAGCAGGAATGGAAATCATTTCTTCCCAGGCACACTGTGAAGCAGGGTGACTGTTATCAGGTCCATCCACAATGAAAATGAAAAATGGGCACCTCATTCTTTCCCTTTTCACATATATCTTTCGCAATAAGTAGTCTCCCTGAGCCTGAAATATTGAAGCACCTTTATTGAGCATTAAGCTATATTGTACACACCATTAATTCAGCTTCATAATGCCATTAACAAACAAGCAATTACGGCCATCGAAACTAAGCGTCATAGTAGGTAAATATGTGGAACCAGCCTTATTCAGCCCATAGACTTATTCTGTCCAAAACTATCCTATATTCTGATTATTCAGGTGCCATGTAGAGTGCTATGGATTCCTCCCCAAGCACAGCAATTTTTAAGTGCTAAGTTTTTTCTATCCATTTTTACAGAGAGGCAGGTGCAATACTGCAAGTATTCCTTGTACAGTCTCTCATCAATAACACTAGCCTCCCTCTCAGACACCACTACTAAATGCTGAATTTAGCAGCTGTGTGCCCAAGCAAGGAAATCTAACTGCAGGGTTGTTTATTGCCTGGAGCATCCACTGGTAACAATAAAAGGCATACAGTCTTTATGAAGACCTTACATGCAAGCTAGATTATGCATCCACAGCTTAATTTAGCTCCCTTATACTGAGGCACTATGATACATTTGTTAATTACATGATCACATACGGTGTTTTCCACATTCAACTCCTGGTTCAGTTGTCGCATAGGATGCTCTGTGATGGGCAGCTGCTCAGCAGTGCTATTTTTCCAGCTCTTCCATGCAGGGGTCTTGTGTCACTCTGAGTAAGCACAGAGCTGTGTGAAATGGAGGTAATCAGTTTTTCCTCGTGTTCCTCTGAAGCATGGATTGCTGGGAAATCGAACCTCTTCACAAGTATCAGCACAGTTATCTTTAGAGCTCCCCTGTGATAATACACAGAAGGGATTGTCCCAGCTCATAGGCAAGGATGAAGCTCATGCCATTCTTGTATCTACTGTAATATTTCCTGAATGTGACCAGGAACAGTGGCTGACCCAACATTACCTGAAGGTTTTCAGTATCACTTCAGCAATCCCAGGCTGAGAGGTAAAAAACGGACATTTGCTTTACAAGGAGAGTGTGTGAAGCCTCCTTCAGAAAAGCTTTGAAATGCAGCAAGCTCCTAACACCCATCCCTGGATGGGCTCCAGACTGTAACTCATGGCTTCCACTGACTCAGCACTGATCCTCTTCCCAGAAGAAAGCCAAAGCAGGGATGGAGGGTTTTGAGTAGTTTGTGAAACATCCCAGCAGAAATGGAAATGGATAGCACATGGATCATCATCCAGAAGCAAAGATTTTCCCCTAGGAGGGGAAAATCAGTCCAGATCATTAGCCTAGAAGAAGAGGGAGAAAACTGGTAAGAGAGCTATGTGACTTCAGCTCTGACTACTCTGTCTTGAGTATATCTGAGGACCAAAGCTGCTTAAGCAAATACAAGTGCATGCACAAAGCAAGCTCGTGTCTCAGCTGTGAGCAAGGAGAGGGGTTCTGCCAGGACCTTTTTGATCAGTGCAGTGTTACTGATGTTAATTAAATCCTCTGGCATGTACACCTGCCTGCAAGCCAGGGCTGGCCCAGACTTTATAGCTGCAATGTTACATTAATGACTTCAGATGGCAGGTCATGCCATTGGTTTCAGCAAGGCTGTGTCAGTTGCAGCCATAGGTGGAAGTGATCATCTCTCTTTCTGTAACCGTAGAGGAGTAATGCAGGAACATTCCACGTGGGACCATCAATAGACTGAGACAAATTAAGGCTGGCAAAAGGTATGGCTGTTGACATAATAGTATTTGTGGTAGGAAAATCCATCAGTTTCAAGCAATCTTGACTTTCAAACTGTATTTGTCATTGGATTTTCCATGCTTTCCACCCCCACTGAGAAACTTTGTGCATACCAGGCAACCTATACAAATGCTATGTTAGATGAAATGCTCTCAGATACACAGCGTGATTCTTGGAGTTGGACTCCAGGGCCAGGAGTTGGACTTTGATGATCTTGTGGGTCCCTTTCAACTTGGGATATTTTATAATTTATTGTAGATATTTTAAAGTGAGTGAAAGAGTCTGAGCACAAAGGAAATGTCTTTTTGCATAATGACCTGTGAAATCCAGTGCCATAGGAAGTCATGGAGGATGTGAACGTTCGGGTTACAGAGAGCAGATATTTATACCAAGAAGCAGAATGAATAAATTTAAAACAGTAAGCTACTTAAAAGACTGGTGTGGGTGAAGGGAAGCCTGAAACCTCATACTTCCAGGTTAAGGCACTAGGGGTCTGGAAAAAGGGGTCCTATAACTCTGTTTTGTAGAATTTTATGTATTTTTGAAGTGTCTGCTATGTCGAACTTGGCAGCTTGATCCACTGGAGAAAAATCTGTATTTCAGCCTGAATAGGATACATCTCCCTTCGTGTTAGACTCATGTAAAATATTCTTCATTCTCAATAAATGGACCAATTTATGATGTCAGTGCTGACTGGCAGTATAAGAACTGACACCACAAAGCATAGTAGTAATTGTAGCTTCCTCCAAAATGGTACCATCCTCTGCAAATCATCTTTTACATGGTAGCCTGAAGATCTTAGTCAAGGATTGGAGAATGCGGATTTGATGCCTGTTTCAGTGTAAGGAAGTTTTAAACCCATTGTTCCTGATTTTTAATAGACAGTGCTATTCATGATGGCATAGACAAGATGAATGGGGAAAAAAGGTTGGAGAGAGAGAAAGACAGGTTTATAGGTTCTTTTACCTCTGCCAGGAATTGGAAATTGTGAAATTGGAAAAGGAAAAATTAATGGTCTAAGAACAAGATTGCAAGCAATAGCCACTCTCTTACCCTGGCAAAGTGGGGACTCTGGGCTATGGGTTGCACCCAGGAGCAGTTTCATTGGACTTTTCCAATTAATCATTGGATAAAATTGTTGGGAGGAAGAGGGAATCGCCCCTAACAGAACAGCATATAGACCCAGTTCTGGAAAAGCACCCCCAAACCCAAGACCAGATGGCTGAGGCTGATTATACCTGATGGCATTACTCCTCAATTCCTTTGCACGAAGGCCATTGAGTTGGGTCTGTGATGAAGCACCTTGAAGGCTCATAGAGAGATGTTCTTTTCCTATAAATAATTGCATAGTATATATGGTATAAACATGTTTTAAATAAAAATTGATAATTTGCTTATTTGACAGACCTGACCTCTCGTCAACCACACTGTGTGGTAGAAGGGGTTTGCTCATGACTGTGAGTTCTGTTGATCAGAACTTAAAACAGTGTAACTAATTAAAGTAGAACCTCCAATTTCACTTATCTTGACCACAAACAACCAGTACTTTCTATACAAGCTTCTTTGAAGCCACCACACATCAGCACAGAAGGGACTCTTCTCAGCTCCTATATGCACTAGGACCAAATGCTGGGCACATAAAAGGATGCAAAGCACATGGGTCTCAGCTTAGAAGACCATGTGCCAACAGGTTTTGCCTCCAGGATAACATCCTCAGCACTGCCATTCTAGTGCGGAGTACTTTTTTTTCCCTGACCTGGCATAAAAAGGAGATATTTCCTTTCAATTCACAGGAAAAAGCATCTGCTGCCCTCTCCCAGCTGCACAGGGCTGCAGATGCTTTTTTCTAAAGAAACAGCCTCCTCCTGCAAGCAAACTCTTGATGTTTATTAGCTGTGGAGAAGTAGGCACACACCCATTCCCATGGGATGGTGGGATGAAACCATCTTTCCTGACTTTGGGCACTGGAAGCACATTTAAACCTGCCAGCTCTGACGAAGGTTAGTGGGCTGAGTCCCAGCACCTGCACTTAATTTTCTTCCAGAGCACGTGGGGCCAGTCCTATTTCTGGGTCCTTAAAGACTCTGCACTCCCTGCCATGTACGTGCTGGAGCCTGTTGGGTTTGGGATGCTTTACCTTGTATGAGGCTTGTGCCAGCTGAGCAAATCCTGATGTAAATGCTCCATCACCATCCCACTACAACAGGAAAAGGCTGTTTGTGGCATCTGCAAGGGTCTACCTCCTGATGGACGCTCCTTCAAGTGCCATAATTCAGACGGCTATGTGCAGAAAAATTAAGGATCCAGGACATTTTACCTCTTAAACAATCTGGCAGCATTTTAAGACCTGCCACCTACCTTCAAAGCACTATGGCAGCCCAGCCTGGAAGTGCCATGAACCTCCACTGCCTGCATGGGAAACAAGACTGCTGAAGATCTGTAGTGAGTAAAATCCTAAAAGTTGTTAAGTTTGCATCACTCTGAGGCTCTTTTCAGCCTAATTCACAAAGGCTTTTACACAACCACTATTACAGCCTAAGCTCCATTCTCCTTTAAGTCCTCGCAATTTCATTGGAGGTCATGGGGTTGTGTACTCTTATCACATTGAGTTATTAAGTGGGAAACACATACACTACAAAAACTCGAATGAGTCATATTAAGGCAGGACTGCTCCTTGCAGTCTCCAGAACTGTGCTGTTAAACCCTGAAGTGGAGGGTTTGACAAAGGCAGGAGACCATTCCCTCACTGTCCCTAACCGCCTGCAATTTGCAGTCAGGTTTTAGCGATACAAGTGCTGCAGGATTTGGCTATCATTGAACTTCTTTTTAAATGTTACATTCACTCAAAATCTGACAGAGGCAGATTTTTGTCAGGAAGCAGATGAATGAGGCACTAGTGTCATGGCAGTAGACAGATTGTTTAGAACTCAGAAGATTTACTGTGAATCTGAATTTTAAAAGCATCATTTCATATTTGGCACATTATTAAAGCAGTATCAGTTTCCAAATTTTTTTATTACACATGTGTGGGTTCAATATAATTACACTTCTGTACAGTGTGTACATATGTCTGCATAAATGTGTGACCTCATGTGGGACCATTTTGTACAATTCATTTAAAAGCACAATTAATGCTCTCTTACCCTTACTTGTATCCTAAGTACCAATATCTAGTCCAAAAAACACAGGGGTAAGGCAAAATGTGCCTAGAGCAAGCCAATTGCTTTTGAAGAACAGGAAAACTGTGTAGCTGTTTTATGCATATAAGTACTGTTTAAGTGTATAATTACATGTAGGAAATTATTTCAAACACAGAAACACAAGAAACATCAAATCAAGCATGATTCAGTAAAGGCAGTCCTTCACTGTGCATTTCCAGGAGGGGAAGCTGCCAGTCTTAATTTGACATAGTGGTAGTTTCCAGAAATGAAAGGAAAGGCTGAAAGCAGGATTCGTTTCATATAACTTTTTCATCTAAAAATAAGGCCTCTTGCACAAACTGTGCACATAGACTCCCTCAGTGATCTGAGAGGAGAGAGGAGAGATCAAGAAGGAAACTCCAGCAGGTATCTTGTCATGCTGACAGGTTGTCAGGAGAGGGGTTTCTCCTGAAGCTACCAATTCCAATCACTAGCTAGAGAAACAGACAATTAAAACCTCTTTTTTTTTTCTTAATGGCCCAAACTATATGATTAAATCCCACTCCGTAGTAATTTCCAGAAGCCTCAGAGGGGGAGGGGAGGGATACCCATGGAGGAGATCCCAGGTACAACATCTTGACTCTTGCTAAAGAAGAAATGTCACCATCCTTTCTCTGATCTTCTAGAAATCCTTCTGGACTCCACATTTCAGGGATTCTGTAGGACAGTACTCTTTAGCAGGATTTTTGTGGCTCATGTTTGAACACCTGCTGTCTGTGGGAGACCCGTGTTCCTGGGGAGCTGCAGCCAGTTATTTGTCACAAGTCAGACAGGGGAAAGCTGAGCAAAGTGCTTTGCACCTAACTGGTACCCTCTACCCGAGCTAGTTTCTTGCTCTGCACATCAGCCTTATACAGCCCTAGATTTCTTCAACCCAAATTATTTACTTGTCTCTTCTGATTTAATAATATTTCTGATCTTTTTTTCTGTTTGCAATTTTTCCCCCCCTTCATTCATGAAGACACACTACATGTAAGTTTTGTAATATGTTTTCCTCAGGGATAAATTAACCATTACCTATGCCTTATTTGGGACCTCTGTTGTATTAAATGCTGACAATAGATAAGATGTTGTAGAACTATTTGACCTCCAAACATGTGCTTCTGATTAGATTACTATTATGAACTACCCTAGGTTTAATTTCATTAGTCATTTAAGCATTATGATATATTTGTTAACTCCATTGGTATAAACAGAAGGCAAATGAACATGCCAAAGGAAATTACGTCCCTTCAAAATCTGTTCCCAGACCTCTCCTTCCTGGCAATGCTGAGGCTGCTTGCTTAAACACCCCAGGACAACACAGATTGTAAACCCCACAGTAGCTGGAAGAGCCTTGTATGAGCACTTCCCCAGGCACCAAGCTGGCTACTCTGGACCAAGACTCTATGCGTAAGAGAGCACAAACACCAGAATCTGTGCTAACACCCATTAGCATAACACAGAACACTCACAAAATAGCCTAATCCCACCAAACAGCCACATTATTTTGTAGTCACAGAGCCACACCCTGCCTTGCAGAGTGTTCCCTGCAGCACTTGTGCTTGTGGTTCCATCTGTGATGTCCTTTTGAGAGAACTAGGGGATGTCTGCCTGAGGATTCATCTTCCTCCCATGGAGTGTTATTTCACTGTGCTTTCTTGAGATATATTTTGAAGAGTTTTATCCTCCCAAATTACTCTATACATCATCACTGTTGCTTTAGATAGTACAGCAAAAGGAGACGTAAAACGGTAATATAACATTTTCCTCATTCAATGGAAAACATAAATCCTTGTTTGCTTGTTTTTAAATCAAAGCATAAATCTGCTATTTTACTGGAACATGGCCTCTGTAAAAGGTTTTATGGTTATTTAAGAGGAATATGAGCTGTAAAAAAATGCAAGTTTATTGCACACTTGGATTAAAATTTTACCAGTTTCCCTGGTAAAAAAGTACAGCTTGTGAAAAACACATTAATATGTTACCTTTTGAATTTTCACACAAGGGTATAAATATTAACACAGTAAATTATGCAACTTAAGACAATTCAGGATAGACAGACAAGTACACTTGATATCCAGAATTTTCCTCTTCTGTATTTTGAATAATCTCTTGTAAATGTAAGACTAGAGATCTCCATGACTTCACCCCACCGTGTCAGCCCACCTGTTTGCTGCTGCCTGAGAATGAATTGGGTCTTTAGACACTGGGGCATTTCTAGAATGAATTATCTCAAAGCCCCTAAAGGCAACAGTGAGAGCTCAGCTGTTTCTGAGCCAGGTCTTGATGTTACTGTGCAGACTTGACATAACAAATGTTTTTACACTGATGTTTTGCCTTTATTTGTCTTTGCATCAGACAATTTTCAGGCTTTGTGTCATCTAAAAGGTCACTTGCTATTCCTACGTGTTCACTTTTGTGTCCATCTATGTGGTTCTGCATTTTTAACCTACTAAGTGGCACAGAAATCTCTCCTGTCTGTTACTGCATGATGTATGTCCCAATCACGGGTCTATATTGCTCTACACATATAACCAACTTCTACATTTTTGTTACTTTAAACCCATATTTAAAGCATCTTCATGGCAATATATAGGAAGAGTACTAAAATATTTATTAAAAGCCGTATCAGATGTTTGGTTAATTAGCATACCATTACCCATCTGGGCAATATCTGAAATGGATTTGCCACCCTGTCTAAAGAAGAGGAGACATCCTCCACCACGGGAGCTCCTGCTAACGTCAGTAACAATGCATCCACGGAAATCACTGGTGCAGAAACATGTTCTTACACTGTAAATACTGCCGACCAACCAAGTGCCTTACAGCTTTCCACAATGAGTGGATGAATGCACGTGGCAAATAACTCCTATTAATGGTTAGGAAGCAATATGTGAACCTCTGGTGAACTGATGAAAAAATAGACTGAAAAATTGGCAGTGTTGCAGTCTTGTCTGATTTGCATACTTAAATACTTGTGTCCTCTGCACTTTCTCAGTGAGAATACATAACGTAATCAGGAATAAAAAGCAAATTTTTAGCTAAGGAATGTAACTTCTTTAACGAAAGGAGACAGAAGTGACTAGTAAGATGTGCTGAGACTAAAAGAAACACCTTTGGTTTATAAAACTAATTACAGTGTGATCTGGTTTTCTGTTGTTTTGGATTTTTGTTTTGTTACTTTAATCTATTCAATATTACTGAAACCAGGTCATACTCAATGTCACTGCAATCTTTCTAACTGTTCTGGGGAAAAATGCTGCCACTTGTACATACAGCTGATGGGGCAAATATTAAGGATGGATCAAAAGGAAATGATGGTGAATATCATCTGTAGAAGAAAACTTGTTCCGTGTATACTCATAAATGTTTTAAAGCTTAAATTTAGAAGCATTTATTCTAAAGGGACATGTTGATGTATGCTCTGTTCGATCTTTAAGATACCACTGTTAGAGTAATTTATACACATGAACGAAGTTTCCTTTGATTTGTCATGTTAACCAAAAGAGAGATACCCAGGGTTTTGCTCTTAAAAGCTAATTGCTGTAAGTGGATGTTCTTTTCTTTAAACTGACTTCAGCCATTTTGTCTGAAGGTTGTAGGTAATGAAGGGATCCTTTTCAACTCACTCTGGGACCGTAATATGTTTCTTGAAATTAGTATGGGACCCACAGAAAACTGTAGTTGAGGGATCTAAAATGAAGCTCAGAATGTTTGCTAAGATTTATGCACAGTATTTCCTGATTTGAAAGGGATATTCCTTTTAAAGAACTGGAGGACACTGTCCCCTTTGGCATGCCATTTTTTAGTTTGCTCTTACTGTAGCCACCACTTTCTGATCTAGCATTCCTTTTATATGAGCTATTTCTATTGAAGTTAATGAAAAATGATGGTGTTCAAGAAAAGCAGTTCTTTTTTCATGTTTTAACATAAAGATGCAAATTAGGAACAGTATTAAAACCCTAACAAAATGGATGGAATTGTAAAGCAGAGTTTGTATTAGATGTAAGTAATTTGTTCTGACATTTTGTATAAACATTACAAATAAATCAGGAGCTTTGCTATAAATAAGGCTTACTGCTGAATAATCTGGATAAAAGATAGTTGCTGTTATAGACCAGCTTTTTAGTTAGGGCTTTCAATGTCACATTTGAACTGGATTTAGGAATTCACCAGAGTGCCCTTTCATGATGTTTGTGTAGAGATTTGTGGACAAACTGGGAGGATGAAAGCATTAAAATTGTGCCCAGCTCCTCAAATAGGAAAATCACGATTTAGGTTTTAAGTTTTCAAGGATCACCTCCTCCAAGCTCAGGAGCAATGCATCCTAGCAAAGAGGAAATCAGGAAAAAATGTCAGGAGGCCTGCATGGTGGGCAGTGAGATCCTCAGCATACTCAAGAACAAAAAGCAAGCCTACAGAGGTGGAAGCAAGGACAGGGAACCTGGGTGTAATACAGACATTGTCTATGAGGACAGTGATTTGGTTTGGAAAGCTAAAAGCTTGTGTAGAATCAAACATAGCTGGGGACATCAAGGCCAACCAGAAAAGCTTCTATAGGTATGTTAGTATTAAAGAATGACCAGGGAAAATATGGTGTGTCTCTGGAAGGAAATGGGAGACCTGGTAACCAAGGATATGGAGAAGGCTGAGGTACTCAAGGACTTCTGCCTCAGTTTTCACTGGTAAGGGTTCCAGCCACACTACCAATTCATAGAAGGCAAAGACTTCTATGGGAGGATGAGGAACTACCCACTGCAGGGAAAAATCAGGTCTGAGACCATCTAAGGAACCTGAAGGTGCACATGTCCATGGGACCTGATGAGATACTTTTGTGTGTCCTAAGGGAACTGGCAAATTAATTGTCTAAGCTACTAATCATCATATTTTTTAACTTTTGGCAGTCTGGTGAAATTCCCACTGACAGGAAAAGAGGAAACATAATCCTCATTTTACAAAGAGAAAAAAGCAAGACCTGAGGAACCTACATAACAGTTAGTCTCACCTCTATGCCCAGCAAGATCATAGTGCAGATCTCCCTGAAAACTGTGCAAAGACAAATGGAAAATACAGAAGTGACTGGTGACAGCCAACATGGCTTCACTAAGGACAAACTGTGCTAACATGATTGACAGAGGTTTGGGGCTAGGTGATCTTTAAGTGCTCTTCCAAGTCAAACCTTTCTAACAACTCTGTGATTTTAACTATGAGACTAGTCTCCTGTCACAGGCAGTAGACATCTTCCTGTAGGGAATGCCTCTGCTCACATCAGGTGGATACATCTTGGCTGGCCAGCTGAGATAAACCCTCATCTCCAGTGGCATTGCTGATGAGACCTCCATGGGCTCTCATGGGAATTATGACCATTCCCTAAATTACAAACCTGGAATGCAGTGTTGTAAATGGAACTGAATTCTCCTTCCAAGAGTTTTTGTATCATGCATGTGACCTTGTAAAACGATAAATAAGGGGCTATTTCCAGTTGGAAGCTGTGGAATAGAATTAGACTTTCTACTGTCACAAAATCAGTGCCTACTGTTCCCTCCACATCTGTGGGGCTGAGACTCTGCCTGAGCCTCTGCCTGGCTGCTGCTGCTCAGTCAGGATAATTTCTTTCATGTGACTCCTGTGTGGGCTCTCAACTGGTCCTGTGGCCTTAAAATAACGTTTTACAATGTTAAAAAGTGATAATGTTAGAAGATGCAGAAATCTTTATAGTTATAGCTAATTCATGGCTGGAGTACAAAATGCTAGTACAAGTAGTAATTTCCATATTTTTAGGAAAGATTCATAAATTCAGTATAAGTTCTTTGGGCAATCTATGTAGGTTTGAAAATTCAAGATTGAAAACCTGCTGAAGCAGAAAGAGTATATCATTTGTATTTACATTTTTTCCATGTCATGCCATGGTTTCAGAAAGGGAGAACAAATGCCAAGGTGGATAGTAGCAGATTTCCCAGGGAGTTCCAAGGCCTGGGAAAAACCCCCCAAAATAATAAAGTAAGTGTAGATGGGCCTTGTGTGATCTACTGAGTTTCTCAAATCATTGGGTAACGATTTTGCCTTCCAGCCTTAACTTTTGTTTGAACCACAGCACATGGTTTTATGATACATTCCTTAATGTTTTAAAAGCTGCAAGTGAAGAATCAATTACTATTTACCCTTTTTGTTGGAAAGGAAGAGTTTCTAGGCTGCGTTTATCTGGCTCTGGTTTCCAATAACTGAATCGTGTGTCTTTTTCTATCAGATAAAGCATTTAAATTCTGTTACACTGTAATAAAACAACCTCTTATCCTTTTCTTGGGTAAGCAAAACAGACTAAAACTTTAGCCCTTTTCACCAGAAGACACTTCTCAAATTAGAGCATTCTTCTCCAGGTTGTATATTTCCCCAGTATATCAATATAACACCCCTCATCTCCACACCTGAAGCATCCCTGGACATGGGGACAGGAATAACCAGTGCCTTGCCTCAGTTATCCTGCTCACTGTTTCAGGTGCTGAGCCTGGCTGGTTCCTGCCACTGGAACACAGTTCCAGGAAGAAAAAAAGCAAAAGTTAGAAACAGACTGGCCACCTGAGAAACAGAAGTGGCAGCTCCATTGGTGCTCATGGTCAGTTTTGTGCTTTAAGTAACAAGCATTATGTAGAGCAGAACAATGGGATTTCCTTACTCCTTGGCATTTGTCTGTGATGGAAATTATTTACTATTTCAGCTATTATATTATTTTTTTCTTACATTTTGCAGCTACTAGATCCTTCTAAAAGCCATTTCTCCCTCTGATATTCTTTCCCTCCCTCTTATAAATGGGATTTGTTTTCTCCTGAAAAATGACCTTACATTTGATTGTGTTGAAACATGCATTCAAATGAAACCCCCTTTCCAAGTGACCCTGATCTATGCCCATCACCTCTTCTCTCTTCATTATTTTCTTTTTACTTGCTACAAATTCTATCAGCAATGATTTAATATTTTCTTCAAGATCTTTGAATGGGATGAGAACAGCTCCCTGGAGGCTTCTGCTTGAAATATCCCTAGCCATTGCAAATGCCTTACTGAGATCTACCAGCTAAGCAATCCTTGATCTTTTTAAAATGAGTCTGCATTGATTTTCTTGTACAGCTAATTTTTCTGAGAATGTGATGAAGAATTTGCTCTAATGACTTATAAAAGTTGGGTAACTGAATCAAATTTGTAATGTCACAAAACTTTTGAGGTAGATTGTAAAATTTTTTTAAAACCTCAACAATATTGATTGAATGACTTGTTCTTTTGACTCCTTGCTGATTGTTTTTCCTGCCAGTCTTTCCTGGATTTTATTAGAGACCAATGTCAATCTATGCTTGTTTGTAACCTTGCAGGTCAGATTTTTTTTTTTTTTGATCATTCTGGGATTATTAGCATTAATAATTCAGACGGCTTCTTGACCACAATTGTTTTTTCTTATAGAAGCAACTTACCTGGTCTTGCAAAGTCCAAACTGTCTAAACAGGATGTGTGGGGAGGTGTTCTGTCCTCTGTGCCAGTCCTCAGCGCCTGTCTCTGGCTGTTGGTACCTCAGCTTCTCAGCACCTGGGGGAACCACTGCTTGAGTACTTCTGCCTTTTGTACTTCGTGATAAATAATTCTGCCAATCTTGTCTAATAGCAGGTCCAAGCTGTAAATGGGATTTAATTTCATTTGCTCCTGATATATATTAATGACTCCTCCTGGTTGGCCTTACCCTGGATGACCAGTGTCTCTTCTATCCTTAGTAATTACTTGTATTTCCACATTTCTTTATTTCTGCACATTACTATCAGAATAATTTTGTGTCTAGTAGTATTTCTACCTCCCTTTCATCATTTAATGAAGGGAGGCATTTCTCCTCTGAGGACCTGAGGTGACTTGGCACAGATATGGATGATTAAAAGCTGCTGCTCTACTTTCTGCAGAATTTGCTTTCTCTCAACCTGAAATAGAGAGAATATCCTCCAGGGTACAGAAGTGGCCTCCCTGAGATGCTGTCTTTTGGGTTCATTGGCTGTGGTCAGCTCTGTCCCTGTGGTTCCAGTGTTGAGTTTCCTCAAGGCTTTGTAGCGGAACAGACAGACTGAATGTGGTGTGGAGCTGCTGCTGCTGCTGGAGAGGTGCAAGAGGGTAAGATCTGAAATGATTCCCTGGAAAACCCATCTCCTTCCTCCAGCCCTATATGAAAGGGGAGAAGGGACTTCCAGGTGATACCAACTTAACAGTTGCTCTTTTGATGGGTTCCTCACCCCCTTACCCCAAAAGCAGACAGCGCTGGTGTGTTTGGAGACCCTTCCCCTTGGAAATCACACCACGATGGCACGGGCAGCCCACTGTCCTGACCTGCCAAGGCTGCAGCAGGCATCACCCTGCAGTCTCACAGGGATGCCTGGCTGCCATGGGCTATGGCAGCACAGTCACGTTGGTTTGGATCTTTGGTGTGGAAACTCATCCAAGAAGGGCAAATGTCAACAGGCAAAGCCAAACTTACTTTAGTGCTACCACACATACATTCATTGCTTATCACTATCCTGAAACTGGTGTCAACAGACTCCCTCCTACTTGCTTTTGCCTGATTTTTTGTCAGGTTTAGGAAAGTGGTGTTCTCAAAGAAGCAAGTGCATGTGCTGCTGGTGAACGCTGTAGCTGTTAGCCTACAGCAAGTAAATGATCATAATCACTTGCATCTACACTGACTGACGTGTCTTTGTTCACATGTAACGTGGTTTTATCCTCAAGTCTTGTAATTTTTGATAGATGAATCAGTGACATTACTGATTTCACTCTCTAGAAAGAATTTGCCTCATAGGTAAGGGGGAACAGATTTTGGTGTTGTGCAAGCACTGATAGTTTGTGATATATTTTAGTGTATGATGTTGTTTGTATAGGAAAAGCCATAAAATGACATTTGAATGGATACTTGAATAATCGCTGATGTCTGGCAGACTGGCAGAGGGTATCTCAATCAAATATACTGTATATATTAATTAGTATGCACTTTAATACATTTGATTTTACATGCCAGAGTCTAGTTGATCTTTTAATACATGCATTGGATATTATAAATGTTTAGAAATATTAGTGATTTCAAACAAAACAAAACAAAACAAAACAAAACCACCCTGAAAAGACTGCAGTTTAGTCTTAGTGACACAGACCTTAGCACAGTCTAATTTTTTCAGTTTCCTAGCTGGACCCTGAGGGCTGGTGGCAAACTTACCCTGGGGACCAGGGGACACAGAGCCCCACCATATGCACAGTTGGGTGCAGTGAATGATAAATTTCCCATAGGAAAGGGCAGGCTGTGCCACAGGCTATTCTCCCACCATTGCTGCTATGATGGAAAAGGGATCAAATACAGAGGAATAGGAAACCCTTCATATTAGGCATGGGGCAGTACAGCTAATAAGCATGATAGAACATTGAAAGAAGTCTTTTTCTTAAGTTCATTTGTAGTTACCATTGGGATCAACTTATAAGAATACCATTGGGTAACTGGAAATATTACCCAGGAAATATAAACTAAACTGAATTTAGTTCTGAGTTTACAGGAGCCATGAGCACAAGGTAGCACACACAGGCTTGGGAAAAGAAGCTTTCCCAATGGCAGAAAATTTCACAATTACAAGACTTTAAACCAATATATAATGCTTCAGTTCTGCTTTCTCCTCAGATGCATCAAGGGCCACTAAGTTACCAAAATTACATGAACTGAGGTAATTCAAAGAAATTTGCTTTAAAATGCCATAACTTAAAGATGGCAGTTTTGTTGCCAATGAGAATCATATGAGAGACCAATATGCACATTTATGTAAAAATCAGCCAGTTGCATTTACAATGAAGCAGAGTAAACTGAATCCAGACCAAAAAGGATTTGTTACCAGCTTTAGATTTTGTTTAAATTTGCCCATAGGACATCTGAACCATATGTGGAAATAAAATCCATGCATAAAACTGCATATTCCTGTGCAGTTCATTAGATACTTGACATCTTAATCAACATACTAATGTACTTCCTGAGACAACTCTTTAGCATGTGAAAGTGTTTTCTTTTGACTGCTTTTTTCTCTTTCTGTGAAAGAAATCTTCCTCTTCTGACTGTTCCTCTTGTGAGCTTGTAATCCTCCCTGCCTGTCCTTGTCTCAGTGTTGACCAAGCTCAGCCCTGTCTTTCTTGAAGTGTGGTGACTCAGAAATTTGTCCTCTGATGTCCTCACACAGGGAGTGTCAAGCTTCTCAGGAGAATCTCCTTTGGCTTTGGGATTTAAAAGATGGATTTTGTTAAGTATACAAAAAGTATTTTAGAATATTTTAAGATTTTTTTCATGTCTTTATGCTGAGGTTAGCTTTTTTATTTTGATTAGAATCGTGCCATTTGACTTATATTAACAACAAAAATAAAAGTCTACAATCTGGCTTGAGATGCCCCTGGGTACATAATTGTTAATAAGTTAGGTAGACCGTCTGTTCTTCATTCCCTGAAGGGAAATGGCAAGCTCTGGGCTGTACTTCTGTAGCAGAAGTTGCTTTCCCCCTTCCTCCTGGGCAGAGTGACTATGTCTATTCTGTCTTCTGGAAACAGATCCTGGCCTGTGTATCACACAAACTGTGCTTGGGGGTTGTCCAGGAAAGCACCGCTTGGCATGGGTCAAAGCCATGCTGGGTAATGTGTTACTCATCTCCTCAGTTAAATAGCAGGAGGATCACAGGCCAATGCTCTGTCTGCCACCCTGCTCTGTTTGCTGGAACAGGCATAGCCCCCAGATCCCATCAGCAGGCACTTCCAGGAAGCTATTCAGAGCATCTTGTCTCAACAGCTTGCTGGAGGAGCTGGATAGAGAGATTCAGTATTTATATGGGGAATAAAAGTGTAGCCCTGTCAGGGATTGGCACTGCTCCTCCAGCTCACCTGCTTTGGGAATTGCAGAGGAGCATGCAGGAATCTGGTGCAGCACAATAGAGGTTTTACTACCTCTCTTTTGGGGTGATGATGCACAAGATCACCATGCTAACAGGTAGACAAAAACCCCCTTTGTATTATGCAGTCATATTTTCCTTATATATCTTCCTCCCTCTCTGCTCTTGCTCTCTCCTTCCATCTGTTTTTAGACATCTCTTACAAGGGCTGGAGCAGCACAGATTTTGAATACTGACAGTTCCCAAGAATGCATAATGTCAGGAATTTGCTCAGACCCTTTGGTAAAATACATCCTCTCCCTGCCAAGGTAGCCACAAACTAACAAGATGACAAAGCAAGATATTCAGGAAAATTGCCTAAATGCAAAAAAGCTTTTCCTTTGTCCCCATTGGAACTCAGAATTCTCCACAAGCTGTGCTAACTCAGTGCAAACACTAATGAGCAGGCGATGAAGACTGCTGTCCCCAGAGAGCTCAGATCCTCAAGTCTGAGCAAATACTAATCCTACCAGTAGAGTAAAGGCAACCAAAACATCACAACCACAACCAAACACAGTCAGGCAACTGGGGTAAGGCAACCTAAGTCCATCTGTCTTTCAGCCCTCACCTAACTTTGGCTCTTTTCTCTTTCCAGGGTCATTCTGTCTCCATGCATCAGGACCATGTGCTTTGAGACTTCTGTCTGCCCCTGGTGCTTGGAGACAGAATCTTTGCTCTGCTGCTCCATCACCGCCCCTTGTGAGACCTTGGACACCTGAGCTCCAAGTGCTCTGAGCCAAAAGGATCATTCAAGGTACAACAGTTGCTCAGGCTCACCTGAGCAGCAACTGAGCTACACCAAAGTAGCAACTTTGGTGTATTGGTCTAGAGGCAGAATGTAATGTGAAGACAGCAAAACTGACTCTACGAGAGTTACTTGTAACCTTAGGCATCGTGGGAAAGATCTAGCTTCCCCCAAAATACATGTGTATGTCAGCAGTATTTTTCCACACTCTTTCCCTAGCCCTTTAGTTTAAATCAGAACATCTCAGGACCTCACAGCACCCTTGCTCAGCCTGTCCCCTCGTCCCTCTCCCCACCTTGCTAACTCTGAGCGACTGCATTTGGTTGGGTGTGGAAAGGAAAGAAGAGGAGAGAAAAGAGAACATTTGTGTTCCCCAGCGGGGAGGAGGCCATCCCTGGAGCAGGGAGATCACTGGGGATTACACCAAGCTGGAGGGGAAAGAGCCCCGTGACTTGATTCGGGAGGAAAGAGGTGTGAGTGCTGGGTTGCTGCAGGAGCAGATGGGCCCAGGTGAGGGTCGTGCTGGAGCCACCACTGAGTGCAGGTGGTGCTCTGGCTCACGTTCAGACAGGGCTTGGCTCCGGCTGCAGCACGGTCAGCCCGGCTCTGGAGTGAGCCACGGCCGTGGCTGTGCCTGGGGGAACGCAGCCAGCGACCTGCAGCACCGACAAACTGCAGCTGACTGGAGCCCAGGCTCTCTGACACAGGCTTTGCCAGCAGTCCCACTGATCTCAGATACCTGTGCGCTCTGCACCCCAGGGCCAAAAGGGACCCTGGTGAGAAGAGGGTTTTTCAAGGGCTTGAACAGACTGTGTGCTGGCTGAGCATCCCTCCCACAGTCTCCTGGTGTCTGAGTAAAAAGCAGCTGCCTGGGAAATAACTTACAAATGTTAGCCCTAATTGAACTCCTGGCAAATACTATGGTAAGGTAAGCTGCTGCGGGAGTTGAATTTTTAGAAGAAAATTAGCAAGGTTAATTTCAACTATTTTTCCAGACAAATAATGAACATGGGTAATAATTCAAACATTTCAGTGAGCTAGACCAGTACATCGGAATGGCCCAAGGGCATACGAAGCAACGGTGCTGGATTTTCAGGAGGTTAGGTGTTTTTCAATGCCCATTCATTATGGAATTTGAAAAAGGAAAAAGATATGTGTGACTGTAATCACATTTAGCTAAGATAATTTGGGCTATATATTTGTTTATGTACATTTATAAATCGTATATAATAGACATCTTTAGTAAAGAAGGAACAAACAAAATTAAATTATTTAGGAAGCATGCAAGCTGCAGAATTTCTCCATTCATGTTAAAAACTTGCCTATTGCTTTGCAAAATGTCTGCATGGATGCCTGCAGTGACAGGGTTCTTGATCCTTTCACTGTCCCTTTGCACTGCCTAGTCCTGCTGCACGGGCAGAGCAGTAGTGGGGCTTGGTGTTTGGAGACCAGGCTGGAACCTCAGCTCAGCTCAGCTCAGCTCAGCTCAGCTCAGCTCAGCTCAGCTCAGCTCAATCTCTCTTCTGCTGTCTGACTTCAGCCCTTCTACTTTTGTTCTTCCAGTGGGAGCAGAACAGTCACAGTATCTCCTTTTAGACATTAGATAATTTGGGCACTGGACTGTGTTCTGGGGAATTTCACCTCCCTCTACATTAGCCAGATATGAATCATGGAATCATTTAAGTTGGAAAAACTTCAAAGATCATTGAGTCCAACCACTAACCCAACACTGCCAAGTTCACCACTAAACCAAGTCCCCAAGTGTCACATCTGCACATCTTTAAAATACCTCCAGGGACAGTGATTCCATCACTGCCCTGGGCAGCCTGTTCCAATGCTTGCCAGCCTTTCCATGAAGAAATTTTTCCTAATATCCAATCTCAACCTCCTCTGGCACAACCTGAGGCAGTTTCCTCTGGTTCCTTTGCTTGCTAACTGGGAGAAGAGACCAACTCCCATCTACCTCCTTTCAGGTAGTTGTAGAGAGCTATGAGGTTGCTCAGAGCCTCCTTTACTCCAGGCTAAATAACCCCAGCCCCCTCAGCCAAGGAATTGTGCTCCAGACCCTTCACCAGCTCTGCTGCTCTTCTCTGGACATGCTCCAGCATCTTGGTGTCTTTCTTGGAGTGAAGGGTGCAGAACTGGACAAGGTATTTGAGGTGTGGCATCACTATTGCCAAGTACAGGGTTGCAGTCAGGGATCTCGTCCTGCTCGCCACACAATTGCTGATGTAAGCCCTATTTTTGATATAAAGGTTAGGACTGAAATGATAAGATTGGAAATTATTATTGCAGAGCATAAAATCCAAAATTTTGTATTTTATATCGTAAATATAAAAAGCACAAAAGCACACAGCTATTTCAAATATAAAGAAGAAATGTCTATTTATCTAACTTACCATAGTCAAATTTTGAAAGGGCACCACTGCATAAAAGCCCATGGGAGGGAGAAAAGAACTCACAAAGTCTGACAAGACAGACATGATACGTCTGAGCAAACCAATGGAGATGTTAAAACTCAGAAGCCCCACAGACATCTGCTAACTTGAACATGCAACTGGCAGCTATCACCACGCTGTGCTCTCATGTGGTTCTTGGCTGTTGCTTGCCTGTATTTTCTAATTCCAGCATGTCTCCTTGGTGTTACTCCTACATGAGCTGGCAGTGTTGTCAGAGGAAATCATGTCAGTGCACTGCAGACCATTTTTTTGCCTTGTGAAGAAGTTAATTTGATGGATCTTGATGTTTAAAATAGAATGCAAGTTTTGTCTACACATAGCTTTATATTTTGTACTGGTAGCACTGGAACAATGTGAAGAACTCTTCTTCCAGCCATGAAAGAAAATTCAAGTAGGAGGAAGATGATCCCTTTCACTCTAGGGTGATGATGTTCACAAGCAATTGCAATGGATACCCCCAAAGTTCAGGAGGAACAGTACTAAAATGTTAACTTCGGTAGTCACTGAAACCAATGTGATAAAAAAAGTAGATTGGCCAATCCAACCTAGGTTTGGGCTCACACGGGTGCTCAGTAGAGAGCTGAAGTGGGGTATAATTAATTATCAAGCTAAACAAACTCTTGCAGTCTGCTAATGACATGGGTCATACGGTCACCCTTTCCTCTTCCCCTGTGTTCACATGGTAGATAGAAGTACCTCTTTTGTACCATCCTGTAGCCAAACCATGATGCAATTTTCTCCTTTTCTGAAATCAAGTCCACTGAAAAGACTGTAAAAATCCTGAATGAATATGACTCATGTCTTTTGGACATGTTCATAAAAGTACCCATCTCATGGGTTGACCTTTGCTATATGTTTTGGGCTATTGGGCAGATACATTTTGTCTATAGCTTTCACTGACTTTATATCAAAGAACATGTTTAATAGCATTGATAAAATTCCCCTCTCACTCCCATGAAACAAACCCTTAAAGCCAAAACCTGCAAAACAGCAATTCCTTTGCTGTTCTTTAAGCATTGGTCTCCTGGAGCCCACCTAACCTCAGGGCTTACTTTGGAGATGCAAAAGAATACCAAGCCATCTTGAGAAATACCCACATTGTTCAGAACAAGATTCAAATGCAGCAGTGTAATTAGGTGTCTAAAAAATCATGGCTTGTGAGGCAGTCTCCAAATCTGAGCCTGTAGCCCTGCCTTTGGACATGTCTCTCTGCCATTCATGAAATGCAAAGCATCAAGACTCAATTCTGGGAGGATGTAGCTGCATTAATGTGCAAGGAAAACAGAGAGAAGCTTCTAGGGCATAGTCCAGGAATCCCATAGCACTGTGCCAAACATGTTTTGATAAGGCGCAATGCTCTAATAAATACACCAAACACGTGTGATAACTATGTCATTCAGAGCTCTCAGGTCTTATTTTCTGCAATATGTTCACCTTGTGAATAGGATTGAGCCCAACGTGCTCACGGTCTTCAGTGGGGTCAAATAATTGCAAAAAATGCACTGCATCAAGATAATCTTCTCCATTTTGTTGCTTCCTTTCCATTTTTCCTCTAGCTAACTTCCTCTTCAAAGATAGAGATAGCAAATTAACTAAGTGATTAAATGAAAGATCATCCTAGTGCAGACAAATAATGCTCTAAGAAACTTCTTCAGTCTGCAAATCGCAGCCTTCCCCCTAGCAAGTGTTTTGTGCAATGTACAGCCTCTCAATCTGATTACATGTGACTTTGAGCAGTGGGAGGTTTTGTGCTTGTCTTTATGCCTAAAGGTAAATGTCAGCAAAATGAGTGGAGCTTTGGATATTACTTATGTATTTGATGAAGCCCTTGTATTCTCTCTACCAAGTATACTGTAAGTACTTGACTAGATTTATCAACTGCTTTATAAGGAGCAGCAAGAAACCCAGATTAAAGGTTGCTAAGTTACAAACCAGATAAAGCATAGGCATATTTCCAAATTTATGTAAGCACCATGCCTAAATTAAAGAGAAGTGTGAGAAGGGGTTCGAGCTCAAGAATAGGTTAACGTGCAAGACGGATTTTTTTCTCTATTTCTCTGCGTGGTTTTACTTCCAGCGATTTTTCAAAGAGGTATTACAGCATTCAGAGCCTATTACAACATGCCAAGTATGAGAGAAGTAATGCCTAATAGCCAGCATGGGGGCTTTTTAATGGTAATACAAATATTATGCAGCATTTCCCTCCCCAAGTCAAGCCTTGCTTGCCTTGAATACAATCCTCCTACAAATACAAACATGTGCATCCTGGGTGTACAGGCCCTTGTTACAATGGGGACAAAGTAGAACTGCATTCACAGACAGATAACACAGACATTAATCCGACGATTGAAGAAATGGGATTTTGAGCTGTGCAAATTCCAGTTCAAAGGAGGGATCCTTCTCAGACTAGATGTCTTTGTTATCAGCCCATGTTTAGCTAATAAATGGTTTATTTAAAATGGTATGGCTGTGAGTGGCTTACATACATATTACTGGGTTTGGAGTG
The DNA here is from genome assembly GCF_021018805.1 of Prinia subflava. NCBI lineage: Eukaryota > Metazoa > Chordata > Aves > Passeriformes > Cisticolidae > Prinia > Prinia subflava. The sequence goes on along the minus strand of NC_086250.1, from coordinate 35,971,360 downwards.
GTCCAAAATTATGGCTTATTGTGCTAGAAGAGATGTTAGGAGATGCTTGTGTTCACCACATGGGGAAGCAGCACGCAGAAAAATGGAGTTCTTCTGGAGGCAACACTTCTTCAGCCTATTTAAGTTCCCAGGCTTTATTTTGGTCTCACATTATTGGCAGTGTTTTGAGAGCCCTGTGTTTTCTGGTGAGGGAAATGCCGCTGAAGCACTGAGCACTCAGACTAGAGGTGATGCCCCTTGGTGTGAGTTACCTCATGGCTGGCAGCTGCTCCCAGCTGTGAGCCCAGCTCCCCTGGAAAAATGTGTGCTGCAGAGTGCTACTGCAGGAGAGAACAAACCAACTACTTTAAAATATCTCATGGAGAAATAGCCATATAGAAATAACCATATTTTGCAGGCCAGCTTTTGCCTTCAGAAAAGCTAACCTGAGACATTTACTGGGTGATTATCTCCACATATCTAGTTTTTCTAAAGAAAAAAGAAATAGAAAGAAAGAAAACTTCAATTGAATTCCAGCTACATGTGGCCTGATGGGTAGAAAAGGCTTTGGCAGGGGCTGGCTAGCTGGGGTACAGAAGCACATTGCCCATAGGCCTTTTTCTCATGCCCTGCTCCTTATATGTGTTCAGAGTCAAGCAAAACCCAGTGAAGTTATGCTACACCATACTGATGCCTTCAGGGAATTTCCAGGAAAAAGGTCAACTAGGGCCTTCTGGCCTCATTCTGGTAGTTAAAAACAGAATAAACACTTGACATCCAGACTGTGGACACCACTCAGTCTGGCTTTATCATCCCTTGGAGCTCTGCAACATAATGTCTTAATAAAGTAGAATGATGTTGCATTGTACTTCCTTTTTTTTAGGAGTATTTTCACTTACATGAAAAAAACAATGAAACGTAACCTATCCTTCTATTTAATTACCAGCCTTGCTGTTTTGAAGCAGTTTTAAGGTAAGATATTATTACGAGAGGAGTTAGGAAGCAGGAAATAGTGCTGTTTTTTAGTTAGGAGACAAAAAAGTACTCTGAAAGCCTTGCCACACCAGACAGCAAAACATACCTTAATGTTGCTCAGTTATAGGGAAAAAAACCGCCCAGTATGGCCCTAGATCTAATGGAAGTTCAAGGCATTACTTGGCCCATGGGCTGTCTATGCTCCTGTCTGTCTGCAAGCTAGACAGAATAACAGACACAAAAGTCCTGCCTTTGGGGCATTGATTAAAGTCCAGCCTCATAAGAGGTACTAAATTTACGTTACCTTTCAGCTGCTGCAACAAAAGGCTCATCAGAAATAGTGTGCTTTAGTTTGAAATCCTTTTTGCAGTTGCACACTTTTCCTTCTACTTCGCAATCAGGCTTATCTCTGGAAAGAAGCATTTCCCATCAGTTTTTTCTTTTCTTTCTTCATGAAGCCTTTCTCTCTTCTCAGCTCGGAGCCCTGGAGAGAACAACACCTGGTGGTGCCTCTGCTGGTGATTCCCTTGTCACTGGTAGGACACTCCACCTGTAGCAGCTGTTGAGTACAAGACACTTGCTCCTTGCTGCTCTGAGTAAATCCAGAGCACATACTCACAGCTGGAATCAAACTGATATTGTTTGGTAATCAGTGTTTTGAGGGTTTTTTTGTAGACATGTTCTACATTTTCCTACTCTTCCTTGCTCTAGGCAAGATACCACCTGGAGAACATCCAGTAGAAATTAATCCTGTTGCAAGATAAAGGTTTGGACCGAGCATTTGAATCATTGGCTTTATAGCTAGGTGCTCTGTTTTTTCTTTAGGTATTTGCTGAGCTGACAACCTAATCTCTCCCTGCCTGTCAGTTCTTGATTGTAAAATGCTTCAATCCGTGCTCCTGGAGATCTCAGCCATCGCAACAACCAGTGCCACTGTTTTGGTCATTTCAGCCCTCTTTGTACATCTGTGGTGGTGAACAGATGAGACAGCAGCCTGAAAAATGAGTTTAAAGGGCTTTTCTATAGTCATCCTTCAATTTTATCACATTACCTGAGTTTGATTCTCTCTTTTTAGGAAGGGAATAATATGGCATTAACCATTACATCCGTTCTTAGCCAAGTCACTGGAAATTCCTTCCGTAATATCAGGAAATCAGGTTCTGCAGTTTCTATTTCATAGTGTGATAGAATCATAGAATTATTTAGTTTGGGAGATGCCTTCAGGTTCAGCAACTCCAAACATTAACCCAGCACTGCTAAGCCCACCACTAAATCATGCCCCCAGATTTTAAACACTTTCAGGGGTGGTGATTCAACCCTTTCCTGGGAAGCCTGTTCCAATGCTCGATAGCTCTTGTGGTGAAGAAATTTTTCCTAATGATCTAAACTTCCCCTTAAGGCCATTTCCTCTTGTTCTATTGCTTGTCCTATTTGCAATTCTCACTCATTTCTTCTAAAATAACCCAGAAGCTTTTAAACAGCCCAAGGAGCAGCATATCAAAGTGTTAAAACAACAGTACCCTTTAAAGCTCTTTCCTTACATATCTATCCTCTCCATTTCTTCTAGCAAAACCCAAGGCCTTGTGAAAGATGAAATGGGAAAGCTGCTGCAGGGATCATGACATCAAATTTTATGGGGTAGCCACTGCCACTTCTGAAGTAAGGCCTGCACTACAGGTTTTTGTAAATCCTATAAGGACCAAGATCATTTGGGGCTGGATTGATTTTACTTAAGTGTGCTTGTCTAACTCAAATTTAAGGCCTAAGGACAGCTACTCTGGGTCCTTCCTAATTCACAGCCATCCTGGTGAGTCAGCCATCCTACAGGTTGCCTTCTTTTTCCATTTATTAGGTAGCAAACAACCTGAGAAGAGATTTGCCCTTTTTTAGAGAGGTAAGTTTGGAAGAGATGAATCATACCTCACTACTGTGGTGCCTTCCTACTGACATGACTCCTCTACAAGTTGAATCCCTGCATCCGTTAAGTTACCCTGTAACTTAAGTGGCTTTTATGAGGTTTCCTGCAAGAATCTCTCCTTGCTGTCGAAACTCGAGTGAGTGAGTCATGTCCAATGTTACCCACATTAGGCTAAATACAAATACATGCTTACGGAACAAGAGCAATATTTCAAACACAAAGCCTCCTATTTGAACATATTCCTATTGAGATTTTATTTATTATTTATGATATCTTCAGAAAACCTCACGGTAGTTTGCAAATTACATTGGAGATTACAGCATGTGCATTTTAACCCAAACACTGTGATTTACAGAGAGTTTGGAACTCATTAGGGTAAAAAGGAGCTAAATGGAAGATGAGAACAAGATCCACAACCAAGGAAAAGGAGCAGGAGTTAGCATTAATCTTTCCAGCATTATCTGTGATAAAGCTGCAGAGATGTAGCACAGTTCTATTTCCCTTTTATGAGATGGTATTCACCAGCAGTGGAGGTAACAGCTGTGTTTCCAGAGACCCATGAGAAATTCTAAAAGACCTTATTTTTTAAGGAACCCAAAGCAGCAAATTCAAATCAGTATATGGTGTGGCGAAAAAAGATACATAGTGTCTGACACCCGTGGAGCTATAGATTTTTTTTAGACTAGCTGTAAACGGGGAAGAAAAATTTGCCCTGTATACTTCTACTCTGTGTAATTTTCCACTTAAGGTACATTGTCATACTCATACTCGGTTTATTCTGTTTCTGTTGAAAACAAAGGAGCCACATGCAGAGGGACAGACACCCCCCCACCCAGAAATGCTCCCCACAGCCAGGGCATGGGAGCTGCAGCCTACAGGCAGCTCCCTGGGGAGGCTTTAATGGGGATGTGCTGAGACTGATGCTGTATCTGAGGCACGTATCCATTTGTGGGGAATCCATACATAATCAGGCCAGCAGGGACATCAGAAAGCCAAAACCACCACGCAGCATCTCCATAACAATATCTAAGCCTGTGATGGTTACGGGCTAATATAATTCTGCAGATGGAGAATCACAAGGGTTCAGGACCAGTGGGGAATCTGGATAACTGGAAGTTAAAAATAAATGAATCTATCAAACATGAGACATTTAAACCAAGTTTATGTGAGGAATAAAAAGCTGAAGAGAGTCTGTTCAGTAACAGACAGATTTAGTCAAAGGTTTAAATTCAACCTAGAAATAAAAGCCCCGGTAATATGCACTAGCCTGTCCAGCAAAAATGATGCTGATGAAGCAAACAGATAAGAGAGTGAAAAAATCCAGGCTCTCTGGTGCTCAGTTGCCTCTTGTTGTCCTGATTCAGACCCTTCCCATCTCCTTGTCTCTATTCAATTAAAGCACGTAAATGGCAGCGCCTGTCAGCTAGCGGCTTTGCGTTCGGCAGCTCTGTCTCCCAGACTCGCTGCCGAGTCGATCTGACGGATGAGGAGAGGGCTTTGGCTTTTGCAGACATTCAGTTGCCGCCTCCGTGGATCTGTGGTGCCAGAAGTGACAGGATCTGTCCCTGTGCCAGGACTTCAGAGGAGCAGCCTGTAACTGAGCCCTCGCTGCTCCATGTGCACCCATCCTCTGAGCAAACCCTTGACTGTCCCTTGCAGTTAACAATCAGGTGTCTGGTTGGTGGTTTTGGTGGGTTTTTGGTGGGTTTTTTTGGGTTGTTTTGTTTTGTTTGTTTTTGGTTTTTTTTTTTGGTGTTTGTTGTTGTTGTTTGTTTTGGTTTTTTGGGGTTTTTTTAATTGCTTGTAACATTGTCCCTGATCAAGGAAACTTTTAAATAGTGTTTTTTCTCCTCTGGTGGTGTTTTTTGTTTGTTTATTTTTGGAGGGTTTTTTTTGTCAAATATAATTCACAAAAAATGCAGATTGCTGTACTCCAGGGAAAGGTAATTATGGGAGAGGAATAGGGGATTTGTGCATTGTTTTAAGAGGGAAAAGGAGGTCATAAGCAGTATCATAGAAAACCAAATAACTGCAAATCTTATTATTGGCAAAAAACCCCAAGACTAGGAAACCAGGTATGAACTGGGGAAGGACCATTCATGGGATCATTGAAAAAATAAATAATTTTTTTCTGAATGTATTCGGTAACACCGGACAGCTGCTGATGTCCAAGTAAAAGTGATACAGATAGAAACAAGTTCTGATCATTTTATTTTTCATGTAGAGCTGTCATGCATCAAAGAATTTCATAGACACCAGTGAAGTCTCCTGACACCAGAGTGGGCAAATGAGCATTACATACCAGATGGGGAAAATGAGACTTAAAAAGGCTGAACAGAAGTGGCCTCCCTGGAAATACAGCTCAGCAACCTCCTGCTCAGATAAGTACCCTCAGCCTCTTTCTCCATCCTCCCCTTTGCAGCTACAACACATCTGTGACAGTCACTTCTGTGAACATTATCCTGGGGAGCTGCAGCAGGACTGGAGCATCAGACATGGGATCTGTCACCATTGTCCCCATGCTATGCTGTGGGAGCATGATGTCAAGCCTTCCACCTCTGGGAACTGGAGTCTATGAGATGCCCGTTGGAAACAAAAGTAGTCAGAATTATCCTGCAAGAAATGCTGGGAATCCCACTGAAGCGTGTGTCACAGTTCAAACACATCACTACCTCATGCTTTAGCTGCTAGAATATTTTTAGTTCAACTGAATGCAACCAGCTACAAACTTTAACAGTTTAGGGTAAAGGTCTTAGATAACCTCTTCAGGTTATGCCAGGTAACTCTGGCAGTCCCCCAGACAGGGAAGGCAGTGACTGGTAGAGAGCATGTTTCCCCACCAAATGAGCTCAGGATGTTGCAGTATTTTTAAAGGAAGTAAATTCTTTTCTTTCACAGCAACCTTTTGAAAAATGACAGTAAGAATCAAGCCTCTCTCACAGAGAAACCCTCTAGTGCACTTGAAATTGAAATTTTGAAGTGAACATCAGCAAAAACCATCAACCTGAAAAATGCTGTTTTCTTTGACGTGCACTAGAAATACGGAGAGGCCAATTTCATTGGCAGTAAGATATGATCTTTCCTCTGGGTTTAACACCAAACTTCTCAGTCTCAGAAATAATTTCAGACCTTTGACTCAGTGTAAGAAAAATATTTAGTTTTGTGCACAAACCTGATAGAGGGTCAAAATCTTTCTCTTAAAAAATGCAGAAATTTCTGGAATTGCTCCAAGGATGCATTTAGCCCCTTCTGTTCAAAATTTAAGACCTGCTGTTTTTCTGACAGTGCAGGTAATTGGAACAGCTGGAGAAAGGCTGTACCTCATCGTCTCCAACCTCAGGCCCTCCTGCTACTCTCTCTTCCCTCAGCAGAGACACAGTGAATCCCTCAGAGCATGCCAAGGGATGGATCCAGTGCTAAAGATACCCAGTGGTTGCTGACTGGGGATATCTCTGCAACCTGCAACACATTCCACACTGGTTTCCCTGCAGCAAAAAAAGTGTCAAGACCTCATCCATATGGGTGGCTTGAGGAAATGCTGCAGATTTCAAGGTTCCTGTAGATATTCCCTCCCTCCCACTAGCCCTGAGTAGCAAGGACAAACTCTCCTGCTCTGGGGTCAGTTTGAGGGCTTTTTATTCCACTTGTCTGCCACTGAGACCCCGAGGTGTCTCCTGTCTCCCCATCACAGTTTGCTGATTTGGCCACAGGATGAAAAGCAACTAAAGGCAAAGAGGCACCTTCCAAATATAACAAGGTAAAAGCCTCTGGCCTGGAGAACTCTGAAAGAAAGAGACTGAAAAAAGGCACTAAGGAGACAATATTAACTTATTTTTACAGCTGGAGACCTGAAGCTCAGAGCTGAGATCTGCGCAGTTGTAATTGATACAAGACCATGAGCTCACTCAGATCCATGGTGGGGTGAAGACCTCTCCACTGAGTTCAACTGCAGCATCTCCATCACATGGGGTGGTACAAGCCAAACCCCTCTGTCAAATCCTGCTGTAGCTGTAGCTGTAGCTGTAGCTGTAGCTGTAGCTCCAAAACCTTCTCAAATGGGAGAAAAATCATCATTTGTGCATGGAGATGGGATGTTTCTCAGCTTTCAGGCTTCCTACCTGTAATAATTCCTTGAGAAACAGCTGTGAAAAGGGCAGGCTCAAGAGGTGAATTGTCAGGCACAGTGCTAAGAACAAATTGGCTGGCTTTATCTTATGCCATTCTGCTGTTGCACAGATACACATGCTCACTCATAAACCCAAATGTCAACAGATTACATTTCTTTCCAAACAGGATCATCTATGAATATATATAACTCTATCTTGAATTAGAAAAATCCATCAGTTTTTCTTCTCCTTGTAGGTACACACATACATATGCACGAGTCTGTGTAGACATGCAGCTGTGGTGCAGAACACTAAAACAAATTGTGGAAGTCTAAAATAGAGTGAACTCAAGAGATGCATTCTGTACCAGCAACTCCCCAAATTCCAATACTTCCATGGCTGTGTATATATCTACCCCACAAATTTTCAGACTTACTGTTACAAATCATTTCAATTTGCAATCTTTCCCCTTAAACTAATTTTAGATTTATCTTATTTCTTCTTCTTAGATAGATCTTTCATGCAGAGTGTAAACCAGTAATCTGCTTGTAAAGCTTGCTGGCATTGGCTCTCATCAGAGTGGCAGGCAGAGAGCTGCAGTTAATGGCAACAATAGAGAGAGCCTGCTTGCTGGGTGGCAGCACCTCACATTTCTTCTCCCTCCCTGCTGTGGGACTCAAATCCATGAATTTCAAAGCTGATCCTGTCTTCGCAGTCATTGTGGAGGTATCTGTCAGCCAGCAGCGATTAATGGCAACTGTAACTTTTAAAGATGAGAAATGTCAGCACCACCTGGAATTTCTGGAAAGAGAAAAGCCTATGGACTTCTGCAGCATGGAAACCCTCATTGCCATGACCACTACACAATCAGACCAACCTTTTATCATTTTCACTTCTTCCTGTTACGCTTGTTTGCTCACCAGGATGTATTGGAATGCAAGGATTTTGGTGTTTGAAGGATTTTCCCAGTTGTTTCACCTCCTAATTGTTGGCAGAGCAACAGTGGCCCCTAACTCCGCTCTGGGAAGCACTGTTGTTCAGTCTGCTTTGCTCCTGCTCTGAGAAGTCCTTGTGTGCCCTGGAACAGTTGTGACTATGCAAGTAACAGGAATCATTTTGGCCATCCAAAAGGTGAAGACTGGCCTTGCCTAATTAATTTACCTTAAATAAAAGAAATAGTAAATGAACAGTTATTTTTAAACTGCCAAAAATTCTTCAGTACTTTTAAATGAAATGCAAGAGGAAAGATTAACCAATAACACCATGTTTCAATTTTTCTAACAGAAAGCCCAAGCTAGAAAATTGTCCCGTATCTGTTTCCCCATCATGTATGGGTAATTTTCCTGGAAAGGTGTAGTGTTCAGCTATAAGCATTGGTATACATCCTTTGAAAACACAGGATAGATCAGTGATTTCACACTGGTCTTCCAATACTATCTGATATTTTCAAGCACAGGTTTTAAAATCCATGCAAAGACCTTGCAAGTAATTTTGCATGTGTCCCTCTCTCTGGAGGACTCTGGAATGGACCTGCAGAAGCAAAGCCTCGATTTTGTATTGATGAATCTGGAAATGAATACGCAAAATATGTATTTTTGGCTGAAGGGATATGACGAGATCAGAGATACAAATTCCATCAAATACAGAATATGTGATCTATTTAAATGAAAATTTTCCCTTTTTTGAGAGCTCCAGTATCCTGAATGAATAAGAAGCAGTTTTTTTCCTGTTCTGAACTCTCTTAATGGCCTTTTTAATGACTGCCTAGTCAAGTTTAAAGCCAGCTGTATAATTACTAAATGCCAATATTTATGGAAGCCCAGCACATAGAAGTGATCATGACACAATTCAATATTTATGGCAAACAGATTTTTAGTACCTACCAACACTGAGCAATCACAGTAGTCTCTGTACTGCCACCAGCTTCAGAGGACAATGAACAAGATTTCCTTGAAATTTAAATTCCAGAGACTGTTCACCTTTTACCCTTTCAGTGAGTTCAGGCCTGGCATGTAGCAGCAGTAAGAAAGAACTGTGGTTTCTTATCCCTGAAAACCATTGTTGAATTGATGGAGTGAGGCATATTTTTAGGGTGCTAGTTTGCAGCTGGTGGGGAACCTGAAAGAAGACAGTGCTTAATGCTCTGCTTTTGCACAATAGCTCAGTGACTGGAATATTTGGAGAGCGGGGAGGAGAGGTGGTCAGAGTATCCAATTCCCTTTGCCTCTTAAAATCCTGTTTTTCTTGCTAGTAAACTCCAAAGGCCCTTAGAAAATTGGTCAAAAGCAGAAGCCCTTCTTGATTTTAGGTCCTGTGAGATGCAAAGGTCCTTGTTAAGTGTGAAATTGTTCTTGGAGACTTAGGTGACTCAAATGCACCTACGCTGTGGTTTTGCTGGAGTTTAGCCAATGGGCACCAGATCCAAAAGCCTGTGAGGATGGTGCAGGACAGACATCACGGAGGGAGGGACTGCACTGGCTAACTTTGTTTCCATGTAGTAAGGGAAAAATTACAAATTTGAACATTAAAGAAGCTGTTTCTGTCTACTGCTGATTTCTGTGCTTACATGTTTAGATTGCAATTATACTTACCACATAACTGCATCCAGAGAAGAACCTTGGGTTTATATTTTATTCAAGAGAAAACTCTTTACTGTTGCAATATTTTATAGTACTAGAAATGATAGTAGAAATTATGTCAGTAGCTCACACCATTTCCTGCAGAGCCTATTTCCTGAAGACAGGTTGTAGAGTAATATTTATCCAAAGTAATGAAAGGTGTAAATTAAATGGAATAAAATTAAATTAAATTGAGGAAATACTCATTCTGCTTGAGAATGACCGTACAGAAATCTAATGCAATTTCAATAATACATCCTAAATATTTTTGTTTAGGTAACTTGATTACTGCTCCTGACCAGTAACAATGAGATGTTCTCTGCTGGAGTATTAACCAGGCTTTTGCCTTTAGGAGTCTGCTCTGAAGATCTGAAAAAAGATTTCACTGAATTCACCGGGATTTGCATCAGAGACCCGGCTTGCAGGGCTGGCTGAAGGGAGAGCCAGTAGCAGGGGAGTGTCCTGTAACATCAGCGTGTAACAGAGAACATCCACATGATGTCAGTGCAAAGGCTCGTCTGGTGCTGCTTCCTCTCTCCCTGCACATGATTACGGGCAAGGAGTGCAAGAACAGAGAAGTGCGTGTTTGCTCCTGGGTCTGTGGAGGCGGGATGGCACAGAGGTACAGGAGGGGGAACATCTCTGTATATGCCCAAAGCAACAGGAGAATTCCTGGACTTTGGGTCAAAATGAGGTGTTCACTGTTAGTAGCCACAATGGACCACCCTGTCATGACTTTCTTTCTCCTCCATAAACTTTTTATACTAATTAAGCTCCATATGAAAAGGTCTTTTTTAAAAAAGATCCATTATGCTTTAGCTGCAGGTATCTCTCATGTTCCTTGTCCTATCCTGGCTTTCTGTCCTTAGGAAGAGCAGTGGCTTCAGTACCTGGAATAATTAAATAATAGTAGCATAAATGAAGATTTTTATTACTGTGGAGGCTGAGAAAAGGCAAATTGATGAAATGCCAGTGATTAATTGCCTGAATAAAGGAAAGGAAAATGGAAAAGTTTTTCAAGTAGAAGGATGTAGTGAAGCAAGCAGAGTCAGAAGCCCTGTGCTTTCACACAGTATTTGATCATAATACTCCAATTCTTTTAGTTTCTTTCCAAATGTGTGAAACAGAAATATGTAGCATACATGACATGAGCTACTATTGATTATAATCTGTATATTATTTTGAAGGTTTTGATTACAGTGTAAAATCCAAACACATAGGGTTTCTTTGTCCTGAACATAAATAGCTGCTGGCATTGGCACTGTCCTTACTTAAATGGGTTAAATTACCACTCATGTTTACATATATATACATAAAAAATTGTTCTTATTGAATGTGCTTGCAAGCAATTGTAAAATAGCAGTTATCAACCTCTTTGGATCCCACCCTTCTCTTCTGGTTGTAACTGGCATAACTTCTGCTGCTTGATTTTCCCATGCTGCAAATCTGTGCTTTTGCTCAATTTTTCTTTTGTTCAATGAGACAAAGAATTCATGTGACTGAAGCTCCTTTTCCTGTATGAGGTATGGTCCTACCAATTAGAAACTGTCTTCTTTTGAACAACATACAGATATACTTATGGCTCATATCTAGAAGGTTCATTAGCAGTGATCCATGAGACCAGATCTTTGACATGAAGGTATGAAGAATATACTGAAACAGAATAAAAGGAAAGGGTAATTTTTGCAAATACACATTAAATATTTGCCACTGATTACAACAGTCTTTGCTGAATGACGGTGCACATAGATTTTGTTTTGCTGTGAAAGGCTGCTCTTGCCAGCACCTGATAGGGAGAACAAGTCAGGAGTTAAACTAAATGACACATTAAGCAACAGTTATAAGGAGATACAAATACCTCTTTCTCTTTGGGTAAAGAATGCTGAACAAAAGACTGATATTTTGAAAAGTTATTTACAAGACCGAATAATAACAACCATAGATCCACAGTTGTGTCTCTGTGATTATCTCTCCACTTCTTCCCTCAACCAAAAATCCTCAGCTCTTAGTCATGATCCATTTTGGCTCCTAATCTCCATATTTCAAGGAATTCTAGAGTTAATATGCATAGTTCATATCTTAATTTATTAAGCAGGTTCAAGTCTCTTCAGTACCACTGAGCATATATATTGTTTTTTGAGCTTTGGTAGTTTACTCAAAAGCATCACCTTTCCTTATTTCCTTTTAATTGTTTTTTGATTGAGGTTATGGAAGGGCTGAGATGTTACAGAGCATGCAGATCATCATTACGGCAAGAAACAGACAGGAGAAAGTTGTAGTCTAAAAACAGATTGCTCAGACGACCTGGTTCTCCTTATTCCCACCCACTGCCATTTCTATCTTAGCCTCATCCTAGAAATATATTGTATAGCTACTTCTCTGCATTACAAAGGCAAAGACAATGCAAGTCTTGACACTGCCTGTGCTGCGTCTGGTACAAGTGAGGTGCAAAGTCAGCAAGAGAGCAGTAGAAGTACAACTGGGAGGCTTCTTAATGGCTTACTGGCACTATATGAAGACTACATTAGTTATTTACGGCTGACATGACATGATACTCCCACAACAGGGATCATGGATTGAAAGAAAAGAGGGATTGCCAGCCTGCAATCTAACTGCCCAGCCACATACCCTGGTATGTGCCTGCTGTCAGCTTCCTTTGAGGTTTTGTGAAGTCACCTAACATTTATCATTTATAATAAGTCTTTAAATAAAATCTGTGCATGAAATGAACTAAAAGGATATGCCAAGTCATTGTAGCCTCCTAAGCTGTGGATGTGGCCATTTGGCAGCCTCTGTTCCGTATCAGAAATGACATCTCTAAGACAGGGATACAGGTGCTACCATCCTAGCCCCCTTTCTAGGGATTTGTATTCAGAGGGAGCCCTTGTGAGTTAAATGATGCAATAAATCTGGATCAAATAGGCAATATACAGTCAACATGTTCAGGAATAAAACCTGTGCAAAAGCACCTGTCTCCCTATGTTTGTATCCACATCCCTTTGGCACAAAAGGGTGTACCTTTTAAAAGAAACTTTCAACTTGCATGGATTTAGTCCTTCAAAAAGATAACTCCATACCCCAAAGAATGGAAGGGCGATTGTTTGAAGTACCAATTAAGCTCTTTTCATTATTCATCAGATGTCTAGAGAAACGTTTTGACTGCTGTAATACTATATACCCAACTGGCTGGTGCCAGAGTTTCCATTAAATGGGTGCAAGGACTGCCTGAGCTGCCTGCGCAGGGACAGTCACAGCCCTGCACTAACCCTCATCGATCTACGCACAAGTGAGAAAAGAGAAAATGCTGCATGGAGAGCCCCAGCCTGTCAGTCCGTCTGCTCAGGATAACCTAAAATTTACTTTCATTTACTCTAATTGGAGCTGAACACACTCAGCAAATAAAGCCAAAGTTGTTAATTTGAGGACAGGCTTTTTGCTACCGTTTAAATACTAGACAGGGTGCTCTCCCTGAGTTTCTTATTCCAGACTTGGAGGAGCAAGGCACAATTCTGCTGTGGTGATAAAGAGAGTCTGGAATTATACAGATAATAATGAATAAAGGTTCATTTCTCCTGGATATTTAACTCTCTGCCAGCTGAAGCAGCTTCTTTATCAGCTTCAACTCTGGCCAGGTGCCCTGGCCTTGGCCTGCTATATCACTCCCATTCATACTCACTGCCTCAGAAAGCCTTTCAAGATTCCATCAGCACTTACCACCTTCTCCTCATCTTCAGTTAAAACAAAAATCAGGACTGAGACAACATGGTGATTTACACAGTCACTGATTACCTCATTCATTCCAGATGGGCTCTGAACTTGCCCCACAGTGACCTCACAGGAGCCCATTGCACATTCACATACAATGAAAAAACGAAATGACAATTTGAAATTCAGAGGGAGCATTCACATTCTCTATGACTACCTCTGTTTCAGAGGAGCCGGGCTTTTGTTTAAAGTACAGTTCTGTATGAATTCAGGGTCACTCTCATTAAGCCTGTTAATCCTCTAAAGTAATTTTTATTTACCTTTTCTTGCCCTTTTGCAGTGCTGTCATCACAGCTGCTTTTTGGTTTATGAAAATGCAAGGAAAGGAATTTGTGTATATAAAAAAATAAACCTTTCAACCGAGTTTTGTCTTGAAAGCAGAGAACTTTCCTCATTTTACCATAAGTAAGATCAGGACAGTGCTGTAGTCTCCTTGCTTTCTCATTTGGCTTTTTTTATATCTGTTCTATTATTCGCTTCACTTTCTTACAGAAAAATACCTGTTTTAAAGGCACAAACAGTGTATGTGGGTACATATCTTGAAAGAAGCCAGCCAACACCCAGGTACCACACATCCTGCTTAAACCCTTAAATCCCAGCAGCCCAAATGTTTTTCTTCCAAAAAATGGGGTTAAGTCTCTTGCAGTGTTGTGGAAACAGGCTGGGTAGAGTTGTCAAAGGGAATGAGAGTTCAATTGTACAAATAATCCACAGTTAATGTCAATATTGCTCATTGCCAAGGTATAAATGTCACACTTCACAAGAAAAAAGTTTCCAGCAGATGTTCCTGTAATCCTGTTTATGGGTTCTATACTATTTCCCTGGCTGCATGACATAACTCTGCAGCGTTGTTCATATGTTAAAAAAAAAACAACTTTAATGAAGGCAATTTAAGAAATAATTCATCACAGGCAAGGGAATGGGAATAGATTACCTAAATGATTTCTAATTTCTACTGTTTTATTGTCATACTAAGTATGTGCACAACTAAAAGACAAAAGAACAATTTTTCTGGTGCAAAAACATCCACATTATTTTCTTGAAAAGTAAAAATACTTTGGTAAAAATTCATGCCCCTCAGTTAGGTACTTGTTTGAGAACTGTGCATCAGCCAGGCTTGGCAAATGGCTCCATGTGTGGGAAGTTATGCAGGACTGTGCCCTGGCCTCAGTACACTACATTTCTCAGGGCATTTACTGTATAATTTCCTGAAATATTAAATTATACACTATTTTTTTCTTCCTTGCTTACCAAACACCAATTAAATTTGCAAGAAGTGCAGCTTCTCATTCACAGGGTTGTACGTTCTCTCCTTTCTCTCTTCCAATCTGGAGACTGTTTGATGGTAAATTTTGAAAATCTCTTCCTGGGAAATCATTCTCACAATAGAAAGTGGGGAGAGAAAGAAGTAAGGAAATTATCTGTCTTTACTGAAAGAAAAAGTGAAACACACAACATTTTAACCCTAGATGTGGTAACAGACCTCATAAGTAAGTACTGTGAAAGGAACGTCATTATTTTAGAGGTCCCAACAAAAAAAGTATGAGGGAAGGGCAAGGGCAGGGGAAGGGGAAGGGGAAGGGCAAGGGCAAGGGCAAGGGCAAGGGCAAGGGCAAGGGCAAGGGCAAGGGCAAGGGCAAGGGCAAGGGCAAGGGGAGGGGAGAATTTCGGAGAGGAGAGGAGAGGAGAGGAGAGGAGAGGAGAGGAGAGGAGAGGAGAGGAGAGGAGAGGAGAGGAGAGGAGAGGAGAGGAGAGGAGAGGAGAGGAGAGGAGAGGAGAGGAGAGGAGAGGAGAGGAGAGGAGAGGAGAGGAGAGGAGAGGAGAGGAGAGGAGAGGAGAGGAGAGGAGAGGAGAGGAGAGGAGAGGAGAGGAGAGGAGAGGAGAGGAGAGGAGAGGAGAGGAGAGGAGAGGAGAGGAGAGGAGAGGAGAGGAGAGGAGAGGAGAGGAGCTTATACCACCTTCCTGAACCTTAAGGGAGTACACAAAATAGCTGAAGAAGGACTATTTACAAGGGCTGTCATGATAGGAGAACAGCGAATGGTTGCAAACTGAAAGAGGGCAGATTTAGACTACATGCAAGGAAGAAATTCTTTACTGAGAGGGTGGGGAGGCACTGAACAGGTTGCCCAGAGAAGTTGTGGATGTCCCATCCTTGGAAGTGTTCAATTTCAGGTTGGCTGGGACTGTGAGCAACCTGGTCTAGTGGAAAGTATTCCTGTCTATGGAAGAGGGATTGGAACTAAGTTATCTTTAGAGTCTTTTCCAACTCAAACCCTTGTATGATTCTCTGTTTTTTAGTGCTCACTTAACTTCCCAGCAGGAATGTATAGCCAGCTGTTTCTGTTTCTCATATATTACCAGAGATGTGTAAATTGCTCTGGAGGAAGAAGGATCAATGTTGAAGCAATGGTAACAGATTGGTCAACAATGGGTGCCCCAGCTGAAGGATGGAGAGGAAACAAATATTCTTCCCCAAGACTGTAGTGCTGTCATGCAGGTCAGTACATCATGTGCAATATAACTGAGTTTCCTTTAGTCACTTTTCAGCAGAACCAGCAGAAAAAGCTTTTTTTCACAGGTTTCTTCATTCTGTGAATAATTGTAATGAATCCTTTACAATGCATTTTAATCTAACACTTCCCATTAAAACATAATATTTTTATTAAATAACTTAATGTCTGAAAATGTATTTTAATCAGCTTTCAATAAAGTAGTTTTGTAATCAAAGTATTTTTTACCTTTATTAAATGTCAGGATTAGATTTAGTCCAGAAATTAAGTTAATAATTTTGAAACAGTCTTTCAAGAAGTAAATCAAAGCTGGAAGTTAGATGGAAGCTAGTGGAAACCGTAAAGTACAAATGGAAGTATGAGAGCTTCTGTCAGAGGATATTGCACTCTCTGATACAATGTAGCAAACAAATACACATTTAAGAATTTTAAAATGTAGATTATTGAATCTAGAGTTGCTATCTTTGATGTATGTACAGGAGGTATTTGGTTAGGATATATTTGAAGAAGATAATTTTATGTGCAGAGGACAAACTTCAGTGTCACAACACGTGGCACTTTTCACAAACTTTCTTACACTTTCTTACATTATTGGATTTCAGGGAGTTATTGCAATGCATATACCAGATAGACGGAATGCTGCTCTCATTTTGGCAATAAATGACTCAAAGTTACCAATATTTCAAGCAGACTTTACTGAGACAGATACAATTAAGTAGACTAAAGGGTTTATAAATCATCTTTTTTAGATATCATAGGCTATCTTAAAAAAAAAAAAAAAGATGTATCATTAATTTCCACAGACGATGAAGTGCTGATCCCTCTGAAATGCAAGCAAAAAGATGTAAAATATAAGTCAGTGTCAGTGCAGGTTAGGGAAACACTTCATGGCTGAGTTGGTTTCTCACGCCTCCACCAGCACTGCTACCATTTCCCTGGAAAGAAATCCAAATCCAGGCTGGGACATGAACCCAGACAGGCCAAGTCAAGCTGCAAGAAGATCTGAACCATCCTGGCTTTTCTGAGCCCTCCTCTGCTGCTCTTTTCATGCTTCTCAATCTGAAAGCAGTGGAGTTCCAGGAGGAGGTGTCTATGAGCAGATTTAGGTCTCTGGGCTATTTGTTTTTTGAGTTATAAAGACTAAACTGGTTTTAGTGGAATAATATACACATTGCTTGCCAAGTTTAGATCAAAGCAGCTTTAGTTATATGAGAACAGAAGATGTCTGCACTTGGCAAACTCCTATTTTTCCTCCAGGTATGCTATACATTCATCAAAGAGCAGCTTCACAAGACATACTTTCAGCTGTCACCCACTCTTAAAAATGTTGCAGCTGCCTTCCTTTCTTGCACAAAACGACGGAATGGGGCTTTTCTCAGCGGCAGCCATCCTCCCCACTGTGCAGAGATGGGGACTGTGCTGTGCCACACGAGTCCCCCAGCCTGGGGACAGGCGTTCGTTCTCTCCTGCCCCCAGTGGCGTGAGGAAAAACTTGCAAGCAGGAGACACTAACAGAAGCAGGTGTTTCTCGCTTTTTTTCTTAATGTCTCTCTCTTTTTCTGTCACTTCCCAGTATTCCGTGAGCAGTAAACATGCTTAAATATTTGCAGGGGTAACTAAACTTTTTGTTCTTGTTGTTGTTTGACTAAAAATTTGGGGGTTTGCCAAGGTACAGATCAAACCAACCGCAATCACTGTCAGTGGGAATTATTTCCCATGCTGAAAAAATTTAACAACTAAATTGAATAACTTACTCTAACATGTTGAGATCTCAATCATTATTGCATGGGCCAGGCACTTATTCTGGATTATATCTCCCAATTATAAAACCAAGTATTCCTTCAGTATGATGGTCTTTTTGCCAAAAGATTTGATGTTCCATAGAAGATGTAGTTACTGCACAGTTTGTGCAAAAAAAGCAAAATACTTGACTACTGACATATGTATAGGCCTGACAAAGGAAAGTACCAGAGCTGGGTAAAATGGCTCATGGATCAAGCGGTTGTTTTTAATGCTTTTAGTTAAAAAATCCTCTGCTGTTGTTTTTAAATATATATAGTCAAATTTGGAAAGTGAGTATAAGAACGCGATGTAGCCACAGTAGGGTAACAACTTACATGACTGAAAAAACAAGCCCTCCCCATTCTGCCCCCCAGTATTTCTGGAATTGTTTAAAGCTAAAAACTACAAACCCAAAATTTACAGAGCTATTTTTTTCTGAAGTCTGGACTATATAGTAGTGATAATGAAAATGAGAACAAACATCCTGGGATTGTGGTGCTAGTTTGCCCTGCCAGATATAGAAACATTTCTATACTTTAAGTACTTTATGTTGTTTTTAATTTTCTTTCATTTCTAGGGAACAACAGTACCTCAGGTCATTTTGACGTCAGACTTTACTTCCTGTCATTTCTGTATGAGGTGCATTTCTTTTCTTTGGATACTTCAGGAAAACATTATGAGGAGCCTGAAAACTGATTATATGAGCTGTGGCCAGGATGCAGCCTTACAGAAAGACCATGAGCACTAATTTTTCTTGCCAACAACTATTAAAATATGTAAACTGGCATTTTAGAGAGTTTGAGTTGAATGGTGATGACTCTAAACGGCTTTTTAAAGATGGTGACAAAAGTACTTATGTGTATTTTTCCCTACGCTCATACCATTCTCTGTCTTTAATGCATTAATCACAATAATTATTTCCAGACCTGAAGAAACAGAGCCTGAGAGCTTGTCCATCTTTCCTAAGAGTTTCTATTGTTCTCATAGATGTTTCTCTACAACTCTCTCTCTTGGATATAGTGATATAACCATGCTGCCATAATAAGCACAAACAATAGAAATCAAATTCAGAGCTACAAAATTTATTTTACAAGGAAAACAGGTAATGAAATGGTAAGTAGTGTTCCCTACATTCATGGGAAATATTGCCTAAGCCCTGCATGGCTCTGGAAGAGCAAGCTTTCCAATTATTTTCAAATATTCTGATCAGCATGGAAAGTCCTATTTTGCAGTGCTGATTTGCTTCCTATGCGAGCCATAGCAAGGTCAGAATCCCTGGAAGCACACTGCTGCTTACCTCAAGCTTTCCGGGAGCTTCTGCCTTGCTTCTGACTTGGAAGACCTTGAAAGACAACAAAGGAGGAGGAAACAAGTGCCCTTTTCCCCGGGGTGACCCAAGCGATTAACTCTGTGCCCGCTGATTTACAGAGCACAGGGGAAGGTGAGCTGCCCGTGCTGACACTGGAACCTTGTGCCATTGCTGTGAATCCCTGCCGGGCACACCTGCCTCCCCTGGGCTCGGCACACTGAAGCCACTGTCACAGAGCAAGCTGGGGTTTAAAGCCAGCCTTTTGAGTTTGGATAGCAATTCACTGATATTTGGGGACTGAGAGGATTTGGGTTTGAGTACTTATTACAGCCCATTTCTGCCTTGGCAGGAGGAGAAGTACGGAGCACCTGAAGCAGGGAAGAATGGAGATGTGCCAAACACCAGAGAGCTTCATTGCACACCTAGAGCAAATCTTTGTGGGCTTTGGGAAGCTGTGGGATGGCTGCTCTTACCTGCTTCCTGACTTGCCTTTCTTTTCCTGCATATTATTTCCATTTCTACAATGCGTAGTGTCTTTTGTTGCTCTTTGCTCCTTACTATGAATTCATATGCTGCTCAAAGCTAAATATCAACTGAATTGATAAAGATAAGTTATTTATATCTGGATTTATATGGATTTATATCAGGATTTAAATGCCACAGAAGAAAAGTGGAGAACTTGAGCACATCATGCAATGCTTTGCCCCTGCAGTCCCATGTAAATGACTGCTTTGATGGTGGGTGCATGAACAGCTTTGGTTTGGATATGGATGAAAAGTAGATTGCTTTTTGGAAGACACTGCTACTTCACTCAAATTTGCTACATCACAGCTCTCTCAAGGATAAAAGCACACCTCAACAGTGTGACCATGCTGTAACTATCACTGTGTCCACGTGTAGTTTTTACTCAGAAGTTGAAGGTCCTTCTTCTTCTTTTAATTACCTGCATCCACCAGGACCTGTTTTGTTTTCTACTATAATAATTTCTTGCTGGAGGAACACAGGAATCCAAGCACCATTCCTGCTGGTGAGGAACTTCTCCATCTGTTTTGAAAAGACAGGGCTACAGAGCATTTTCCTTTCAAAGTCTAATTTCTGATCTGTCTGACACTGCCAGGAGGAGATCACTGTGAATGCTGAGGGTGGCAGAATAGGGGAGTGGTGTAGGATATTCTTCACAGCCTGCTCTCTTGCACTGCTGTCTCTGACAGTGACTCACACCAGCAAAACTTTGGAAAAGTGATGCACTCCCTGTTTCACTGACTACTGGAGAAACTGCTGCTTAATCCACATTTCTCTCCTGTTTGTCTTCTGGAAAATGCCTTATTTCCTCTTCTACTTCAGGGAGAAACAGGGAGAAGCTGTTTCACCTGAGATCTACACAAGAAGGACTTCCTCTACCCTCTTCCTATCTGGGACAGTAGAGTCCTTGATCTGTACTCACTCCCCAAATCATTCAGTCACCAATGTCCTGGGAAGTGACTGGGAAATATAAGCATAACCCAGGACATACTCAGTGTAGGAATGATTGCCCTTTGCTCTCTCTCTCTGCATATGTATATTTTCTGATGACTTTTTTGGTCCTCGACACTTGCAGTAAGGGAGAACATGGACTACACTCTGAGGACACGGAGTCAAGGAAGAGAAACCTCTTCTCTTTTTATAACACAATTCTATATATCATCACCACTTTCTCATTTCCTAAGTCCCTTATTCCACCTGTCAGCACATGCAGCCTCTCTCTTAGGCAAATCATCCCCCATTCCTTTGGTGGTCTTGCAGAGCTCAGAGCCAAATTGAATTGTTACTTGAGAATGCAAGTACAGTTGTAAAAGCCTGCTTACCCTCAGGAGGCAGAAAAGAATTGATGCAGACTTGAACAGAGATAGGCAGTCATTTCTCTGTGGGTGAGGCACAGAGAGGACTAAGGGGTCCCTCAACGTAAAGGTCATGGTTTTGTTTTTATTTTTATTTTTAGTAGCCACTCTGGAAAACTATTGCACCTTCTCACCTGGAAGAAAACCCTGGTACCTCCTGCTCTGTTTTTTATACCCTTATGAACCTCCTGTTGACAGCAGGATGTAGCAGCCTATATAGAGACTGATTAGGTGCTCAGAAAAATGAAAACCGTAAGTCTAGACTGCAGACTCTTGGATCTGGAAAGCAAAAGCATGCATGGATGACTCATTCTTATTTTCCAGAAAGAAAACTGTACACTTCCTTTTAGCTAAGTTTTATGAGTAAAACCATTCTCACTGTGTGTTGAGCACATACTATTTGAAAGATCTGGAAATGTGTCATGTATTGGCAGTATATCCTAGCAATAAAATATGCACAAATTCATAAGCACCATCCTCTCAAACTATTTCTGGCGAAATCTCTCTCAGAAATTAATGAAAAACCTTGACAAGGGAAGTAAAATAAGATATAGTGGATACCAAAGAAAGAAATATCCTTCTCTTTTGGCCTTCTCTGTCTTTTTGACCTAGCTTAAAATCAGCCAGTGAGGCATTTATACTGTATGTGACTTTGGAGAGGCTATGGTTGGACATATGTAGCAATGGTTCACACCTCAAACTGACAACCAAAACATTTTTGTATTTAGGAAATTATCTCTGAACAAGTTTTCAGATACACAGCCTTTTTTTTTTTTTCATGCTGTCCTGTTTTTATGTTAGAGTGGCTGGACATCAAGAGGAATATTTCATTATGTCCCTTTTAAGAACCATAAATTGCCAAGCCTGTCTGCCAAGTGCAAGATGCAAGCACTGTGAATTTATTGTCTGTTTTCTGGCTCTGGCACCCATCTGTCATGTGGACATGGGTATGTCCCTTCACTTTGTACCTCTCCTTGACTCCTGTACTACTCACTTGGATAGCAAGCCTTGCAAGGCAGAGTTTCCTGCTTACAAGGTGTCTACTACAGATCCCCCATGTTAGCTGGAGGTTACTGAACATAATGTGAATGGTGTAAATAAATAACACATCACAATAACACACTTCACTGTTATTTCATTCCACTTCAAACAATCTTAGAGCTTGGCCTCCAGATAACAATTTTGCACTGGTGATAAAACACAATTTGGAGTATATACTCATATAAGCATTTACCTCCATCATTATAGAGGGTTAATCTCCTGCTATAGGTTTCCATTCTTGCTGGCCTACTGTGATTATTTTTGCTGGAAGATGCCCGCTTCTGTTCCCCTGCCTTTCTCACAATAAGCCACAGCATGATGTTACTGCAGGCTTTTTGGTTGTCAGTCAAATTATACCACCACAGATGTCCCAGGTTTTTTTCTTCTGTGGATGATGTAGACAATACATGCTTTTTTGCCTCCTGACCATGATGTTTCTTCTAATATGTTGGAAAGATAATGGGATGATGTCCAGTCTCTGTTAAGGCACAAATGGTAGCACTGGTAACATATCCATAGGTAATGCCTTAAATAGTAGTGGCAGTGAAACCTTTGATTACCAGAAGAGAGGCCTTGAATTCAGTTCTATATTGAACAAAGAAGAAGGAAAAAGTGCAGATTACTGTTAGTAATGATCAGCATATGATGGTCTTTATTGCTGGTACATTCTCTACTGGTCAGCATTCAAGGAGCTCCAGTTTCAGCAGCAGATCTGCAGGAAGTAACATCAACATGGCAGTGACCAGATTTAGTTCTTCGTGGCTTATCCAAAATGTTCTTATTAATGGAGGACAGACCATGAGTTTTACTCAACACATTTCATAGGTAAATGGGAATCCAGAACCAGTAAGTCAAAAAACTTAAGACTGAGATTCCTTTTAGCAATCTTAAGATTTATGGTTTTGAAACCCTTCTTAAACATGCTTTCCTCTTCCCATACGCAACTGCTCTGTTTTCTCTGGATTTGCATTAATATGATTATTTATCACCTTGATATTGCTTTCAGGACAAGGCTGGATAGAGAGCACTGCTCTTCATGGGATGCAGATAAGAAAGGAACTGAAGTCTTCTTTGTTTTTCAGGCTCTCTTACATGGCGTGTCCCATAGTCTCACAGCAGTCCCCATACCCCAGACTGGATGTGAGACTTCAAATGGTGATGCATGTCCAAACACAGAAGAGTTTGGCCTCAGCTGATACGGGGATTTGTCAGAAGCAGTGTCTGGTAGTGGTCAGTGTAGCAGGGCTGAGCTGCAGGACGTGCCCACCTGCTCCACCACACCTCAGCTGTGCAGGTAACTTCTGTTCAGGGCTTGAGACAAAACAGCTCCTTCTGCTGCTGCTTGAAGGGCCAGATGGGATGGTTTGAGCTATGCTTGTAGGAAGCTACTAAAGCTGTAATGGTCTCTTCAGCTCCACACTCACTAGGCAGAGGAATTTACCTCAAGGCACACACATGGGACTTGAAGGCACATCTGGAAGTGAAAAAGCATCTCCAGAAAAAAATCTGCATTTAGCATTTAGTCTCAGAGGAAGAATTTGAGCCACCTCAGAGCATTTCTGTTTTGTTCTGAGGTTTTGCTGTTGTTGTTGTTTGTTTGTTTGTTTTCTTTTGGGGGGGGTTGTTGGTTTGTTTGTTTGGTTGGTTGGTTGGGTTTTTTTGAGGCTGTAACAATTATAATAAACACTACCAACGGTGAATTTCCCCTCTCCCTTCTTTGATGGAGGACAAACAATGAAAAAGTGGCATTTGCTCCTTCTCTGCATCTTCTTCCAACAGTTGCAGTTATTTGTATCAAATTGTATGTTACAATTTGTATCTTCTTTTCACTAGTCCCCATCAGTTTGAGGTGATGTCTGGAAATGAATAATCATTTTCTTACTTTGCATTACCACTGAATCCTCTGCCTTAAGAGGATTCACTCCCTTTCATGTTTAGATCTGGTATTACATTTTCTGCCTTATTCATCCTTAAAAGACCAGAAGCCTTTTCCCTCTGATTTTTAATTTACTTAGCGAAAGCACATTAATTAAACAGTTGCATTTGGTTGGTTGAAGGTTGCACATGATATTTATTTAGCTGGAGGTTTATCTGGCTGTCAGAATAACTCGCTGGAGAGATCACAATTTGATAACAATACCGGTCAACCAATGTGACCTTCAACAGGACCACCTGTGGTGGACCCTGTGAGCCTGCCAGTGGCACTCATCCCTGCCTTTTCTGGCACGATTTTATATGCTACTGCACCTCAGGCACACAGTGTGTAACTTCTGTCAAGCCTTCAAGAGACCAGCAGTGTGATTCCGAAAATGCTGATAAATATACAAGGTACAGCTTACAGACAGCCATGTTATCTCTTCTAAGGATTCCAGCACTGTAAACGAGGGAGGACTGGAACAACCAGACAATCAATTTATGGAACACTCAAAAGGTCAAGATATTGTAATATGCTGTGTAGCACTGAATCCACGAGATATTGAAATTCAGGTGGTTCATTCCTAGAAAATAATTGCAGTTGTGCAAATACAGAAGCACAGATTTCCACCGTGGTGGCAATTAGACAAAAAAATGGATCTACTCCAATTACAGTCCGAGACAAATGTTCTTGTGTGATCCTCTTTGGAGTTTGTAGATTTGGAGTATTAAGTTGTTCCACTCAAGCAGAATAACTTAACCTGATAAGAGGGATGGAAGTCTTCTTGCCTTCTTATTTCTCATAAATAAAGTGATGAGAAAACATTAACAGTCAGATCAACCTCTGCTAACCTTTTAACTTCAACTGACAAAGTCAGGAGCCTTTGTTAGGATCTTTTTACATCTTATTTTCTTTCTCTCCATTCTGATCCTTAATTTGCACTCTACAGTTCAATTGTTTTGCTGGGATAAAGAATTCCACCACTGACTATTAGCTTTATTTTGACAAGCCTCTCTTATTTTCGCATACAGAGCCACAGAAATTTACCTAGGAGCCATTTTGATATAAGAGAAAGACCAGATTTTTGGTCTGTATGACTCTGTATTTCTTACAGGCTTTTGAGAAAAAAAACCTTTTCTATAGGATGTGATTTCTAAACCTCTGGTCATTGCTAGTCTGACTGACCCTAAGTGGTGCCCAACATTTTTTAAATCCTTACCAAAATCTGGACCTACAACTACAGCTGAGGCTGCAGCAGGAACACACGGAGCAGAAAGGATATTACATTTATCTTGCAGAAAATACACTTCTCAGTACATCTCTCAGTGCTTGCTTATACTAAGCACTAGAAGTCACAAACCTCTATATACAGCAGAACTTGACTATTTAGAAAGGAAATAATTTAGCCAGCTAACCTAGACAGAGAATTGAAGCATACCTCAGGAAAATGAGGAAGGTGATGTCTGCCATTTGCCTTCAGTTACAGGAAGAAATATGTCCCGTACCAAACTAAAGCAGGAGTTGTAGGCCTCTTGCATTGCAACCACAAACAAAGTTGAGAGAGTTTTATGGAAAGAGCTTCTGAGTTAAAATACAGAAGATCAGAAGACACCCAGGTCATGTGAGAACCAAAGAACTGAAAGATTAATAAAGGAAGTAAATCCATGTCCATATCTCCCCGAGATGTTTTCTGATATTCATGGCAGAATGGTGAATTTGACAGAAACATATTTATGTCTACCAGGCAGATTTCTAGGTATAAGAAAAAATTCTGTTTGCCTAAGAAAACTCTGTTTTCAGTAAGAAAGCAATGGAAACTAATATATAATGTATATAAGCCCTTCTGTAAACAATACAGAATCATTCTTCAGGGTACCTTTATTCTGTGTATCAGGAGGCACATGTTTTATAACATTTTTATATTTCTATATTTATGATATAACTGTTTTACAGTGTCATTTTAACTCAATTTAGCTTTCGTTCTGTTTAATGTTTAGAAGTTTGGGGGTTGGGTTTTTCTGGCATTTGGAAGCAAGTCAACTGGAGAGCATTTTCCTTGCCATCTGAGGTCAAAAGTAACAGCATGGAGTCAGAGAGCCCATTCAGCAGGCAATTTGTACCCCCAGTTGGGTATCCCTTCTCTTGAATGCAGCTGGTGTAAAACATACGGGGTCTGGGGCTAATAGAAGCAGCAGAAATTAGGAAAGTGAATTTTCTAGAAAAGC
The DNA here is from genome assembly GCF_021018805.1 of Prinia subflava. Taxonomy (NCBI): domain Eukaryota; kingdom Metazoa; phylum Chordata; class Aves; order Passeriformes; family Cisticolidae; genus Prinia; species Prinia subflava. The sequence goes on along the minus strand of NC_086250.1, from coordinate 35,945,340 downwards.
CTGAAGTATAGAAAACATTGAGCATGCTGTTAAAGAAGTTGTGAGTTTGGCTCAGGGGACTGCAGAGCTTATGCCCTCTTCAGAGTCAAATTGCAACTGCTTATACAATAGTTACAGCAGTTTAAACCACTTTTTCCTGTGAATAGGCTGTTTTTAGATACTTCTGACAGACTGTCCATTTCTTACCATACAGATTGCTTTGCAGCCATAGTGTGATAAAAACCAAAATTGTTGAAGAATTCAGCTGAATGTGAAAATGAGACTTGGAAAAAATGGTGCTCCTTTAACAGTATTAAAGTTGTGCTCTCTTTTTTGAGTAACTCCAGCTTTAGAGCAAGTATTTGAAAATAAGTTGTGAATTAATCATAGATATGTCCTTCACCATTCCACAGAAACATCTCCACTTCGAGCTATTTTGGAAGCCCCAGCTGCTCTGTGCAGTGCCTTCTCCATGCAAAAGCAAGGGTGCTGGAGACTCTGTCTTCACTGAGAAAACCCATTCCAAATCTTGCTCAAACTATTAGATCTTGGAAAACCACACCTGTCCAGATGCTGCAGGGACAGCTTGCATTTCAGCAGTTCTGTTTTCTGAGCGTGTCCCTCTGCACTCCTGTGCACCCACACCTCTGCAGGCAGCCAGGCCTTGCCTTCCCCAGCTGGAGAGAGGGCACAATGATCCCCAGCTATGCAGAGATCCAAGTGCAAGGTCAGGCTCTTGATGTGCCTCTGCCCCAAGGTGGTGTCAGTGTTGGAAACTGGAGAGGAAACTTTCCTCTCCTTTGTTCTCAGTAACTCCCCATGTGCTAATTAATGATGAAATTTTGCTGCCTGTACTACTAAGAAACATAGATATGCAAAGATTTTGCCAACAGGGCATGATAAAGATATTAAAAAACTATATTGTGAGTAATTAGGATAAAACATATAATTGAGAAGTTGCTGATCAAGTGAACATCCTCCAACAGGTACACCAAGTCTTATATGAACTCATTTAAGAGTATGACTAGGCATAAGTGGCCCAATTAAGTTTGGCAGACAATTTAAATTGTGTTATTTCCTAATTCCGAAATGCTTGCCCTTGTATTTTTCTTTTCTCATAAACGTGTGTTTGTGTACTCATAAACAGGAGATCAGTATACATGATTTGCCATCAGTGAAGATTACAGCTTTCTGGGGATCATTTCTTGAACCTTAAGACAAAAGCCATGGGTCTTGCAGAGGAGAATGTGATAAGACATTGTAACATAGCCAGGAGTTTTCCACAATACAGAAGATGTATCAATAGGTCAACAGAAATCTGGAAACTACTGCAGCATTTTTTTTTCCCAAGGCAAAACACAATTTCTCTCTTGTGTTTCCCTTCCACAATAGACATTCTTGTGGATTTGCCCATGCCTGGTGTTACAACAAAAGAATGGAAGTCATTTTTCAGGTCACATTGCCTCCCATGAGATGTCCCTGCCACTTGAAGGGAGAAGTGCTTTAGTCTCAGGTTCATGTGTGTCCTTGTAGGTAACACAGACATGCTGGTGGATGGTGACTCCAGTATCACACTTTAAAATGGAACGTACTTTCAGTTGGTAATTACAGCCCCTAATCGGTGATGGCTGCGATATCAACAGTGTTTCAGAAAACTTTATAATAAGCTAAACTTAGACATTTAGGGAAAAAAAAGGCAGAAAATCACCTAAAAGGGCCAAATTATGCAAAAAGGAGACTGTCAACACCTGGAAGGAGGATGGTGCTTACCAGGTGTTTGCACTTCAAAAAAGAAGGGATAAGGCAATCCTAACAACAAACATAACGTGAAATGTCTTATCCAGTCATTCTCCTGATGGAGACTGGAATTGTCTGTTCTTGATAGATCCTTTCCCTTTCCCTTTCCCTTTCCCTTTCCCTTTCCCTTTCCCTTTCCCTTTCCCTTTCCCTTTCCCTTTCCCTTTCCCTTTCCCTTTCCCTTTCCCTTTCCCTTTCCCTTTCCCTTTCCCTTTCCCTTTCCCTTTCCCTTTTTTTGAGTTTGGACATTTCCCCTGAAGCGCTTTCAGAGTGCTACCTCTCCTAAACATGCTGTGCCTGTGGTTTTGGAATACATGTGGAGTACATCCGGGCTTTCCCCTCCTGCTGTGCACACTCTCCAGTGAGGATGTGGCCTGGAGCTTAGGCTGGTGGCTTTGGAGCTCAGCGGCCCTCTGTACAACCGGCTCCTCTTGGCCTTCCTCCAGTGCTTCCCTTCTCCTGCTGAGGCAGGGAGGGACCAGGGCAGCAGGGACAGGGACTCACGCCAGGCTCGGCAGGGTGACCAGCTGGAAAACATGAGGAAACCTTTCAGCTGGCAGTGGAAGGAGGAAGTGCTGTCACAGAGCCTGAAGGAAGGTAGGCAGGCAGGGAAGGCTCTTGCAAACAGCCACAGCAGGTAGCTGGGGGAATGCAAAAGCGCAGAGGTGCAAATGGGCTTCTGGAATTTGTAGGCATGGAAGGAGTTCTGCAAATGTCAGTTACTTGTCCTGCCCAGTATCTTTGCAGAAAGAAGCCACAGTGCTCCCCTAAAGGTTCACCTGCAAGATGTGAAATGCCTGAGCTTCACTAGGTTATTCTGATCTAAGAGCTTGTTCAGGTATTAAAGGTTCAGTTGTAATTTTCCATTCAGACATGCCAATATATGATGTGTGATTCAAGACTGCCGTGCTTTTCGTGCCACTTTAAAAATGTTTGGCATTTTATTTTACAGCAGAAAATACTGAGAATAGCCAGACTGACTAAGTTAAGATTTTGAGACAAACTTTAGTATTTGGTGTTTTCAAACTTCCTAATATTGCTGTAGTAAGAAACTTTTGCTTTATTACAGCATCCTTTGGGGATGAAGAAGCACACTCCTCTGCTGACACTTGACACCAGAGTCATATAAACAGGTTTTTGTCTCAGATGGGGATTTAGCAGACAGAAGTGCTAATGTATTTGAGTAGCAACGTTTAAATCTTCACGGTTGATAGGAGACTCCTTTAGTCTTTGTAATGAGGTCACATGTCATATGGTGATGTAATTTTAAAAGGACTGAAAGTCCACAGAGATAATACATTAGTTTGCCGTTGTTAGTCACTGTTTTGTCATTCACTTACATAAACGTATGTTAGCTAAGATGATTGATTGTATTTAAATACACAAGCCAAGATACTGCAATTTCAAATTACTGTATATCCTGAAATAAATTTAATCTCATTTCATGTCAGTGATATCAACATACTTGTTTGTAGCTCGTGTAGAAGAAAACTACAATGTAACTAATGTGTTGAAGTTTCATACATTAAAGGTATAACTACGCAATTTATTCTAAAGACATCTGAGAATCAGCTTTTCAATCTTCACCATTCTTTGTTAGTCAAATGTTTTGCAACAAAGAGAAAAAGAGACAATTATTTAGATATTTTCTCTGCAAAACTACAAAAGCCATTGCAGAAAATTCTTGCTAATAAGTAAACTTACAAGATATTTCTCTGCTCTGGAATATCACTTCCTCTAGGACTAGAGGACTGGTTACTGTTTCTCTGTCAGACACAGGCTCCTAAAACTGTTTGAGGCATAAAATTAAATAGTTGAGCCTAAGAAACAGAAAAGTATTCTATCCATTTGCAAAACCTTTTATGAAAAAGACCAGCAACTACGGAGTAGCTATTGGCAAAAAGGAGGTGGGAGCCTTGTGTCTGCTGCTGTGTCTGCTTTGGTACAGGGGACTGCACCTTGCACTGACAGTGGCTGAGCAGAGGTGTGGCTGGACCACCAGGTCTGGTCTTTGTGCTGGTGAAATGAAATTACTCCACACCATGGTAAAAAATGTTAGTTCTGTCAATGCGAACTGCATCTACATTAGAGGCCTCTGCTGGCACATCTCTGCTGGGTAAAAATTACACCTCTAACCCAATTAACCTTTCAGGGAGAAGTCCTGCAGCACAGAGACTGCCGAGATAACTCACTGCTCTGTGCCTTTCATGCATTGAAAGAAATAACCTCCAGGTTATCCACTCCAGGGATTGTCATTTCTGAAAGATGTCAGTCACCTGGGATCTTCACTCATGTATTTGTAATTCTAATTTTAAGATACTCAGCCACTCTCTTGACTCACAGCTTTAAAAGAAAGGCAGCCTCAGATGTCCCATTATGTTTTATTGTGTAAACTGTGGTCAAAATCTACCCTGATTTATTTTCAGGAATATTTCAAGTGATGGTGGTATTTTGCCAGGAATATTTTAAGTTATGATGATATTTGAAAAACTGGATTCCTGGACAATGTGGCTGCCAATCCCTGCCTTTTGGTCAGCCCTTTTAAAATTCTTTCTTATTGCTGAACTCTAAGCTCTCAGTAGGCTGCAAGCTGCTGTATATTTTATGCCTCTTGCTTTCTTAAATAGAAATGGCTAGCTGAAATGTCAGGCATTGTTCAGAATGGGGAAATACCGCACAGCTCATAGGAGAGGTTTTTTGTTTCTTTTGTTTATTTTTTACTCCTGCACCCAGACATGCCTCCAGTAGCTAATTCCCTCACCTCATGAGGTAGTTCCAGCTGCAGCTGTGCTGACCAGCACTGATGAATATTTGTGCAAAATAAAGAGCTGCAAGGCTTGACTGGTTGATAGACTGGAAGAGGAAGGTTTTTTGAAGACCCACAGGTATCATGGGGACGATGATGGAAGCCATCTTCCCTAAACCCATGACTTGCAAATTGTTCTTCCTCTGGAAAGAATATATTCACATTTTTACTCCAGAACGGGCTCCTTTTCTTCATAGGGTTTTAAGGCAATAATCTGAAGACTTTTTTCCCCGTTTTTCCCTTTCTTGGGAGCCAAAGCCCATATAGTGTCAGCTTACAACAACAGAGCAAAGATGGGGCTTCCCTGTGCTCTGCAGGCAGACATTTTTTATAGCTGGAATAACTTAGAAGCCTCATTCCACAAGCAAAAAACTTGTAGAATATATTCTCTAGGGGTGAAAACCCATCCTTTGGGTGGTAGATCCTGAACCAGCTGCAGCACCTGATGGTGCTGGAGCAGAGAGGGCTTGTGGTGGGAAATGGCTCACACGGGAATGGGGCAGAGCAGAGCAGCATGTGAGGGGTAAAGGTGGGACAGATAGGGCAGAATGAAGTGATGGCAAGGGCTGCTACGCTCTGTCCACCCAATCAGGCCAAAGTCTGCATGTGCCTGTGAGTGGCAGCTGTTGGCACAGCACTCTCCACAGTTGGGCATCAAATGAATCCAGCCTCCAGGCTTGCCAGGGTGTCCTGCAGGCCAAGCTCACTTCTCAGAACGGGCATGCTTGACAAGTGCTTCTGTTTATGGGTAAGGGACACAGGCAGGACGATCTGTGTCAGAACAGTTTGTTGTACTTTTTGAGTCTTTCACTTGTAATCTAAATTTGTCATTTCTGGGCTGGGGTGGTTAGGAAGTTTTCAACCTTTCTTCCTGCATTTGATACACTTTTTTCCCTTCTGTCTGCCCTCAGTCCTCACGTTACAAGCTCTCAGAGGCCGGGGCTGCCTCTTATCCGTGTCTGTGTACAGTGCTCATTAAACAGAGCTCTGTTGAGGCCTTTGGATCCTGCTGTTACGCCTATAATAATTCATAACGCCCAGGGCTCCGCACGGCAAACGCGTCGCTGCCCCACCGCCCGTGTCCCTGCGGATGCGCGTATCTCAGCGCACCCGCGGGAAACTTTTGGTTACAAAGGCACACCCAGCCGGCCCCGGGCGGCGGGGGCAGCGGCGCCCGGAGAGCACGGCCCCTTTAAATTCCAGCTGTGCGGCGGGGGCAGCACCGCTGGCGGCGCGGCGGGGCTGGGGCCGGGGCCGCTGCCGGTGCGCGGCGGGGACAGCAGCGGGCGGCGGGGAGCGCGCAGCCCTGCCCGGGGAGGCGGCGGCTCCGGCGCCGCGGTCCCTCGCGGAGGGAGGCGGAGAGGATGAGGATGGCTTCTGGCGGTTTTTTTTGCCTCCTCGCGACGATTTCCATAGTAACCTGATCGAGCGGTGCAATTTCGGAAACTGGGGTGGCTTTATTATTATTTTTTTCCTCCCCATTTTTTTCCCCGCTTCATCGCAGCGCTCCCCGAGGAGTGCCAGCCGACAGGTAAGGTGCCCCGACCCCGCGGGGGTGTTTCCGCGCCGCCGAACTTCCCAGGGCGACAGCGGCCGGGCGCGGGGTCCTGCCCGCGGGGCTCCGCGGTGCGCGGCCGTGGGCAGCAGCCCGGGGCCGGGCCCGCAGCCCGGCCGCCTGCCCGGGGGGGCCGCACGTCGGGGCGGGGTGTCGGGGAGCCCGGCGGGGGGGTTACCCCCCGAGGAGACCGCCGAGCTCCTTTTACCCTCTTTGTTTGCTTGTTCCCGGAGAGGGTTTTATTCTTCCCTTTGTTTCTCCCTCCTTTTCTTCTCCCCCCCCCACCCCCTCCCCTTCATCGCTCCCCTGCCTGGTTTGTTTCCTTAATCATCTTTCCTTCCCCCTCCCTTTTGTGAGGGTGAGAAATAGCACGCACTTAACCTCAGAATCCGCGGCGAGCGAGGACACGGCCAGCCCGCTGCCCGCTCCCGGTACCTGCCGCAGCTCCGCTCGCCCCCTGCCCCCGGCCGTGCGCCCTGCCCGGAGCGCCCGCAGCCCTCCGGAGCCTCCAGCTGGGCGGGCAGGGGACCGCCCTCGCCGTCGGAGAGGAGAGGGGCAGAGCAGCCCAAAGCATTCCCCAAGCCGGGTGCCGCGGTCTGGGTCCCCCGAGGGAGGTAGAAAGCACAGCGTGGAAACCTGTGAGCAGGTTAGTCTAGAAGCTTCTCCCTCCATGACCTGCTCCTTGCCCACCTGCCTGGACCGGTCTGGAGAACCTGGAGATGGGGGACACATCTTGCCGCTGCCTCGGCATAGGGTTGGCAAGGATGCTGATGGCCCCGTGGGTCCCGAGCCACCCAGCCCTGCTCCACAGCCCCCTCCTGCAGCCATGCATTGTCTCCCCTTCCTGGGTGGGCAGCACGGGGAAGGCCTCAGCAGGTTTGGGTTAGGTGGTGAGGACTTGATCCGATTGTGATCGTACTTGGTTGGTAGTGCCATTGCTCTTGCCAGGTGGTAGTTGTTCACCAAGCTGGTATCCAGTAAAACTTACTTTTGCGTGCCGTCTTCCCTAGACCTCTGGGTTTTATCCTGAAATGGTCTTTTTGACTGCGACTATGTCTTTTTGGGGAGGGGGTGGCTGGGTTGGGGTGGGCAGGGAGGGGGGAGTGTTTGTCATTTTTTTACATCACTTTGCACTGAGCACAATGAATAGATCAGTCTGCTCAAGGCTTTTTGTTTCTGTCATAAGTGATCAATAATCATCTGGTGGTAAGATGATCTTATTACAGAAAAAGCCCAAGTGCACGCCGAGAACAGCTGAAATACAAGGTCAATAACTCTTGGGTTATCAACAGTAAACCTGCTTTGCATATTTGAAGATGACGTATTTCTTTCGAAGTAAAGGCAACTTCAAGCCTTTGATGAGCTTTATTTTCAGTGCAAACCAGTCAAACATAGAAACCAAGCCTTGCTTCGGAGTAGTCTACTCATCCTTAAACACCCCCGGACCTCATTTAATCTTTCTCTGTAGTGAAGGTGGTTGGGAATTGCAGTCCTCTTAGGTAAGAAGAGTTTTTGTAGCCCCCAGTACAAAGGTTGGTTTGTTCCTAGTGCCCAGCAATTGCTACAGGCTTTCCAGACACAAAAGAAAGGCGTAGTCTGTGGCCTGGAGATCGTGCATGCTAAAAAGGCAGTCAGCTGGAGGGTATCACAGATCAACAACCAGCTCCGCCGCCGCCGCCTGGTAACTGGCTTCATTCCGGGAAATGGAACGGTGCAGCGAGACGAGGCGTTTGTGCCAGGGGCTGGTGGCTCGGAGAGGACTGCCGTCACCTGCGGGTCAGCCTGGGGTATGAGGAGCCGGGGCTGCCACAGAGGGAGCCTGGACAGGAGCAAGCGCTGGGGGCAGGTGAGGATTACAGCACCAGAGCAGGGGAATGAAACACAGAAAAGGAGCAGGGCAGATAATCAGCAGGGGAAGAGGTTATGCGGGGACTCAGAGCCTAACATAAAAAGCTTGAAGTAATGAGTTTAATCTACGAAATCTAGTTCTTAAATTGTATGTGCTTGCCAATTAGCTAACCATTCTGCAAATCAGAATGGAATTCAGATTGTATCTTGGTAAATGTATTGACTCTGAAGTGCTGCAAGGAGAAAAAAATAATTCTCTCCTCTTTCCCCTACTGTGGGCTTTAAATATGAACAAAAATCAGATCTGAGAATTGAGAAACCTTTTAATATACTTACTTTCCTGAGTTCACAATCTATCTAGCCTAGACTACCACAGTTAAAATCAAAAACTCCTATGGTAATATGACTTCAGGAGGCCAAATTCAGAGCAGTTGAAGGGCTTTTTACCAGTGAATATTGCCGTGCATTGTGAGGAGGGGTCACCATCAGTCACAGAATGGATTAAAGTGCAGGAGATGTGAGGCTGTTACCTTGCAGGGAGAAAAGCACTTACAGTATATTGAGGGAACCCATGGCCCTTTTGGGCTCCTCTAATAAACACTTAAAACATTGCATATGTATATAAAGGATTTGCAGCATAACCTTTATTCTCCTGTATTAAAGAATGTGTTCATGTATGTGTTAGTTTATGTGTGTCGTAATAGCTTTCAAAATGGCTGAATGATATTGATTCAACTAAAAATACTATGAGAGAATAGCTGAAATTAGTTTGAATTTTGGTTTAAGAGAACTGTAAAAATAATGTCAGTTTTACATCACTGGACAGCTAGCTGCAGTAATTCATAGGAGCTAACAGAAGCCTTCATAAAGCTATTGTTTTACCCAGATGTTACTGGTACAGACTTAGAAAAAGTAGGCATGAGTCAATGCCAGAAATTGCCACCAAGATCAGCACCTTGGGCAAGAATACTTACAGCTGTGTTTCAGAGTCTGGGAATGTTTGCTTTAGATTGCTGGCAGTACTGTGCTTTATACTGCAGAGGATCAAAAATTCATTATGTTTGATTGGTAACACAGGGATGTAATAATACAGTGTTTCTCATTTTCTTGGAGAAGTGTTATCTAATTTGTGCTAAATTTTGCAGTTATGCTCCACATTGAGATGGATCAGAGGTGTATGGCTGGGAGATGTGTAGCTGGATTTTCTAGCAGGGAATCTGACTTGCACTGATGCATATGCATTTTTTTGTACTAGCCTCCTGTGGTATTGCCTGCACATGCTGATGAAATAATCTGCCTGAGAGCTGTTAGAATTTGTATGGAAGGAACTGGTTTGTTTATATGTAGATCAGTTATTACTGCAAAGATAAATTCATGCATGGAAAATTGCTACCACAGATGGATGCTGGCCTCTGAAAACGGGGCCTCTATGAGATAAACTTCATCTATCATGTCAGAGAAATAAGTAAGATGAGGGCAAAACCACTACTGTGGTTTTATTTTTATTATGTTCTGCTTATGCTGATCAGTATAATATACATTGCAAGGACCTGATACTGTGCTTGCCATGAAAAGACTTGGGATTTTGTCAGTGTCAAATCAGACCCTCACCCACATTCTCACTGTTTGCCCGACAATCATTATAAGAAATACTGTGGTAAAATTTCCTTGCAGACACATTTTGTAAAATATGTAATAGGTATTGGTAATTGCTGTATGTTTTGCTTGTACTCTAATGTTTCTTTTCTCCTCTTGAAAATGACTGCATACAAATAGCACCTCTTAGCTTGTTTTTCCACTTCCCTATCTATATTTAGAATTGTATCTATTTAATTGAGTGCCAAATGTTCTTCTAGAAACCCAAAAAAGAGGGTTTTTTTAACGGGAGAGTGAGCTGTCCTCTCTTCTCAACTGGACATTAGCAGACCAGGATTCAGCTTTGAGTCCCATCTCTTAGCATTCCCAAGGCTCATCAGTTCTTGTTCCTGCTTTCAGTCCTCTGGATTTGGACTACCTTGAGGCATCCCAAAAACCCTGTGCAGGACAGAAACATTTAAAAAGTCAGCCCTTCTTCTGACAGAGCTTCTTGGTCCTCACCAGCTTCTTGGTGCACTGGTTCATGTGAAGTCTGCATGCAAATCACTGTCCTCTGGGGACAGTGTTGGATGGTGCAAGCACTAATGCTCCCTTCTGTGTAAATGTATCAAGAAACTTATGCAGAAAAGGCTTTTCCCAGGGATTTGTCTGAAATGGAGCCAGTGGATCTTGAGATCTGCTGAGCTTTGACTGTTAATTTTTGTGGATGGAGATGGTCAGGTCGCCCAGGAATGGGCTGGTAAATGTCACTTACCGCAATGACTGATTCACGGTGTTTAAGTGGAGTCTACAGAACTAAAGTTAGGCTCATGGCTCCACAGAGCAAATGTGTTCCACATCCAGACACATATGTCAGGAGATGTATTTCAAATGAGACAGCAATATCCTTCTAGACTAATTCCAAGAGACAGAAAGGAAATGTGAGCAAGAAAAACAAGGTCACACCATTATGTCTACTGATGACTTTCGATCTCTGGTGACTTTCCATCGTGGAACTTAATTTAAGCAATAATAATTGTATTCTGTTACATCAAAATACAGTCATGACTGTTAGGTTTACTTGTACTGCAGTAGTGGGTGCTGAGCTCAAATTTGAAACAGAGGTGGTCCCAGTTGGTGCTTGGAGGGTAACGCACTGATGATACCTTTTAGATGGAAAGACTAGAAATAATTGAGAAGTAACTGAAAGTTGGTGAAGTAATAGTGTTAATAAAGAAAGTTAATATTTATACTGAACCAGAAAAACATTTGCATAAAGTTAAAAAAAGCCTAAGCACTATTAAAAATTGTAAGAGAGAATGCTTGACTGAGAGCTGACAGAAATAGTAGCAGTTGCTGTTTCCCCAGATTTTAATCAATCTTCTGTCAGTGTCAAATAGAAAACATGAATTTTTTTTTTATTTGGAACCATGCTCATAGAGAAATAAAATGTAATCCTGGAGTCTTTTTAAGTGGGATGTCCTGCAGTGTACTAAATAATTTGATTTGGAGGGAAAATATATCAAATATGTTTACATGTCATAAAAACAACATGAGACATTTTTTCATATTAGATTTATTACATATGTACCTTCTTTGTGGAAAATGTGCTGCTTCTCTCTGTGTTATTGACATTTTCATTAACAAGATGATAGATGCTGCTTGAAACAAAATGTTTTTCTGAAGACTAGCAGAATCACTGTTTTAGGTTTGGGAAGAAATACCATCCATAAGGAAGATGCTACAATCTGTTAACAAAGCATTAATTAAGTTTACAGTTACAAGTATCAAATTATGGTGCAATTACCTTTTTCAGGAGTCATTATTGTATTAAGGGCTCTGGTTTTGTTTATATTTGTCTTTTTTTCACAGTGATGTCAATGTTACTTTTCCTCAAAGGTGTGTAACATCTAACTTTTTCTGGCCAATTTGTTCACTTCCAATTTGTTTCACCTTGTTTTTAAATAGATGTCCATGCTGTTCTTTGTTTTATAAAATGCCAAGTTAATTGGAAAACCAATCTCAGGTAACATGGCAACTTGGAAGAGCATGTCAAAACCAAAATTGTTTAATTGTTCATTGGGAACAATTCTGTTTACTGCAGATGAATAGGTTTTATGGTAAAACTCCAGCTGGACTGTAAAACTTTCATCTTTGGACTATATCGTAATGTGTTGTTATTAAGCTTTAAAAATCAATAAAGCAGGGGGAAGTACATCAAACTGGCAAAAGTTAAAATAATGTTGACAAACCGGCAGTTAAAAATTGTTGATGGAACAGCTGATGAATTTGCAGAAGAGCCTAAGATGATAAGAGCTGTTGTGATCTATTTAAAACCATTGTGAATTCATGCAGTATTGCTCTTCTGGAAGTAGCAAATCCAAATATCCTTACAGAAAGTCTTGACTCACAACAAAGCTGATTAGTCATCCAAGCCACCAAAATAGTTAAAGAAAGAGTCAATGTATCTTGGAATATACACTGGAGAATTGATGCAGTTACTTGAAGGCATTTCAGCATGCACAAGGCACTGAGTTACACTATAAACTATTAGGCAGTATGAGATTTCAATAAAATCAAAATTATTTAATTGTGAAGCTTTAGTTGCATGTTACAGACACAAACTCCTGTAGAGCTCATATATATTGAGGCATGACTTCTTTAAGATATATCTGAGGAAACTGAAAAATATCATTCTGAAGAACATAAGAGGGGGGTAACTGCATGTAGGGACCGAGCCAGTAAAAGTGAAGGAAAGTGAAGTATGTCACTTCTGTACTGATGCACAGAGCATTTCTGAAGGGTTTGTTTTGGGATGCAGGCTGGTTATTCCCTAAAACACACCAGTGTTAGGGAAAAAACCTAACAATGATCTAGACTGGAGCAGTAATAAATGAACTAGGCTGTTACTTTAGAGGGTCTAGGAGGAATTTGTTTATCTTCTGTGGCTAAAAAACACTGTTTATGTAACCTGTTGTCCTTTTCTTGAGTGTCAAAGCAGTCCAGTGGTTCTGTGTCACCATGATGCAGAGGTTATCAAAGCAAACCTTCAGAGACTGTCACAACATTGTCATTATTTTGGCAGAGCATTGGAGATAATTTCAGCAAAGAGGCAAAGAAGCTCTGCATTGATAAGCAGGTTTCAGTCTGGACAGCTGGGTAGAAATAAACAGTCCCAAGCAGTCCGATTCAAGTTTAAAACCACCCTGCTGAGATTTTTATTGTTAGCAGAATACAGTGCCCAGATCATGAATTACTTCTAAATGAAAGCAATGTCTGTTTAGCTTTTTTCCTCCCTCCCTCTATCCAGCACTAACACTCCTAGAATCTGTGCTAAAGCACATGGAGGAGAGGGTGGTGATTCGAGATGGCCAGCACAGCTTCACCAAGGACAAGTCCTGCCTGACCAACTGCGGGGCCTTCCGTGACAGAGTGACCGCCTCCGTGGGCAGGAGAAGGGCTACAGATGGCATTTTATGGACTTCTGCAAAGCCTTGGATACAGTCACCCAAAACATTCTTCTCCCTAAACTGAAGAGTGACAGATTTGATGGATGGACAGTTAGGTGGATGAGGAATTGATTGGATGGTCACATCCAGAGAGTGGTGGCCAGCAGCCCAATATCCAAATGGAGATCAGTGACCAGGGGTGTCCCTCAGGGGTCTGCACTGGGGCCAGTACAGGTTAATATCTTCATTAATGACAGAGACAGTGGGATCGAGTGCACCCTCAGCAGGTTGGCAGAGAACACCAAGCTGAGTGGTGCAGCTGACACAGCTGAGGGGTGGGCTGCTGGCCTGAGGGACTGGACAAGCTGGAGAAACCAGCCCATGGGCACCTCATGAGGTTCAACAAGGCCAAGTGCAAGGTGCTGCACCTGGGCTGGGCAACCCCCAGGAACAGCACAAGCTGAGGGATGGAGGAATTGAGAGCAGCCCTGCCAGAAGGCATTGGGGATACTGGTAGATGAAAAGCTGGACATAACTAGAAACCCAATTGTATTCTGGGCTGCACAAAAGCAGCGTGACCAGCAGGTTGAGGGAGGGGATTGTGCCTCTCTTCTTGGCCATGGTCAGACCCCACATGGATCGCTGCATCCACCTCTGGAGTCCCCAGCATAAGATGGACATAGACCTGTTGGAGAGGGACTACAGGAGGGCCACGAGCTGATCAGAGGGATGGAGCACCTCACATGTCAAAACAGACTGAGAGCACTGGAACTGTCAGCCTGGAGAAGAGAAGGCTCCATGGACACCTTATTGTGGCTTTTCAGTACCTTAAGTGGCCTACAAGAAAGATGGAAACAGACTTTTTAACAGGGCTCCTGTAACAAAGCCTTGTGTAACAAAGGGTGATGGCTTTAAACTAAAAGAAGGTTGATTTAGATTGGACATAAGGAAGACTTTTTTTACAATGAGAGTGGTAAACACTGAAACAGGTTGCTCACCAACGGTGGTAGATTTCCCATTCCTGGAAAGTGCTCAGCACATTCTGAACTGAAAAGACATTTTAGTTAGTCTTTAATAACTAGCTACAAAGAGTTGAAAGAAAGGACTTCTATAACAAGTTACTATAGGTGTAGTACAAGAAATATACATGCTTATACATGTAGTTTCTAACCCCATGTTATTAATAAGCAGATAAAGACAAAATGACAATCTGCATCAGTCAGCTAGGTTTGGCTGGTAAATGGAAAAGTGTTGTGGGACTCTTGCATGTGATAGTGACACTAAAAAAGATGCAACTGAGCATTTGAGCCTAACATAGACACACTATTTGTTTGGGTGACAGTGTACTAATAACATTTAAATTCACATTTTCTGTAGTACCTTTTAAATGATGCTTGTATCCTTGTGACTATTTTGTTATCTGTAGCTGCCCATTTTTATGGAGTCAGTTGTTATACACTGAATTTTACACTGAGTCAGTTTTGACTAAAGCTCTGTAATTTGTTTTCTAAAGGTCTACTACATTAGAAACAAACCATAAATTTCTCTTATTTACAATAGGTTGGTTGTAAGATAATTTTCTGTGATCTCATCCTTAGAGGAAGTAATTAAGAATTCTTGCTACATTCTAGCCCAGTCCCTTGTTATTCATTTTGTATACCTTGGTAGAAAATTGAACTCAAATACCTTTGATTAATATTTTTTTGGGGGGGAATTTACAAATATCTCTGTTGTAAGTAAACTTTGTGGATCTACACCAAATACTATATCTTTTTCTTGCATAGTGTATTGCAAATAGTTTGTATTTTGGTAAAAACTAAAGCTCATTAAATTATCTTGTGGATGTAAAGTAACCAATTTGGGGACAACTGGCTGACTACCTGGAAAGCACTATTATATTCTGTGGTCATTTGGGGTATTTCCTTGGTTTATTTCTTAATTTTTTAATTTATTGTTTGTAATCTGCCTTAGATAGATAGGCAACCATACTGGTTACAACATTGAATAACTGATGGCTTAAATGTTGAACAGCAAAGTAGTTAACAGCTTTCTGTGCAAAGTAAAATCAGTTTCTCTAGTTATTAAGGATTATTGCAAGAATTTGCCAGCATCAATGACATGATTAAAGACCAGATCAACACTAGGTGTGGGTCCATGAAATTCCCAAGTGTACAAATTTACAAGCATTTTTTAAAGCATATATAATGATATAGCTGAAGGCTGTTGTTGGCAATCTGCTCCGCCCTAGCTTACTCATCCTCTGCTCACGCTGATGAAAACTTCAGTGCAGTAACTTCATGGCACATAACTCAATGATGTTAAAATAGGATAATTTATTCGCTTCTCTCTCACATTTTATTTCCTTCTATTAAATAAATTTCAAGCTTGGAAGTAACAAGGGAGTTGAGTTCATGACCTGAATATAGCTGAGATTTACCTACAAATCTGCAGGTAAATCTGCTTCCAGTCCCATCACACGTTCCTTCCATTTTTAAACTGCTGTTCTCTCTACTAATATCACATTAGTTTTTCATGCAAAGATTTTTAGGCTCTGAGTTCCAGTCATTTTCATTTTACGATGATCAGTCAATGCATGGAAGTCAAATTCTGATTTATTCCAGCCATTAGGTGGCAGAGATTCTCGGGTATTTGGACTGCAAGCACTACATTTGCCAGAAGCAGATGCTTCTGATGTTCCAACGCACATTTTGTGATCTTCACACAGTCAGAGCCACAGAACTGGTATGTCCTTCCTTGAAGAATGAGAGGAGTATGTAAGGCTTCTCTCAGAGGGAGGGAGAGGTGGCCTGAAGAGGTGGAACACATTGTCCCTTACGAATAGAGTGGTCCTGACTGACACAACAATGGCCTCAGCATCATCTCTCAGTTTCTTTCTCTTGTAGGACCTGGACTACCTGGCAATCTCTCTGTAGCCCCAGTAGGAGAGTTACACATGATGAAACACTAAATGAAGCCTGGTGTTAGGTTCCTTCCTGCTGCTTCCTTGTTGTACAGGCACACAGGATTTCCATTGTATGCCACCAAATACTGCATAGGCAAATGTTAGCCTAGGGTTAACTCAGTTACTTAAAAATCATATGCACTGCTGATAAAGTTAGCACTATAGATCCTCACATTAATTTTCTGAAAATGTGTGGCACATTTTGAGAAGGGAAAAAATTGAAAAAATGCATTTTCAGAAGCAGTGAGTAATGGAAAGATAAAGAGGGCCCAAGATGTTTGTTTCTGTTTGTATTTTAAGCCCATTTCCCAAACTGCTGAATAACAGTTGTGTTTGAAATAATACGAATGCCCAATCCTAGCTGCACACGTGTGTATTAGCTCCCACGTGTACCCATGCTGTTTCAGGGAGCAGACAAGGCAGAGGCAGTCTTGAGCTGCTTGAGGCATTATTCTCCTTCTACCCAACCATCTCATCCATGTCTCCCGTGAGATAAAATGACTGATAGTGTTAAGTGACCTATACTACCACTTTCCACGTTGAGATCCTGAAATAGATTTTCCATGTGTCTGATGTGAAAATCCTGACAGTGCCCTTCAACCTTTTGCCTGAAGCAATGCAGGAAAGCAAACAGCAGATATGGAGGCACTGGAGTTTAAGGCAGAAGAGACATGTCTGTAAAGCACCAGAACAAGCAACTTTCCACATGGCAAAAAAATGGCCTCCCCTGACAGATTTCTGGAGTTGGCCAAAGTAATCATAAAATGTACATCCTGCTGCATATGTGAAGTACTTTCACATCCAGGGTAACACAGAGTAACTCCACAACACAAGAATATTTAGCAATAAGGTTAACAGACTCAATACAATACCATACAATACAACAAGGCCAGAAGTTATAAGGAGATTTGTTTTGGACTTACATATCAAAGACTTCTCTGTGGTTTTGAATATGAGTTGTCATCTGAGAGTATTTGCTAGGAAGCTTGTCTGGACATAATCAGAGGTCAAATCTTTTTTTATCTACTTGCTAAAATCAAAGATGTTTAGCATAAGTTGCTATTCTTCAAGAGTAGTTATAAATTCATCTGTTTGTTTAATTCAACAAAGCTAGTGTTCAGTAGAGTGAAATTAAATATAATAAGGAACTTGCAAGCTGTGTCTGTCCAACCAGCCTTGATGCGCCATGGGTCAGAGATCACAGAACCACAGAGCCACAAAATCACTAGGTTGGAAGAGACCTCCAGGATCATCAAGTCCAAGCCAACCCTGACCTCAACTAAACCATGGCACCAAGTGCCACATATACTCTTTCCTTAAACACATCCAGAGCTGGTGACTCCACCACCTCCCCAGGTAAACCATTCCAATACTTTATCACCCTTTCTGTAAAAAACTTTTTTTTAATACTCAACCTATATTTCCCTTGGTACAGCTTGAGACTGTGTCCTCTTGTTCTGTCAGCTGCTGCCTGAAGAAAGAGAGCAACCCTCACCTGGCTACAACCACCTCTCAGGAGGTTGTAGAGAGTGATAAGGTCACCCCTGAGTCTCCTTTTCTCCAGGCTGAACACCCCCAGCCATTCCTCACAGGGTTTGTGTTCCCAGCCCCTCTCCAGCCTCGTTGCCTCCTCTGGATGTGCTCAAGAATCTCAAGGTCCTTCCTGAACTGAGGGCCCAGAGCTGGACACAGCACTCGAGGTGTGGCCTCAGCAGTGCTGAGCACAGGGGAAGAATGACCTCCCTGCTCCTGCTGGCCACACCATTCCTGATCCAGGCCAGGATGCCCTTGGCCTTCTTGGCCACCAGGGCACACTGCTGGCTCATGTCCAGCTGCTGTCACCAGCACCCCCAGGTCCCTTTCTGCCTGGGCACTGTCCAGCCACACCATCCCCAGCCTGTAACA
This sequence comes from Prinia subflava, assembly GCF_021018805.1. Taxonomy (NCBI): domain Eukaryota; kingdom Metazoa; phylum Chordata; class Aves; order Passeriformes; family Cisticolidae; genus Prinia; species Prinia subflava. The sequence continues at coordinate 35,927,464 of NC_086250.1, read as the reverse complement.
TTGCAGGGCTCCTGACTGAGATATACAGGTGTTTAAATCTCAGTGGTGGAGTTTTTCCCCCCTCTTTTCTAACATAATCGTTTAATGTAGTTTGAGAAATATTTTCTGAGTCAATACAGTAGTCTTTGTTTTCACTGCTGAAAGGATGACTTGGGAAGAATCTTCGTTCAGTAAATACAAGTAATGATGTTAGAGATTTGCTTAGAATCATGAAGACAGTTTAGGGAGAATTAAAAAAAAATCAGTGTGAGAAATGAAAAAGATGTATTATACCAATAGGTTCATTCTACCTTGTGGGAAAGAACAGAAGAAAAAAAAATCTAAGTTATCTTGTTACCCTTTTGGTACCTTATTGATATGGAAATGCTTTTGAAATTTTTCTAATACTGCTCTATATTTTCTAGATAAGTAGAGAACATACAGGAACAATATCTACTTTCCTCTCTTTGTTTTCCTTTGTTTTTTTCCAGTGACTGTGATAGAACACACATTCAGAGAGGGATTATTTTGTTCTGGTTCCATCCCAGCCCAATATATTTCTTTTTCACAGAAGATTTCTGACAACCCCTGAGATAGCAATTTTAATTAATGGCCCAATTATTAACAATATAGCCACTCAGAGAAGCATTCTAAACAGCACAATTGTAAAGGTTAATTGTTCAGATATAATTAGAGCCCAGAAAGTGCCTGTGAATTTCTATAGTCACATTATTTAAATCATTTAAATCTATCTTGGCCATTATCACTAAAAGCAAAATCTCCTTCATAGGCCTTGGTTATACTCTTGCTTACGATATTTTTGTTGTGTTCTGATGTCAGTGTCTTCAAGGTAATAGTGAAACTGGTCTCATCTTTAAATAAACAAACAAACAAAACCCGGGCAAACTCTTTAGAGGAGAAATGAAACAATTGCTTCTCTCTAGTGGTCATTCCCTTCAGACTTTGGAACAGAAGGCAAAGCCTGTTTTCTATGCAGCAGTTTCCTGAAGATTAACTGCAAAATAATTACCACTTTTCAGTTGTGTGAATAAGTGAGACACATGGCAAGAATAGTTGGAGGGGTGTTGAAAGACAGGGAGTAGGTGATGGTGTTAATGGAAAAGAAGTGGGTGGTAAATGCACATTAAAGACCCTGGGATATTAACCTTTGACTTGCACATGTTGTGTATTTCATTCTTGATTAATGTTTTTAAAATTTAGAAGGAAAGGCACCTTTTGGCCTTTTAAACAATGCACACCTTCAGTAAAACACTTCTCTTTGTTTTGGTTTTTTTTTTTAACTGGAAAGGGGAAAATCAAATTATGCTGTTCAGGCTCCCAGCCATTTGACTGCATTTATAGCAGTAGTTGATGGCCTCTTATTTGGAGCCTGTGTGGTTTCATTGGGAGTGCAACACATGCTGCATTCATCCAGAGGATTAACTGAATTCTCTGAATTAGGAGGGTGACCTTGTTGAGCACAATGTGTTTGGAGATGTGAGGTATTGGTTCTCCTTGCTTTTTAGTGAATTTTGGTGTTCAGAGTTTTTTTGGGGTTTTTGTTTGTTTGTTTTAATTACTGAAGTTTGTAGGCTAGCTTATTCATGTTCTCCTTTTTACTTATGTTTTTGTGTGAGTATTGATAGTATTCTTAATGTGACAAGATGTTATTGTTTTCCAGATACTAGTGAAATCAGTGTTTTATCCTTAAAAAAACAAACAATGAGTAATAGACCAAATTCTGCCTCTGCCACACCTGTAGAATCCTGCTGCTTCCCAATGGAAACCACTTGCAAGAATCCAGTTTGGCTCATAAACCATAAGTCATGCATTGAGAAAGGCTAGCTCTAGGATGGATGAACTGGACTAAGTACTGCTCTGCTGACAATCTTATTACATTTCACATTTTAACTCACAGTAATAAGTAAATTGTCATCTTTGTATGTGACTTTGTCATATTTCCAGAGCTGAATCAGTGTGATCAGTGCAATTTACTTGATATTTGGTATTTTACATGACCTCCTTAAAAAAAAATCAAATTCTCACTTTCAGTGTGACGTATTAAAGAACAGATTTTTTTTAAGGTTGTTAAAGGTCTTTGGGTACCAGGTTCCCATTGAATGGTACAGTTCTCTACTGTAGCTGTGAAATTCAAAGGTCTCTAAAGAGAAACAATCCTGATTTTCATCCAATCCTTAATAAAAATTTCTTTTAGCAATACAGCATAATATATAGATACTGTTTTTTCTATAGATGTTTCTCCTTGCATTACATGACTGAAATGTCTCTTAAAAATTCACCTACAATGAGCTTTGGTTTGAAAAATCAGCATAATGAAATGTTTTTTAGTGTTGTAGACTTTAGTCTGTTTGCCTAGCATGCAGTTTTATTTCTGAACATCAGATATTCATATCTGTTATTTATGTAAATTTCTCTGTCTGCTATAGATTTGTAATCTTGGCATATTCTCTATTGAACTTTGATTATGCTGTTTGTAAAACATAGACAAGAATTTAAAGCTCATTCCTGGTGATGATGAAGCATTTTCTTGTTTCTCAGAAGTGTACTTAACCTTTTAATTTTATCAGAGGTGGAATTTAAATAAATACATCTGGAAAGCTGTCTGAATGAGATTGTTTTTGTTTCTTAAGGACCTTTCAGTAAACGTAATATGACTGAAAAGAGCTGCTGTGTGTGGGAGCAGTGGTGTTTGAACTGCTGATTGCTGCCAAAGGTTACTGGAGTGAAGACAAATGAACCCTTCAAGGCAATTAAAAGTAATATAACTGATGAAACAGAAGCTTCTAATCCCTTCCAGTTTCATATAACTTAAGATTTAGGGCATCATGCCAGAGGCATAAGCTGCAGAGAAGGTGAAAGCCACTGCTATAAGTTTTGTACAAATGGTGTGTCTTTTGGGGAGGAAGGAGCACCAGCAGCATTGCACACTAATGCTCTACACACTCTGGTAGCTCCCCATTCAATTCAGAATACATCTGAGGTCCTGATCCTGCTGTTCTTAATGGACTGAGTCCTGTTTGGAGACCAACTTTGCATTTCAGCCGGGATGCACAGGTTTAGCAAAGATGCTGCTGTGATTACGGCTCACTGTGAAGCTGGGAGCCAAAGGCAGAGAGTACTTCAAGCATGGCTTGAGTGACCTGCAAAGGTGAAAGTAAGCCTGCTTATGGCATGTTGTGAAGACCAGAATTTTCCCTATATATCTTCTCTCAGCAGAGAGATCCAAATTAGTTTCATTCTCATAACAGGAAAGAAGTGAAAACAGGAGAAGGGTGAAGTGGTAGGATAAAAAAAACCCACCATGGCAATAAAAAAGCTAGGGGGATGTAGTAAGCATGTGCTGTTCTGGAAAGCAGGCTGATCTAAAAAAAAATAAACTTTCTGCTATTAATTAAAAATATTTGCATATGAACAACCTTAAAATAGATGTATTTCATATCTTTCATTTAAAAAAAAGAAAAAAATGCATCTCTTTTTTTATCAATTTGTTTTTTTTTTTTCTTTTAAGCTGAGACTTGAATGTTGTCTCATTTCAAATATCAGTTTCTGTGCTCTCACAAAAGTGCATGTAAACTACTGGGTAGTTGAGGGGTCATCACTTTAGGTCTGCTAAGAGCAATGTAGTTTCTGTGTTAGCAAAGAAAGATTTAAGAAGAAAGAACAGCTGAACCCAGAGGCTGGAGCATTCCATTGGCAGAAACTGTTGAACTTTCAATACATAGAATTTTCAGCTTACTGTGCCACAACCAGAGCTTGGTTCTGTAACATTTTGTACCATCTTCTACTTTATATTTACACGTAGTCAAAAAAAGGATCAAGTTAGGTAAGCCCATGTAATTTGTAAATGTCCATGTAAATCAATCTTGGCTCTCTGTAGATTTGTTGCTGTAGAAGGAAGTCAGCAAAAGATAACAGATACAACTGCCTCACTCCCTGTGCCAGGTCAGTGGGATGTGGACATCGAAGCCACTTTCAGCTTCTTAAATATTATGTATTTTCACACTCAATGAAGCAGACTTACAGAGCAAAGCAGGATTTTTTCTCTAAAATTCAGCACATTTTTTACTATAGCTAATCTATGAGGGAATTAATGCTGTAGGAAGCAGGTACTTATATTGCTGTCCATTTGTGCAGTGTGGGCTTCTCCTGTAACATAGGGTTTCAGGGAATTGAAAATGTCTTTAGTTATATCCACTGGTTTCTTGAGGTTTTCCAAGATAATATTAAGAGAAAAAGCTCTCATGGTGTTCATCTTTATAATAATCTCTTCTCTTACCCATTTTCTTTAAGGAATTTCTCTAGGCACACAAATAGGTCAAGACCAATACATCGTATTTAAAAATAGACCTCAAAGCAGAAGTTTGCAAAATGCTTTTCATCCTCATCCACCTGCAATCTGACCATCACTCATAATCTTTCCTCTACTAAGGACATCTCATGCTGTGGGGATGTGTGCTGCTCCTTTAGCCTCTGATCCTCAGGTAGTGGTCTATTAGCTGTGGTGCCAAACTGGTACCTGTTAGCCATTAACACCCCTGGGAGGTCATGTTGTCTCTGAACAGCTGCAGCACTGAGTACCTGAGTCCTCCAGAGAAGAGCAGGGGCCATCCTGCAGCAGGTCCTGCAGGGTCACTGGGGCTATGGTGGGTGACAGTCCAGGGCTGTGTCACACAGACCCAGGGTGTGAGCTCAGGTTTGCTGTACAGCTGTGCCAGCTGTGCTCCCGCTGCTGCCCCTGCAGCTGCACCCTGACCCTCTCTTCTCTCCTCTCTGCTCCCTGGGACATCCCCCTGTGCTGCACCTCACTTCCATGAATACAATGGGAAGCTGATTTTCCAGTCCCAGGCAGTTGCACTAATTGTGGGCAATATAACTGTTTCTGAAGGCAATCTTCCTAGAAACCTGTCTGCAAAGATGTGCAAGTGCTCTTGGCTGAGGTCAAACAGGGTCCAGTTTTCCCTCTCATTGTAGCTCCCTGTGTGGCAGTGGCAAAATTTGGGGACAAAGCAGTGAGGCACTATGAGGAAAATACTCTTTACTCAATGCATGCTGAGCTAAATGCTGGAAGCTGTTACCTGTGATAACACCTGGAGCACAAAGGTTGCATCAGGTGCCCAGAGCAGTGCTGTGTCCCAGGGAACCCACCATCCAAACTTTCACAGGGATACAAAAGTAACTATGATCACATGAATAGTTGGAGGGAGCGATGGGGTAAAGGGAGAGAGGTTAAGCTGGGACACAGGAAGAAAGGGAAATGGTCTTGTGCTGGCAGAGGATAGACTGGACCAACTACTCATTGTATAAGGCAATGAGACAAAAGACTTGATAGAATGAATGCTGTCTATTTTTAGCAGAAAGAAAATTGCTTCTGCATCTTTTACATAAGTAGGGGTGTGCTATACATCTTTGTTTAAAATGAAGGATCCAATCTAGCTATCCAGTTCAGCCAAAATGCCAATAGGTTCCACTGATATCTTTAGAGATAGATGGTGACTTGGAGATGTCGTGCCTGTGTCCTTTCTACCATGTATCATAATGTCCTGGCAGCTGCAGCATGTTCTTCTGCAAACTCTGAGGATCGTGGGGAGGTCATGAGACACCCAGGGGAGGGTGTCAGCTCCCTGCCTGTGTCATGCAAGGCTGGACTTCACTTTGGGACAGCAACACCAGGTCTGTGGCAGTGATGCGATGGGGCAAGGCAGGGGGCAGATGCCCAGCCAGTCAGGATTTCAGTGCCGAGGTGACAGTGCCGGCTGCGCTCACCAAAGTTGTTATCGTGTTACCATAACAACGTGGCACAGCCTCTGCAGTCCAGGCACTCCATGCCTGGTGTGCAACGCTCAGCAGAAGCTCTAACAAGATTCACTTTTATTCCTGCATTATCTATTGTTTGGGATAGAGAAGGAACATAGCCGCTGGGTTTTCTGATGTGCTTTGCCAGCTTGTCCTAAAACTCCGGGGTACAAGGGAATGGAATGTCCAGTTGGCACTGTTTTGCAATCCTGTTTTGAAGATTTGGAAAATAAGTGCATAGCATGTTATATGCATGCTCAGAAAACACATACAAAAAACAATTTAGCATATCTGGGAGTTGAATGTAACAGTTATTTGTTTTTTGAGTTTTAATCATTGTTAGTAATAGAAAATATTGCTGGGGTTTCAGCAGTGTGGTGTCCCCATGGTATGAAGTGACTGAAAATTGGTCTGCTTTATTAGTAATGTGACACATATTAATAGTGCAGACCATTCTTCACTATAAACTTTAAACCCTCCAATTTTTTTATAAAGGGTCAGGGTCAGGAATAACATGCAAACCATGCCTTTTATTCTCTGTGCTTGGTCTGTGCTCTCTTATTCTGCAGACATTGAAGAGTCATGGCACAGGAAAATGCGAAAGAAGGTAATTTCTGTTGCATGACGTCCCTAGCATTCAGGAGGACTTTCGTTTCCTAACTGTTTCATACAGGCACAGTTCTTTACCGTTTAGTCAATTTCTGTTATTTTATTTACTACCTCTCTCTTTGATAATACTTAAAGTAATTTCTATGGGACCTGACTTTTCCCCTAATTCTCAAAAAGACCAAAAACCTTTTAAGGTGATTCCAACTATCTTCTAACATCTTGTCCTACTCTGAGGGTTATTGCAATGCAAGAATAATAAAATGTTTCTTTTTAAAATAATGAGAAATGCGTATTATGATTTTATTACACTTTTCCCAGCTGGATGAGTAAAATATCTTCCCGTCGACATTTCTGAAGGAGGCAAGAAAATTCTTGTTCAAGAGTAAGTTTATATGCAATGAGAAGCTGGAATAGCAACAGCAATCTTTGTAAATTCTAATGACAGCTATAATCCAGAGGAATAAGACTGCTTCATAACACTAAATCATTACAATTGCCACCTACTCTTTCAAACCCACAGACCTGAAGCTCCAATGTACTGACTTGCTTACATATACCGCAGTCAAGACATTTTCTCTCTGTGTGTATATACATATATCACCCACTTATGATTCCTAACTCAAGCATCAATGTCAGAATTTTAACCACAGTGCCCTGAGGGCAGATGGTCAGCATATTAATTCACTATTCAGCTGAATCAGTGCTCCCTCCAGTTGGTTTCTTCACTCAGCATGCTTTCCTCTGTGCCATTAAGCTAACCCTGTCTCAAAACCTCACAAATAATCATAATTCCCTTCAAATATTTTGAGGAAATTTTTTGAATAACCCGCCTGGGTAACTGGATGCATTTTACTCCTGCAGTATTTTTCAGGTATTCAGTATTTTTGACTTTGAGACAATAGTTCTCATATTTCCAGCCTTGGTGGATTTACAATGGGATGTTTGCTACACCATGTTGCACTTGTCAAATGCTGCCTCTACTATTAGCAGGAGTCACTGCACAGTATAGCAATTTCAGGCCAACAACAACAAAAGTACCTATTTTCCATAATAAGAAACCTCTTTTTCCTGTGTGACCAAATTACAGTCTGCTAAATCAACAGACAACAAACTAAAACTTCTAGAGTAATTATGGTGCCTAAGCAGTCCAAAAGTTAGATACTCATTTTCCAAGTTCCAAGATGCTAATTTCATCTTTTTTCAATCACATAATTAATCATACTAGAATAGGCTTTTAAAAATTAAAACGATGTTATCATGAGGTATTTTTGTATTAAGTATTTTGAGCATCGAGTTAAATATATGTACCAAATTTTTGTTTTCTGATAAGAATGGGACAAGGGCCATGCACTTGAAAATACAGTGCTTAAATTCTTCAATGTTTATGTGATCATTTCTTGATTTGGGCAGCTATTCCATGTTACTACTGGCAATGAGAGTCATGCTAGATAAAAAAAAATAAGCAAAAAAAGTGAATTCTCAACCTGTTTGTGTGAGAAAATTTAGCTAAGTTCAGGTCTTGGAAACAAAGGAAGTGTTAACACTCCTCTGGGCTTCTCTCCCACTTCAGCTAAGAAGCTGTGAAAAAATAGACTCTTTCAGGGCTTGAAATGTGAATGAGTTGAACTCTCCTGTAACTAGGAAATCTTTTCAGAATCAGACAGAACCGAGCAGGTTTTCAGTTGGTTGTTTCCCATTCATTCTCTCACTCCTTATCCTCCACATGCTGATTCAGCTTGTACTCTTGAGGCTTTTGAAGTCTGATCAAAGATCCCACACTGGCTGGAGAGAGGTGGAAAAGAAAGAAGACACCTTGTCTTTTGTGCTTATCCTAGTTGCAGACTTTACTGCTCCATCGCTGTCATCTAAACCAGAACAAAAAAATGAAAATTCCTCTGGAACCTGTATGGTATTTTAATTGTTCAATTATGACTAATCCAAGAGGTTGACTAGTGCTAAATTATTTTGTTCTTTCTGTTCATATGTTGATTGCTTCTCAAATCCTATTGCCTCAACTCCCCAATCTTAACTGATGCTTCTATCTAAAATGCCTTGCAAGAAATATTGCTGAGTACACCTGCATCACTACTCACATGGGAAGAAAAAAATACCTGGCCCACATTTAAAGGCCACACCTTATGAACCACTGATGGATTTTTTAATCTTCCCATGCCATTGAAAAAACGAGGGAAGGGGAAAGCTTTTATTGTCATTAAACATAGTTCTCCTGAGTGAGATCAAAACCCTCCTTTTTGTACCAGGTCCATGTAGTTCATCTGCCAGAAAGGAAGGACTGGCAGGGAAGGACTCTACCCATGCTGAGTATTTTGAAAGGAACAGAAATATTTCTTTAGTCTCTGGAATGATAGTAGCAGCTAAAGTACACCAGTAAAGTGTTACACTTTAACTATAACTATATATAGGATAAACTATTACACTTTTCAATTAACAAACTTATTATCATCAAGATACATTTTTCCAGTGAGTTTAGAATACGCTGGATAATGTCTATATTTTTGCTAACAGGTGGTCTCGTATTTATGTTGACCCCTGAGAGTACCTGGACATTCAATTTTAAATTAGAGAGATAACTTAATTTTTTTTTTCTTAATCAAATGCTGGGTCATGAGTCAGTACTCAAACTACACCTTCAGCTCATGACCGTTAGCCCACAACTTTTATGGGCTTGTTGGTGTTTACATGTTTATTGCTGTTTTCCCCTCCTTCTACTTATCCCTAAATTGCTGGGCAGGATAAGGTTTTTAGTTCTGTTCTTCTTTTGAACTACTCCTCGGTTTTTGTGAGGAAGAAGAGATGGGTCTCATCCCTGTTTTCCACACCACAAAGGTTTCTGAAAGCAGGAGCAGCCCTTGAAAGGATATCATAATGTCCTTGGCAGATGTGTGTACACCTAGATCCCTGTGCCTTCTCTTTGCTTCACAGGCCACATTCCCCAGCAGCAACCTTTTCTCCTGCCACGGAGCATCACACCAGGAAAGGTTATGAAGGATGTCTCTGACTGGACACTGGTGTAATTCTGCTGCCCAGTTCTCTTATCACTGAGAGTTTCCTCACTGTCCATATCTGATGTCAGTACTGAAATGTACCAAGCTGACCAAAATGCTTTTACTAGTCAGAAGCACAGTACCCACAATCTGGCATTTTTCACTTATCTCAGTGGTTTTTTTCCTGCAGAGGAAAAAGCTAATGGTTTCTGTATAGCTTCTGATGCAGGTTAAAGGCTGCATCCCACTGTCACTTCATTTCAATTCACATTGCATCTTGTGATTGCATGTGCAGTCAAAAGTAATTATTTTTATTATCTGCAGCATGGCAAACAATGAGACTGCTGATCTGCAGCAAACTCTGCATCAAGCCTTGCACTGGATTGTCCCAAGTCTGTGAAAGGTGGGCAAAGTTCTGGGATCTGCAGAGTTCTGTTTTCCTTCACAGCCTTTTATTTAAATGGCTGCTGATAAATGAGGTAGAGAAAATGGCATTAAAGTGACTCATGATGTCAGCAAACATTGCTGCTTGGAAATGTCACATTGCTGTTATTGCACAGAGAGAAAAGGACCCAGCATTGGCTGGTGTATACAGTCAATAAGGAGAATTGATCCCTGATCCTTTCCTGTCCCTTGCAGAATAGAAGTTATTTTGATCAAGAGAGATAAGGGGAGAAAAAGAAGCATATAGTTGCATTTATTTTTGTTAATAATTTTTATATAAAACAGAAATAAATATTTTTGTGACCTAAAATATAGTGCATTGAAATGTTTCCTGGTGAGAGTGATTAGAAGAGCATGTAATAGTGTCTGACGAGCAACATGAATTCATTGACAACCAGCTGTAGAGTCTTACATATTTGATCTGTTTCCATTCCTTATGTTTTATTAATGCCATCCTTCAGTTCTAATAATGCCTGATTCTGTGCTTCTCAGTCAGCTACTGAGAAATTAATTTTCTGGGACTTGTTCCTAAGGAAGAACTGATGTGGGATTGAACCTGTCATTCCTGAGGAGCATTAACCAGGCTTTGGTCTTGGGAGAACTATTTTAGATCCCTCCACACAACACACTTTTATTAGGATAATAACATACAGTAAGAAACATATTCTGTGAGCTTTGTAGATTTATGATTTGCTACACTGAAGTCTGGTAGGAGAAGTAGGACCACAGTTGCGATATCTCTCTGTGATGATGCATGGGAAGTAGGGCCAGGTAGGGAGGGACCCCTGCAAGGACCCCCAGCTCACTGCACAGCTATTAATGGGCAGATATAACTAATCACCTGCTGTGATAATGTATCATAGCTTTGTAGATTCAGTGCCTCTGGGTCTATGTGTAAGCCATGAAGACCAGACCTCTGCTGGTGGTGAAGCTGAAGATGGTTTTGTGCTGGTTTTGGGCTGAAGATCAGCACAAAAAGTAAAGTAAAGACCAGGATGTAGCCTTGCTCACACCCTGCACTTCCTTTGCTGCTAGAGGAAATCTGAGGATGCTGAGAGGAAGAAGAGGAGCTTTGGCATTGGCCCATCAGATGACCTGGCCCCAGTGGGTGTGGGATGGATTTTGCTGCCTGTATAGAAGAGCATTCAACAATCAGTGCATTGTTGAAAGCTCTGCTGTCCTGGCTGTTACACCCAGAGCCTTGCCACAGCCCAGAGCCACTGCCATAGATCCTGTCACCAGGTGTGGAACTCCATTTGGTCTGTCCTGATGTCTGCAAATAGAGTCATTAAAAAACATGGTGTGAGGGAAAGGACATATGGTGGCAGGAACCGTGGCCTGACCTGATGAACTGCTCATTTAGGCTGCTTCAGCTGCACCAGGCTTGGCAGAGAGGGAGTGCATATACTTCTTAGAGTTTTTAATACCCATTTTTCCCCTGCTTTCTTTTTTTTCTTTTTCTTTTTCTTTTTCTTTTTCTTTTTCTTTTTCTCTTTTCTTTTCTTTTCTTTTCTTTTCTTTTCTTTTCTTTTCTTTTCTTTTCTTTTCTTTTCTTTTCTTTTCTTTTCTTTTCTTTTCTTTTCTTTTCTTTTCTTTTCTTTTCTTTTCTTTTCTTTTCTTTTCTTTTCTTTTCTTTTCTTTTCTTTTCTTTTCTTTTTTCTTTTTATCTTTTCATTTGTATTTGTTTCAAAATCTACTTGATTTAAAGCAAACAGATTCTTCTAGTGGGATGATTTCTGGGGGGGTCACCATTAAGGCAGAATGGGCAGGCCAGATTTAATGAAAATAAATGGCATTCACTCACACGTAACCATCTCTTATAGAGAAAACTACCTAAGTGTGCCTTGGTGTTTCTGGGATACAATAAGCCAGCCAAAGTCTCCCCTTTATTTATCTTCCAAGCAAGAGATGACACTTCTGAGAACATTTTCTCAATTTGTTTCTAAAAGCAAACACTTGAATGGGGGTTCTGTTTCTGGAGTACAAAGGTCACAAAATCTGGGCTGCATAGGTGCAAACAGCAGACTGTAAACCTTATGCTGTTTGTCTTTGGGATAGCCTACCTTACAATGGCAATATGTGTTCTATTAATCAGATGAGTGCTATGTCCTTTTGCATGAAACATCTCTGAAGTATGCAGCTCCCTTTGTGTTTTAAAAGCAGTTTTAGCCCAATGTTTTAACACACAGGCATATTGCAGAACTGGTGTCATACAGCATGTCTGCATTTGTATTTACTATGTTGCACCACAGAACTATCCTGTTTTCACATTGTAATGTACATTTGTGAGATGCTTTTCTGAAGTAAAAGTACACAATCAATGCTTTAAAAATATTGCTTGAGGAAATAATTTTATTAATCCTACACACAATATCCTTCCTGTCATATAGTGGAATTTAGATGGCAGAATCAATAATGTAGTATTCACATGGGAATTGCAAATACTCAAATTAGTGCATGGTGCTTCTGCACTTAGTAGAAAAGATAGCCTGTGTTCCCTCAACCTTTTATTGCTGTGTAATCAAAGAGAATTATGGACATAAAAAATCCAGTAAAATATAATGGAATATTTAATGAATTGCAATGTTTACTAACAAGAGAAGAAAGAAGTTAGTCTTTTCAAGTCGTGGCTGAACAGAGCAGCAAGCAGTATTTATGACAGTAATGCAAATTATCAGTGTTTTCCTTTAAAGCCTATCATGGAGGTAAACTAAAATCTAATGCAATCTGGTAACATTAATGCACACTCTTTTATCGTGTAGAGTGTGAATACCTGAATACTGATGGTTTGTCATATTTATTCCACATAGCAATATCCTTTTGCATTATTGAAAATATAAAGGCATATAAATTAAATATAATGAAATAATTTAATTTCTAATGGTTACAGAAAGATCTAAATATACCGAACAAGACCCTATGACTGCCTGCTCTAGTAATTGCTCGGTTGTATGCTTATTTTCATAATCAATGCATTACTCAGACTATCTTTAGTGCAATTTATTACCTCATTTTCAGTTTCACGGTACTTAAATATGCAGTAGGCAGTTCCACAGAAAATCATGATCTGTAGAGCAAAGAATCATGGTGTCAGAGGTCAGAGTTCTTTGTTTTCATTCCTTTGAAATCTTTCTTTAATATTCTAAAAGGGGCAAAAAGCATGTAATTTGCATTTAAAGTACAGCTTTCCTGCATTACATCTCCTTGAATATATCTTTTGGGTAGTGGACATTTATCATAGAATTCCTCTTGACTCTGGAAACAGTGCAGAAGGTAGCTGAAGAACCTTTGTAACTGTGCAGTGCAAGGCAATAAATCTGAAGCTGCCAGAGGATTACTATGGTAACCATCCAGCCTGTCGGTCTTCCAGCCCTGCTGAAAGGTAGGTTCAATTTTCAGCTCGTCAACTCCTCTCCATGATTTACTTGTTGACACCGAACATTTGATGTACTGGTGTTAATGCCCTCTTGCAGCACAAGGGACTAATACTGACACTGTTTTATATGGCAATGCACAGGAGTGACCCTGGGAAATCATTTAGAATTGTAGAATTGTATTCCTGTCAGCAAATGCATAAAGTGGCATAAATTGCCAGATTTCGAATCCTGTTTTAAGCTGCTTCAACTTTGTATGGAAGAAGGAACTGTCTTCACATGGCAGCGTGCAGTACGAGCTTAGAAATGAGGTTAAAATTGCCTACCTACTGAAACATTTATAGGAGGGGATAGGTGCAGGTCATCCTGGGGTGACTATCCCTCTGCTTGCACCCTTTTTCAGTTCCTTACTACAGGGATGGAGAGGGTTTTGGCATGCAGTGGGGTGATTTGTCTTTTTTGTCTTGTAGTATTCTCCATGGAAATGATCTTGAATAAGTATGGCAAATGCTGTTATGCCCCAAAACAGATTACTTGAAATGTTATGTTTTGCATTTACACACCCACATACTTTCTCCCTAGGGCAGACTGAGGCTGTGTCAGGTGAGCCAAAGAACCCAGGGACTGCTGACTGACAACTCAATATTTTTGTTTTTGAACTGTCCCCCAGCTTTCTGGTGTCAATCCAAATAACAATGATGTTTAACTGAGCTTACAGTGCCTTTGTTGCTGAAGAAAGAAGAGAAACCCGTACTAATTTTTAACATTGAAATACATTCAGGAACACTGAGGCTTGTGAAGCCTGGTTTACTAAGAATATTTGTGGGTGTGGATGTGCATGTGCTATATGGAGAGTAGTTTGATCCTTTCACATCTAGTTAGAGGTGAAATCTGGTTTTCTGAATGGGGATATAGGCAATTGAGTCTCTGTTACCATATCTTTGATATGAGTGGATGCTTCCTTATGTGTTGAAAGACAGACTCAGAATTTAGCTTTTCTCTCGGTGGAGGTACTGATTAAATTTAACATCTCTGCTCTGATTCCTGTCTTCAAAAACACTCTAGAAACTTAGTAGATTTTTGATTTCCTCTCTCTGTCAGATTTGGTGGAAACTGACTGGTTGTTACTAAAGGTAGCAGAAACAGGAGGGAGTTTGTACCCCCTCACATATGCCACTCTATAATCATCTTTGGAAAAAACCAAGCGGAGAAAAAACTCTGCATATAGCAATTGATATGCTGTTAGTCCAGTGTCCTTTGCAGCAGAGCTTCTTGACTAGAAAAGGTGTGGCTCAGTTTGAAATAACTTTCTCAAGCCAAACCTTTTGATGCTTAATATTGTCATTCACAACATCTTTGACTGTAAGGAGGATTTAAAGGTTTTCAGCTTGAAGTATGTTTAGATATCCATTTCTTCCTTTCCCTAAAATATTCCCTAAGATTTCTCTCAAATTTTTTAATATAGTCTTTATTCTTTAATAAATTCGTATTAAAGAAGTAAAGCAACCAAAGCACTGCTGATAGTAGTGGTGATTTGCAGCAACATATCTGCATAAAACGTTACCCTTCTGCTGCTGTAAAATATTCCACCTGCTGAAAAATACTTGTTTACTCTCCTTGGGACATAACTGCTCTTTATCTGCTGGTAATATTCAGTTTGATTAGTGCGAGCAACACATGAAGATAACATGGAAAACCACGACATTGGAAATGTGCTGTCCTCTACTCCTTCTCACAGCTGAATCTGGATTGTCTTCTGAATGATAAGTGCAGAAGCAGGAGTGGGTCCCTCATCAGACAGGCAGAGGCTCAGCCCACATGCTCAAGTTTCTGTTCTCTGAGAGCTGATGTGATCTCTGACCAGGTGGGTTTTTGGCTCTTATTTCCACCGGTGAGGATTTGTTGCTATTATTGGGAAGGGCAATTTTGACCTTGGCTGGCTGCCAGATGCCCATCCTGCTGCTGCCTCACTCTTCCTTGTCAAAACAACAGGGGAAGAAAATAAACTCAGGTATCCAGATTATGAGAGGGAGGTAACTCAGGGGTTACCATCTTGGGGAAAACAGACTTAATTTGGGGTAGATTAATTTAATTTTCTCCTAGTTAAAAATGGAGTGGGACAGTGAGAAAGACAGGACTAAAAACCACTTTCCCCACCTCCTTCTTCTCAGTCTCAGCTCACTCTTAGGTGTTCTACCTCTTCCACCCCCCAGCTGGTGCAGGGGGATGGGCAATGGGAGTTGTGGTCAATTCATAATATTTCATCTCTGCTGCTCCCTCCTCCTCCTACTCTTCCCCTGCTCCAGCGTGGGGCTCCTACCACAGGATACAGTCTCTCATGAACTGCTCCAGAGTGGGTCCTTCCCATGGGCAGCAGTTCCTCAAAAACTGCCCCAGCTTTGGTAATACCAGCCAAAGCTTATAGTGATCAGCACAGAAATGAGGACCAGCATGTTTCCCTACAGGGCAATGACTGAGATATAACAGGAGTGGTGGGCACACAAAGATGTCAACTTCTGATTTTATGTTGGCATTTATGGCACCACATACATGTTATACCTGGTGAAATTATGATGAAATGTATTTCTTCAAGGATGGTCTTAAAAAATATCATGTCTTCCTTACCTTAATTAGACAGATCACTCCATCCCATGTGATGACTTAGTCTCATGCTTGAGGATCATATTGTAATTTAGGACCGTGGGCTTTATGAGGAAATGCTGGAAAAATATGAACTCTGTACTTTATAAAGGACAGCAAGAAGGAAAATCTGAGAAAGGAATAATGTGTTTTTGTTTAAACATTTGACAGTGACAGATGTTGGCTAGCGTTGTTTTCCAGACCACAGTTGCTTAAAGGCAGTAAAGCTGACTTTTTTCTGGCAGGCCATAGCTAGAGCTTTGAGACATTGTTTCTTGGCTGTAGTATCAAGTAGAAACTTAGTAAGCATCCATGTTTTTACAGTCCTAAAGCTCTATCTGGTCTGAGATTTAGTAGATATATCTACCTCTCTGGAGATGGATTCCCTTCTTGATGTAAAGATGGTCATAATTTTCTTTGCATATTTTATGTATATCTCAAATTAGAAACATGCCTAATAAAAATCTTGGTACCATTTTATAATTAGAGCTATGTTCAAGTAGTCTGTTCTAGAAAGGCGTTAAGACTTTGAAAATAGTGCTGATTTCCTAGCATGAACATGGTAGATAATTTAGCAAAAATTTTCTCTTTGCTTGAATTTTACATCTTCAAAATTTATTCTTTGCCACAGCATTCAGTTCTGAAATCTGAACTTTTATTTAAAGAGAAAATGGTCTCTTGACTCTTATTCCTGCAAAAACAATATTAAAAAATGTGAAGGGAAGTATGCCTTCCTTCATGATCTTGACAAGGTGAAATATGAGAATCTAATCTGAGAGGTTATTAACTCTGAAACTTAGTGCTTTGATAATTTTAAGGCTTGCTCAACTACTCACAAAGGAGAGTGCTGTCCTTTATAGTGGATGCTGCTTCTTTGCTGGCCTGTACTATCATCATTAATAGCTGTATTGATTCAGTAATTTATTTTTGTATTTAACTCATTACAAAGTGCAACCACGGAAGCGGATACATAATCCAGAAATCTCAGGGCATTAAAATGGAAGTTGGAAGAAGGAAGCTATAAAATGCAAGGGACTCTTGATTCCTCTTTATCACAGGAATTGTCTTTGTTTTCTTGACATATTTTACACAGTGCCATTTGGGTAGCTTTTGAATTTTCTTCTTCCCATCCATCTCTGTATGTTGCTGCCAGGAATTGTTTATTTATTTGTTTTGACAGTGTTATTGGCTAGACACCAACAGATTCCTGCAATACTGCAGTAATAGGAAACCAGCGACTATACAGGAAAGCATGGGTGAAGGAGAGATGACATCTTTATTTTCCATGTGTTTGCAGTTTCAGAGCTCTGATGCATTCACTGGTGCTATTTTATCTATGTGCTACTAAGCAGTCAATAATATCTCCATTTTAAAATAAAACATGGCTTAAAAATTCTGTAATAAAACCACATGCACTGAAATGTGAAAGAGTTTCTTTTGTTTAAACATAGTTCCTTTTGGTTTCAAAGACTACAATCTTTCAAAGACTACAATGATGGAGCTGAGAGAATTGTTTGCAATGCAGGTCTATGATAGCTCTTCTTCCAAAGTGTGAAAGTTTGGAAGGGGTGGAAAATGGACGTAGGTAGACATCTGAGTCTTAAATCATGTGGTACAGCAATAGATAGTGGAAGTGTAAGAGAAGGGGGTTTAGGGGGATGAAAAATTGCGCAGGTGCTTTAAAGTACATGCAAGCATGAGCTGGCTCTCTTCAGGTTGGGAATGGGACTCAGGGCTCTGAGGTAAAGTATGCTTCTAGCAGACAATGTTTCTCACGCCCTGACACTTCACAGTGTGGGCAGGTGGCATGTAAGTATCCATGCTGGCCTTGGTTCCCTGGGAAGGACTGGCAAGGCCAGAGGAGCCTTACTTTGAGGACATGCTTAGAAGTACTCCATGGTGGATAGCCCATGCCTGAAGCACAGGAGTTGTCCATATAATGCAGAAGTGCATGGGGAGAAATGCAAAGGGTATCTGGGAGGGGATAAACTCCAGCATGAACATACAGTCACCTGTAGATTTAAAAAAAATCCAATAGCTACTTCTTCTAAGAACACAGAATTAATCTCCCTCCATTACAGGCAGATGAGTATCAGGTTTTGTATGCTAATTTGAAGTTCTCTTTATAACTTACTTCATTTGCAAATCATGCCATCCAATTTCCCAGACATGCAAACCAAAGTTCATGAATAAAATATGTTTCTTTAAGGAAAAGTGGACAGCAGAATAAGTCAAGTATGAGGAGGTCATTGTTCCATGGCTCTTTCCCCTTTGGAGAACATGCAGGAATGAGATTTAGAAGAGGAGGCAGGGCTTGCACTAGAGAAATGTATGGTGGTGACTGACAACCAAAGCATGAAGAATAAAGGGACCTGTGGTTTCAATTAACCATGTCCAAGATCAGGCCTTGAAAATATGAGATAGTCTCCATGTAAACTATGCACAATTTTTGCCAGTCTGTGTCCAAATGATGCATTATCACAATGTGCATTAGAATGGGTTGCCAGAGGCAAATGCTTGTGTGATAACTCCCCTAAGGGAATAAAGGAAAGAGCCAAACTTCCATGGTGTCAGCTGCAACATTTCATTTGTTTGACAGCCATTTGCCATTTGGGAAGCATGCTCTGCAAGCATCAGAAACACACCCTTTACACCCAGGAAGAAGGGACAGAGAAATGGAATATATTAGGCTATACATTTTTGTTTGATTTTAATGGGTTTTTTAAAGTATTTTGCTCTTGGGGATCTTTATCACTTGTATATAAATTTTCACTAATTTAATACATTGCTAGTCATCAGCGGTACACAGTACTGCAGAGTCTAAATTTGTATCTAAATTGTCTTTTCTGTGATATTTTAATGATCTATTACAGTTGTCTATACATTTTTCCATATGGATCTCTTTTAGTGGTAGGAAAAATACAGTGTTTGATTTGTACCTGAATCAAAGATGGACTCTGCTGATAAGGAAAATCCAAAATAGCTTAAGTATAGCTTAATATTGGCTGGTGGGTATATCTCACACTAGATGTAGTACAGAGTATCTTGTGGATGGTACAAGTGGTTCCTCTCCATTCAGGGAGGTGCAGCTGGTGAAAATACCTTGTCTTGGAAGATGTGGCAGATTCCTCAGTTGCAGAGAGCTAGATTTGCTAAGCTTGTTGATTCGTGTGCAGTATTGCACTGGAACATTCTCCTAAAGTGAAGTCAATTTTTTAGACACAGTCTGACAAATTTTCTGTGTGGAAGTATGTATTTGCTCTGCATTTAGGTTCTGATTTCAAAAGCTCCATATTGGTCTATGCTTCCTAACAGCTGTTAGACTGCAGACCTCTCAGTCATGGTCACAGTAGGAAAATAGCACTTTCTTTGAGATAAATCTCAGTTATTCAGTAGCTGCAAAGACTGACGTATTTGCCCCTCTAGCCCCTATGAACATCTCAGTGTGAGGCTTGGCTTTGTGCATAACATGGTTTGAGTAGAGGCTGTGCTCAGTCCTACGCTTCCTCCATCTCATCTGTTTCCCTGGCTTATGTTGTACTGGGCTGAGCAATCTGTGAGTGCAGAATGAGTCAGTTCAGCCAACTGATTGGATGGAAAACCTTTTGGCAGATTAATCATCTTCTGCCAGGCAGGTCACTGCACCAGCTGGTGCCACACTCGCACGGTTGCTACTTCTGATGCTAGGGCGGAGTCTGGTGGGAGAATGCCTCTTTCCATGGCACCCCATGGTTTCACCAGCCTGGGTGTAACTTTGTACTGAATTTCAGGATTGGTGCCTGCATTCTGAGTCCTGGTGAGTGGATTTAATGCAGTCATTTGTTATGCAATTTATGCTGGACTGGTTTTCAGTCTCCAGAAGCACTGAACTGTAACTGCCAACAAGCTCTGAAATTGCATTAGTCTTTATAAAGGGGTTTTTGTCTTTACATATGATGTGTGATTACAAGCTACAATGAATACTGTTAAAGTCTTATTTTTTTTTTCCTCCTGTATTCATTGCTACCTGTATTTGTCAAGGTACTGATGTAAAGTTAACTAGTCAGCAGTGTCCTGGATTCTCTACTCATTTTTCTAAAGTTCATTCTCAGAAAGTGTTTTCTTTTGCCCATGGACATCTCCTCTGTTTATTTTTGTTTTGGTTATTGCCCATAAGCAAGTGAAGGAGAATTAATATCAGCAGGTGGCCTTTTGTGTTGCATGAGAGAAGATAAAAGTGGTGTTTCAGTACAGACCTGTGTAAGCTCTCCTGCAGCTCTTTCCAGAGCAGCAGTTACAGGCAACCATCACACACAGGCGCTTACAGAACACAGAGATAAAGCAGCTGTTCACTCAAGGCAGCTCCTGAGCCCAGACAGGACATTTCCTTCTGAACCCTGGGAAGTCCTGAGATCACTGATAAGGGTGAATGGTAGACCCAGTAGATCCAGGTCCTTCCCTGCGGGATGGATGATGCTCCAAAGTTTTCAGGTGCATGACTACAATATTTGGTGCCATTTTAGTACCTCTTTATTATTAGGGTTTTGGTGGAGACAGATATTTTATCCTCTAAGGAGAGGAAAGGAACTTGCTTTGTCTTACGACATTTATCTCCTCTGGAAATTTATTACTTTCTTTCTCTCTTACCAATTTTGTTACTGTATTCCATTAATGCTTTTATCACTTACTATAACAATTCTTGCCATCCACTTTTCTGATCTGTGTTGGTATTCATTCCTTTAATTTAAGATATTCCACTTTACTTCCAAAGCCCTCCTAGTGGTGTATGGATTAATGCCTTTACAATGCCAGTTTTAAGATGCTTTTGGCAAAACTTTCCCGTTATCACTTGAGTGTCTCCTCCAGCCCTTACCTGGTGACAGTCCCATAAGTATCTGCAAATGTGTTTTGGGGGTGTGTGGTGTATGTTTGTTTCCCCTCAGATTCCTCCTCTGTTGTAATGTTTTAATACCAATGGCATGATGGTGTGTTGTCTTGGCCTATCCTGTCTCTGTTATTTTAATCTCTCTTTATTTCCCCTCATTTCTCATCTCTTCCCACATGTTAGCTCTCTAAGACAAGAAAACTAATTTTGATTTCTTTTGAAGAAAGGCCCAGTGGGGGCTTGGTCTATGATAAGGATCACTTAGTTGCTTAGGTGTGTACCACTAACTGATATCCCTAGTCCATGGAAACCTTTTCTGCAGTATCTGTTCCTCAGCCTCACTACTTTATTTTCTTTCTGGCAGTTTTTTTACCCCGGTGTAATAACTACCACTGTTGTAATTTATATAAATTTTGGGAAACAGTCACAACTCCAAGAAGTCTAATTATTTCACTCAAAGTGAAAAAAAAATAAAATAAGTATCTTGTGTGTTCTTAGTTTGTTATAATCTTAATAATGGTAACTTAATTATAGTCACTGTGATTGGAAGCTCTCTCATATGGAAAATTATGTTTATGTATGTTTATGTGTATGTATGCTTATAACATATACAGAAAACACGTTATAGAACTAGAATCAGGATTTTGAAGCTGACAGGATGTGCTTGAATAACTCAGCTGAATAAATGATCTCTCTCATTCATGTGATGGCAAGTTTATCTCACCCTCACAGATTTCTCTTTTTTCCTAGTTTTATGATCTTCTTCTGCTCAGTAACAAGATCACAATATTACTTCTCTTAGTGTTACCACAGTTCTATGCTACAGTTATGTATTTCTAAGGTCACAATTGCACTATTTAGATGTTCAGTGAACAAGATCAACTCAAAAATTCTTCACTAACATAAGAACCCATTAGAAATCAACATGTATTTAATGAAGAGTAGAAATCAATTCTTAAAATAGGAACAAGTTATTTATAAAAGTAGTAATAAAACACAACTTTTTCCTTTTTTTAAAAACTTTTTATATAAGGGACCATGTTTCACTGTGATCACTGTACCTGCCTTATATATGTATGAAATCAAAATTTTTATTCAGTGAGTGCTTAAGGCTCTGAACCCTGGAAAATCCCATATTAAATCTGAAGCATTTATGTAAGAAAATCTCAGTAATAAAGCTTAACTGCCTTATATCTCAGTATAAAACCGTAACTTTACATCTAGAGCTGCATTTGGAACCAAATCTTGGACAATATCAGATGATGCCAAAATGCTGATCAAGTAATAAAAGACAGTGGATAATTATAAAATTAGCCAAGATCTGTCAGATACATTAGGTGATTTCCTAGGGCAATGTTGCTTATTTTGTGAAGATGGTATTTGCTGAAGACTTTTATATTCATATATATTAGCTCTTTTTTACCCTTTCAAGCCCTTAGGACAGTTTATAATCCTTTGGGTTGTCCTCTGCTTTGGTTTTTCCTTTCCTTTTGTTGCATCTCACTTGAATCAGGTGCATAAAATAAACTTTGGATGCATGCAATGCTGATACATTCTTTTGTTCAAGACAGTCTTTTTACTTTATACAATGAAAGTGAAACACCCTCTGCTTGACCTCCAAAGACCTTTCTGACATGTTGCACACTACTCCCTGATGTTGCATACTTTATATTTCATAGTATCTGTTTCACTTCCCAGTGTTATTTCATTCTCTTTACTGATCTCCATGCACTTGGAGCTCTTACCTGTCTGGTTGTTATAAAACCTCTCTTTTCCTCTAGGAAACAGCAGCTGCTCGAGTTCAGTAATTAACTGATGCACAGCAGATCAAAGGGCTGAAGATGTGTCTTTAATCTGAAAGTTCATTCAATCACAGTGTATGAAAGAGTCCTGAAACTTCCTAGATCAAAACACTGGGATTGCCTCATGCTATTTTTGCAATATGTTCAGGCATCTACTTGTAAAGAATCCAGATATTGACACAAATACGCAAATCCTTGAGCAAGAATGGGAAGATCATTCCCTCATAGTGTAGGATAGGGACAGCGCTGGATGGAAAATACATTTGCTTTGTGATTTCTGTGCCAATGAGAGATCTATTTCCTAGAACCGCTGACATTCTGAACACAGCATTGACTCCTTAACTGAGGCCACTTCTCTCCTTCCTGCCCCACACATCATAACAAAAGATTCAAGGCTGAAAAAGATGGTTACAGGTGGATAACAGAATTTCAAAAGTTGTATGAACATGAGTGGCTTGAGCCCGACAAGAAGCATGTGCATTGAAATGCAGAGAAGGTTTTAAGGACAGTCCTCCAGGAGCAGCACCAGTCCTGTGGCATTTTCCATCATCAGTCAATATAGCTTTAATTGTGGTTTAGGTTAATACAGGCTTCAGTCATGAACAAGACAACTGTAATAATATCATACATATTTTTTCTAAGATATTCCCTGCAGAGCAGAGCTC
Organism: Prinia subflava; assembly: GCF_021018805.1. Lineage (NCBI taxonomy): Eukaryota > Metazoa > Chordata > Aves > Passeriformes > Cisticolidae > Prinia > Prinia subflava. The sequence continues at coordinate 35,904,268 of NC_086250.1, read as the reverse complement.
TTCCCACCATTTCTTTCCTTTTTAATCCAGCTTATCCATGTTTTGAGGCTATGAAATTCATCCTTGACTAATAATACTGATAGAGAAAAGACTATGTTCAGTACAGTTCTCTGGTTGAAACATTAGACACTGTTTTTCTGCTTCCAGGAAGAAATAAAACAAAACGGTGTTGAAATCATTTGTGACAAAGCAGGAAATGGCTTCGGCATGCTTTCTTACTCTTGTCCTCAAACATGATTATGTTATTCTCTTTATTGTATATTGCCTTATCAGCATGAGGATTAGACTTAGCAATGAATAAATTACGAGGAGAAAAGTACACTGCTGTCCAAGAACAACCATTCTTATTGGATACTGCATTCGGGAGGATGCTCAAGCAATATTAGAAGTAGTTTTTGACTTCTGTAATGTATTTTTGTAAGACAAGAGTACTGTATTACTGTGCCTCTGGCTTTTCATGTTCTCCACTGTTACTGCTATGTTCTTGTTTGTGTAAATCCATTGGAAAAGTTTTAGCTCCAAGTGAAGCATGTGAAATATTTCTGCTCATGTGTGTTCTTGAGGTACTGGAATCCCAAACATAGCATATACGTAAGTTTAACCTGTGTGCGAGGATACTGACAGAAAAGGTCTGTTCCTGTCACTTTCCCTGGGAGCAGCTGGCCTCAGTCACATGTGATTAGACACAGGGACCCAAATGCTCTGTGAGCTGATCCAGGGTAACTCCCCACCACTCATCGCTATCAGTTGCATCAGCTGTAGGAACTACTGTTCAGTCCTTGGAAGAGCAGTAGAGCAACATTTCCAAACCAAACTGTTCTATGATTCAGTGAGGTACCTGCTTCCACTCCCAAGGAGCTTATAAGCAACAAGACAGCCCAGGCTGGGGGCTTGATAGCTCTAAGAAGTTCCATTGAAGGTTGGCCTCTTCTCTCAAGCAACTAGAGAAAGGACAAAGGGAAATGGCCTCATGTGGCACCAAGGGAGGTTAAGGGTGGATATTGGAAAAGATTTCTTCACTGAAAGGGGGGTCAAGCATTGAAGCAGGCTTCCCAAGGAATTAGTGGAGTTACTTGGGAGTCTCATAAAATGGACAGGGCACTTTGTGATATACCTTAGAAGGCATGATGGTATTCAGTTGGAGGTTGGACTGAATGTTCTCAGAGGTCTTTTCCAGCCTTAATGATTCTATTCTGTAACACCGGAGGGTTGAATGTTTTCAGATGGCTTCACCCTGCAGCTTCATGCAAGAAAGGGAAGCTTGACCAGCTGATTGAAGTCCCACCTTTAAGGGATATCCAAAGCTGTGCAGGCAACTCAGACATGCAGCACCATGTACTGTGGCTCAGAAGACTGTGTGTGGTTAATAGAATGTCCTGGCTTAAACCCAGGTGAAAACCCACATTCGTTTCTACAACGAGAACTGTCAGAATAAACATTTGGCGAGGGGAAGCAGCCCCTCTGAGGGCAGTGGCAAGGAAAGAATTGCACATGTGGTCGGTACTTTGCAATCGCTGAGTGGCAGCAGGTGCCCTGTGAAGTTCACAGCTGCTACCTCTAAATCCTGCTTGTGTTTCTCTGTGGTCTTACTCTGGGACTCTGCTTCCTACAAGTAGTGTTGACCCCTCAAGGGATGCAGGGCAAATGGAGGGAGAAAGGAGCCATCCCTGGCAAAGGAGAGAAGCATCATGCCACAGCTTGGATCACAGCTAGTGTTTTCCAAGAGGGAGTTAGGCCCATGACCCCATCTATGCAGCTTTGGGAGAGAACAGTCTATCCCCAGTGATTTTTATCAAGAAGGAAAGAGACCATTTAACATTCTTCCTCTGTGCCCTGGAGTCCCTGTAGAGAGGCCAAAAATATCTAGCCTTCAACGATTTCCAATGCAAGTTTGATTTATTTGTTAGTGCCAAAATGTGTACTTTCTGTTTTGTTTTACATTTGGAGAATTGTGGTCTTAGACAAATTGCTATCACTTCCAAGTAAAATAACCTATTCCTTGATATTGTTTTCCAGCTCCAAAGATAGACTGAGTGGCGCGAAGTGTCAACATGTTATTAATTTTACAGCGGCAAGTTCCTGGCACCACTCACTCAGATGAAGATCTATGATATAGTGGAGCAGTTTAAAATTACAGCAAGTTCAAGATAGATATAGTACCTCATTCACAGTATCCTCAGGCAAAATACTGAGATGCAATTGGTGAACTTTGGTTGATTGTTTGTTGATCACACCAATGGCCCAAGTCAATGAAATAACCTGCCCTTGCAAGGTAGCATGCAACCATTCATTTCTATCTGATCATTAATTCAGTTTGTGTAAGAAATAGCTTTTAAAAATAAATTAAATTGATGCAAGTAGTAGGTAGTGGAGACGCAACTCATGTAAATTCCAGCAATACCCATTTCACAGGGTCAGGAGAGACAAAGTACACTTTCATTATCCCTCCCAATCATATTTGATGAACTAGATTAATGTGACTATGGGCAGGAAAACAGCTCTGAGGGAAGGGTATCACCTTGCCTTGCAGATCAAGGCCCCAGAGTGCTGAGCTGTATTTGCTCATGTCCATGGAGAAAAGGAAGATTGCCTCACAGCACCAGTACAGCAGTGAAGCAGCAGCTTCAAAGACTGGCTCTGTGTGTCCCTCCTCATGTGTTATACTGAAATCTTTTTACATGTACTGGCATTTCGGCACCTCTTTTCACAGAAATTAAATGTGAAACATCCATGCTTCAGAGCCTCACTGAAGCAATGTGGTTTTTCTGAATTTTCTGTGTAGTTACCTTACATTTCACTGCCACTGTAATAAGCCTCCAGTTCATTATGGTGGTCGGAATGCTCTTTCTCAAGTCGCTGAGAAACACTCTCTGGTGCGTTGCTGCCGCCTGGAGTGAGCTGTGCTCCTGTTCTCTCCTCTCCCATTCCCATGACTTCATCATCTACCACTTTCCTGCAGGAGCTGTGCTGCTTTTGGACACTATAAGCCCATTTAATCCACAGAAATGCGTCGCAGTCCATGTGTGTGCTCTCGGTGTCCAGGACGCACAGTGACAAGGGGGCCCGACACTTTCCCCCGGGGGAGTTTGTGGCTCCCCACTTGGGGACTCCGATGCTCTCAGTGGTCGCTTTCTGGGGCGCAGAGATGAGGCAGAGAACAAGACGGATTCTTGGCGTGAACTTAGGAGGTTTATTGAAGGTATTGCTAACTGAAAAGCAAAGCTCCAAGAACTCAACTCCAAGAACCAAAAACCCCAAGAACTCCGAGGAGGGCTCTGGCAGTGGGTTTTATAGGAGGGGTAGCACAAAGCAAACAACCAATGAGGGTACACTTAGGGAGGAGTCTGAGGCGGGGAATACAGAACTAAATCCAATAAGGATAACAAAGGGAGGGGAACAATGCAGGGCAGCAAATGATACATCAAGCAAAGGGAGATTGACAGGGAAGGCTCTAGAAACAGGGGCAGGGATACAAGGGATTGGCAACTGGGAAAGGAGGGGATAAGGGAAGGGATAAATGTTTGAGGGCCAATGGGGAAACTTCTAGGGAATGGCCAGCTGACAGGCAAAGGAATTGACACAACAGTATGCATATCAATTAAGGTACAGAACCTAAGAATAGAACAAACCGATATAAATGAAGGACTGTGCCTGTCTCAAAGAACGGGGGAGGGCAGGTTCAGGGGAAACAAACTTCATATCTAATACACAAATGAAATAAAGGTCTGGCCAAGAAACACAAAATAAAACACCCACCACCACACAAATGTCAGAAGACTCCCAAGTTTTCCTGCATGAACTAGTTTTGTGATGTTTTGATGTTCACACAGAGTGCTTGCTCTCATTGAGCAGGTAGTGCAGGTGGCCAGAGGAACTGGGGAGACCTTACCTGGTGGGTCCCTCTGTTGCTCACCCAGCTCATCTGAGTACAGGTGACTCTGCTGAGGTCAGCTCAGTCCATCTGACATGAGCCCTGTAGCAGTGTCCAAGCAGGGTGCAGAGGTGGGCACAGAGGGACACTGCTCTAGCAGTGATTGCACAGAAACAGGTTGAACCCCTCCCTGAATGTATTCCCATCTCCAAACAGCAGCAAATATAGATAATAACTCTTTGTATGTGTACTCGAGGAAGAGCCCAGACTGCTCTACAGCTGAGGAGGGAGCCATGTGTGATGCTGAGGAGAGTGAGGGTGGCTGTTGCATATAAGCCCTGTAGAGTAAAGGCCTTGTTACCCTTGTAAAATCATGGCTCAGGCCTGCTACTTAGGCTAAGTAGAAGGGAACTGTGGGTGAGTGACTCAGCTGGAACAGGGGTGGAGAGATGTGAGAGATGTGAGAGATGTGAGAGATGTGAGAGACACGAGACACGTGCTGCACGACTGCCGCATGTCCCCGTGGTGTGTGGTGGTTGGTTGACTTGGGTTTGTTGTGCCTTAAAACTCTGTAAACTGATAACCAGCTAACAGCTTTAAAAGGTCTGTTTTTTACAATAAAGGGGCTCTCCTTTGCACCTGCCTGGGGACTCTGTGTCACTCTGCCTCGTACAGGTGGTGTGTGCAGGGAGGACCTGGGAACAGCAGCTCCTGCTCTTCTGATGCATTTGGAGGACATGGAGGAGTACTGTGCAAGAGACAGCCCCGAGAAGAATTTATGTTGAGTCCATGTTGAATTTGCAGTACAGGCAGCACAAAAAGTGTACTTTGATTTGCAAATGGCTGCATTCTATATGCAAATTACTGAAAAAAAGATAAATGTGGAACCCCACAAAGTTGCTTTTAGTTAACGTCAAAATGGAATCCAATTTTAATGAATACAGTCTAAACTTTTAGAGAGCTTTCACTTAATTGGAAAATTGTTTATTTGCTGTGTTCATCTTTTTTTCGTAATGAATATTTGAGATGTGCTTGGACTATATTGCATAACATCAATAAACATTTTACTAGCATTATGTCTGGATTTGTGTGTGTTTGAGTAAGTTTACTTTCCTATTTTTATACCAGATTGTAATGCAGGAACTCTATTATCCATCTTGCAGCCTGCAAAATAAGCAACAATTTAATGACTCTCTGGGACTAATTAAAAATGAGTCTTGCTGTTCACTCCTTATTTTCACATAGACAAATTTGGAAGTAGTACATCAAAACTTTAGACAGCCTCCTGTTCTTCTACACATTCCACCTGAGCTGTGAAAATTGCCTGCTCACTGCAGATACTTTCAGGTAGGAAAGTTTTTCTCCTCTTTACAAGGCTGTGAGGCCAGTGCGCAGCTCTTCACAAAGGGAGACAGTTTGCTCCCAGTCTGGTACAGCAAAACCTCACCTGGGCTTTCCAGAAGGTAAGCACAATGCCCAGGGCTGTGGCTGTGTAAGGGGCTGGACACAGAGGGAAAATTGCTTTTTTATGAACAAATGGAGCTGAGAGGGTGACAGGATGGTTTGCAACAAGTTGAGAGGGCAGCGGTGCAAAGGGCAAGAGATTGTAGCAGAGAATGGTATTTGGAAAAATTATCTACGGAAATGCTAGGGAAGTGGTAATAGCAGAGGATTTTCATAGACAAAAGGATTCATTACTTAGATTTTTGTATGGCCGTAGTCCTAATTTAAATAATGGCAGGAGATGAGAATATGAGAATATGAGAACATATTCTCTTGTCACCACCCTCCCTTGTCTTTCATGGTTTTTTTGGTTTGTTTTGTTGTGGTTTTGTTTTGTGAGGGTTTTTTGTGTGTGTGTGGTTTTTTTTGTTTTTTTTTTTTTGGGGTTTTTTGTTGTTGTTGTTGTTTTTGTTTTTTTGTTTTTTGTTTGTTTTGTTTTGGTTTGGTTTTGGTTTTTTTGTGTGTGTGTGTATGTGTGTGGTTTTTTGGGTTTTTTTTTCCCCATGGTAGTATTATTTAATTCATTCCTCAGTTTGGAAAAAAAGAAGCTTTTCTTCTTAGACTGTAGGAAAGCCTCTAGAATGAAAGCACAAAGTGCTGGAGCTGTGTGATTTGTCACATTCATGCTGAAATAAGGTTTTATTTTTGTACATAAAGGAGGTAATATCAGTCTCCAGATCAAAAAATCTTGTTATCTATTCAGTCTACTCATTCTGGATTTTATAAGGTTTCAAATTTTTTTTTTAGCAAGAATGACACAATAAAACAATCATGAAAACTATTTAAATCAAACTTACACCACTGGAAAGAGACAGATGCATACGACCATGTTTCAATTTAATTTACTTCTAATTTTCTCAGGAATAATTGAAGATTTCTTTTATCAAGAGCTCTATTAATTTTGAAGTTTCAAGTAAATACACTTCCTGCCTATGTCTGCCAGTCAAATTCTAATTTTCTTTCTTAAATTCAGAAACATTGTGGATTTATGGCACTCCAAATTTCTATGGGAAAGTAAACTATAATTAGGTGGGCAAGAAATCCTCTTCCCTGCCAAATGAAATTTGCTTTCACATTAATTACAGAAAACAATACTGTTATAATAGGATCAAAATTTCAGAAAGAAAATATGAATACCTTTACTCATTAATAAATTAAAATGTATGTGATGGATATTTTAGCAACAGCTTTCTCCAGCAAGCTTTCTCAGTGACTCTTCTGGCACCCTGAAACTAACACTGAGATCTCTAATGGTAGATACTCTGACTCAGACACGTTGGGTTTATTGAACTGAGGATATGGATAATGAATTGTGTAAAACATAGGGGGAAAATGTTGCATGTCCTCACCTCCTCAAAACAGTCAATCAGTCCTGAGTACTATTTCTCTTGTTTGATCTGGAATCTATACTTTCTGGTTTTTTTCCTTTATAAACTTTTATCATCTTTCAGGAGCAAATTAGAACACAGATTTTTGTGAAGAGCAGAAACTGCTAATTTATCTGGGAAAGAGTGAGAAGCCACCACACATTTTAGTCTAAAACTCCATTAATTTGTGGATTAGTAATGAAGCTTTTCGAAGTTTTGAATCTGTTCTTCATGTTTTTCCATTTTTGACTATTCATCTTAGAGGAGTGCAAAGGTTGAAGAGGTAATGCAAAGTAAGGTCACATGAACCTATTTTGAATCTGCCCTTTGTGCACCATATTTGATGAAGTATCTCAAATTAGCACATCTCAAATATGGTGACTTCTGACTGTCTGGACATTGCAAAAAAATCCATATTTAACTGCTCTCACTGCTCAAGTACTTCTGAATCCCACATGCAAAGGTAGGATCTGAAAGAGACTATAAATTTTTTTTGTAAGTGGTTTTCATCTTATCCAGGCTGGGTATTTTATTTTGTAGGGAAACACCTGGTTCTTGAAATCAGAAGTATAAGAAAAATTAGATCACAGAAATACTGTGTGAATAGCAGAAATTGATAATTTATCTTGGAAAGGATTGTGATTAGCAGCTGCCAAACAAATGTACAAGATATGATCAAATGGTAATATGTGAACTCAAGTAGGCGTTTCAACCTCTCTAAAACATGTGAATGAATCAAGTGGGTTTTATATCCTTTGTATCATATTTCATTATAAAATAAATAGGTGTTTCCTGTTGCTGATGAACTGTTGAAACAACATTCTCAAATGCAGAGAGGTTAAATTATCTATTCTTTATAGCACTTGGGCACTTCTTGAAGATCTGAAAATTACAACTTGATATTATCAATTTCTTCTTTTTTCTTTTTATACAACCCCAAAATTGCATAAACTTGAAATGTTGTCTGAACACACTTGATAACAGCTTTGCCTCACACCATCCACTAAAAAATATTAAATTTGTAACATTTCCCTGTTTATTTCTGTCCCTACCAGCTGCCTTCCTTTGCTAGCACCAGTGGTTTTGTGTCAGCTTCATGAACCAGCTGGGGAAAAAAGCCCCTTTCTCTGATCTGATTCCTTACAAGCCTGTTCAATAAGTGGCTAAAAATGGGAAGACCATGTAGGGAGTGAAAATAATGGCCAAGGGGAATGAAGATAGGGGAGGACTGCTCTGTTTGGCAGCTGTGATAATGAAGGTGGATGCTGAGCACTGTAGGTTCATGCTACACTTAACCAAGTGAATCTGCAGGCTGCCAGCAAGGGATAGTCCTGCTTCTTCTCCATCCCTACTGATCGTAGGCCAAATCTGTGGAAAACAAACTAACCCAAACAGAAGTTCTACATTAGATCTGATCATTAAGCAGACTTGTAACCTCCTCCTTGCTATACCAAATGCAGGTAGGAGTAGTTTTACCAACAAGGTATAGGGTGTGGAGAGGAAAGGTGACAGCCTGCATGTATGAACCGAACTCGACAAACAGCACCTGTCACTCCTCATTCTTTGCTTTACATTACCTGCTGAAGGTGGGAAGTTCAGTTGTCTGAAGGAGTGAGGCTCCATAGGATTTTTATTGGCATTTGTTTCTCTGACTTCCTGGTTTTCATAAAATTTTCCATCTTGGAGCTATGAAATATTTGCTGAAGAGCTGCAGACTGCTTATTTTGGTTCTTCCAAGACTTTAAATATCAGTATACTGTTATAAATAGTAGCCACAAGACTGGCTTCCAAAAACTAGAATACTGAATCACAGAAAAGATGAATCCTGCTCTTAGAGTCTTACAATTTAAATCAAGACTGAAAAAGAAGTTTTATTCTCCTTATTAAAGGTGAATTGAATCTCAGTGAAATTAAACAGGAAATCTTCCTTCTGCAAAAGTGAGTCAAATAGCTGATTTTTAACAAAAACTTCCCCGTATTGTGGACTTGCTCAGAGAACAAAGAGAAGAAATCAGATTTTCTGAATCTCAGTTCTGCATCTTAACCAGTCATTCTGGTAATTTTTCTTTACTATATTCTTTACAAAGAATTAAATTGCCTTATTAAGAGAAGGCAGAAATGCTTGGTTAGTGCCAGAGAAACTGATTAAATCCCTTATGCTGAGAGAAACGTCCATTGCTTATTATTAAACATGTCCTTGATGCGGCCTCAAGTCATTAAACTACTGCCAGGAGCTGCTAAAGGAGAATTTCTCTATTTGCCTTTTTTTACATTCCTTCTTCAGGAATCTGAGGTCCCTCACAAAAAACCCCCAAAACCCTTAAAGCTGTCTCTTATGTGACGAAACCAGAAAAAATACTAATCTGGAAGGAAATAAAATAAAATTAAAACTCTAGATGATTCTCCAGACAAATGAGACCAGAATGAGGGTCATTAATTGGAATCATGATACTGGGCTAAATTGCCATTTGGTTAGGGGAAGAGTGTGTCTGGTCTCAAAGTTTGAAATCAGAAATCTTTCATCACATTGATCAAGGAGCTGTAGAAGGCCCTTTCAGTTTGCCAGGGAAGATAAGCTCGTCTGACCTTCAGCAGGAACGCATCCCCTTGATTTGTTAACATTTGTGTGCAGAAGCTGTTAACCTTGGTTAACTGATGAGGACTGCTTTAATACTGTCACTCTTAGATCAGTTCGCAAGGAGATGGTTCCTGGGTGGCAGAAGGCAGAAAGAAAACATGTCTGACTTTGGGGTTGTTCTCATATCAACCCTTTCAGAACTGTGATGTCGGTATTTATGTTTCTTCTTGAAACATAAAACTTTCCAGAACCATGACCTCCAGTGTGAACAGGGTTTTAAGAAAGTTTCCTGTTGCCCTTTAGCCATTATTTCCTTTTCCTTTGCCTATTGCTGCACAGGTTGTATGTACCAGTGTGGTGACAACTGGCGGTAGCAATGAGGCAGGCTGCAGACTTCACTTCTCTCTGATTGAAACCTGTTACTCTTCTCATTCAGTCCGCAGGATGTGTGTTGCCTCATTATCCCAAGTACTGTTGTAATTTCTTCTCCCCGTTCCCCACCTCAGCCTGGCATTAGCCAAGTGCAGGAATGAGCTGCTAATTGCCGCTGCTTTTGTCACTCCGAGTGGGAGCACCTGGCGGCTCCTGAGGCACCCGGGGGGAGCTGAGGGACGGCTGGGTGGCATTCATTGCTCTCACGAATGGACAAGGCCTCGGTGCCCGTGTGTGTCGCTCAGCACCAAGCACGGAGTCGCTGGCAGCCGGGTCGCAGTGTGGAGCCGCTGTGGCGTGTCTGAGCCCCCCGCTGCTGCAGTGAAGGGCGGCCCCTCTCTGGAAAGGCCCGTGTGCTCGGCGAGACCGCACACTGCCGGCGCCGCCTTTTGCGAGGCGGGCAGCCCGGGCTCTATCCCCCGCAGGTGAGCCAGTCCCTCTGGTCGGAGGGGGAGAGGTTTCTCTGTGTCATTATAACTATCCGGGAGCTAACGCGCTCGTGTATGCTGTGTTTACGGACTGGAAGTTGCTCTTGCTGCCGTGTTCAGTGCCTTTTCTGCGCGGGTGCGCTCGCCCCGAGCCCCGCGGGCTGTGCTGGGCGCCGCTGCAGCGCGGGGCCCGTCTGCGGAGGCACGGCGGGAGCAGCCACGGCTCCGGCCGCTGTGCCGGGAGCTAGCGAGGTGCTAGAGAGCTCATCTGTCTGGGTAGTTTTGTTAATGCCAGCTCCCACCATCCCTCCCCATTCCACCCTGCCTCCACTGTATGTTTTCCCCCTCCGAGGAATCAGTGAAAATACCTATATGCTCTTTGGTGGGCTATTGCCCACCTATTGCTTTTTAATTTAATCTGTAGCTCGTGCTGACGAGAAGGATTATGTGGTTTGTTACTGTAAGTCTGCTGCTCTTTGTCACTGGCTTTTTTTTTACTTTGTGTAATTATAGATATATTCATCCAACTTTATGTGACAGTAATGTTCTGATTTGCAGGAAGAGACTCATAAATCAGGAATACTGTGCATTGCAAAACAGTTGAAAAACACAACATATTTTCAAAGGGATTTCATAATAGAGTATATTTTTATGGTGTTTGAGTATATTTTTTGCCTCAATTCTACAGAAAAAGCATTAAAATAACTTAGAGTGATGAAACTCATGGCAGGATGTTAATAAATGGTGGCCTTGTAGCTGTACACAGATCATGCTCACTTTGAATCAATTTCCACAGTCACATTCTTCTGGTTGCAGGATATTCTAAAGCTTCATAAGTGAAAGAATTTTCATCCCAATGCAAATGACTGTTGAGGAAAAAAAGAAATATGACACTATATAAACTGGAAACGCCAGTGTACAGATTTTTTTGGATATCAATTAAGATGAAATAATGTCATTTAAACTTGAAAATTAAAATTCTGCCTCTTTAAGGTAACATTTTTCTTCTTTACATTGTCAAAGGTAACTGCAGTCGCTGTGCCAACACACCTTCAAGGTTGGTTTGAAATTTGACAGGTTGAACTTTGGAATTGAATTATAGTTACAACCTTGGCCCTTTATACCTCTCTTTAAGGTAGAAACTCAGAAAACAGTACCCAGTTAATAATAATTGTGTATGTTGGCATAATGTATATGCCTGAGAGAAAGGCTAAAATGTCATAAATGAGGATAAAACGAACTAGCAGAAATCGCTTGCTTAATAGATGTGATTTTTTTAAACTACCGGTCAAACTCAACCACTCTGGAAACCTTAAGGATAATTCAAATTGATCTCTTAAGATGATAGGCTGCCTATAAAGGTGGTGATGCATGTGCTTTCAGCACTGGAATTATCTGTTACCTAGACTGCTGCCTTTCAAGGGGTGAACTGCAGTCAACTGAAGGTCTCATTTTGTTGGTATATGGAAAAACAAGATGCTAGGTAAGCTGTTTTTCTACACTGAAAACCTTTGCAGAGGCAATGAGGGCTGACCGTGTCTGGCGAGTGTGATCGATGGCAAAAGAAAAGCAGAAATCACATGTCTGAGTAAAAACTTCCAAGCTGTTAAAAGAATAGCAAGGTTGGAGAGGGTTTTGGTTTATTTGTTTGGTTTTGCCTTTTGTTTCTTGGTTCCTGGGTTTGTGTGTGCTGGGTTTTTACTATTAATATTATTATTATTTTGGTGGTTTTCTGTTGTTTGGGGTTTTTTTAGATTTCTGGTCCTTTATTATATATTCAATTTATGCTTTTGTATTTTTTTTCCCCATAAAGCTATGAGATCCAGAAACCTCCTTTTTAAGTGGAAGTATAGGGGTGTTTTTAAGCTGTTTTCACTTTTATAATTACAGGTAGCAGATAATACAAAAAATAAATAGCATTTGGTGTCACTTAAATTATGTTGTCTAGCTTGCTCCCAAGCTTCGTTTATTTGAAAAGACTTCCTGGCATCTATTTGGCTTTGGTCCTGAAACCCTCCAGACAGCTTTTGTTCTGTAGCAAGTAAGCTGAGGGCATGGAGAGTCAGTTGGTAACGTGATCCTGCAGATCCAGATGCAGGAGTAAGTTTACGAAGGCAGCAAATGCGGCTTTGCCAAATGCTCTTGTCGTGTACTTTTAACTAGACATGTTGTCTGGTAACTTCAGCTGTAAGCCCCTGGGCCAGCCCAAGCTCTCAAGAGGCTGCTCTGACTGCACGAAGTGTCACTCTGCCAGCCAGGAGCATCTGGAAGGGAAGGCTCATGCTCTGCTTTTCATTGAGAGTCTTGGGGTTCCCAGGCAGGTGGGATGGTGGGCACAAAAGTAAAACTGTAGCTGGATGCAAATTAAATTTAAAATGTATCAAGCTAGTCATAAAGAGCTCTATTTCATATTGTGGATTGTATTTTTAATTTAGTTTCCAATGGAAGTTTATTTCCAAGCATGATGTAGATGTGATCAGAAATTTCATGAGGCCATCTGCTTGGATTTCACTCTAGAGTATCTCCCATGTGATAATTGTTGTATTTATTAAGCTTTCTAGTAAGCTTTATTTTTCCTGAAGATAAAGCAGCACTGAAAAACCCAGCAGGTAGACTGTGCATTTGTAAAACTCTCTGTCCTAACAGGGAGCTTCCTTCTGTTCTGATGGAGTGCCAGTTCTGCCATACTCTAAATAGCTTTTCATTATCACTTAATACCCGTGCACATAACAGTGTGAAAAGTGCTTATTTTTATGCCTTTTATCACTGTTAAAAACTTGTTCTGTTATATATGTTTGTTATTCTGAACACATAATGTATATGAGGTAAGTCATGACAGTACTACAAGTTTTTCCCCATTTCTTGTCCTTACTGAATTTGAAGGAAAAAACTTCAGGTTCTTTGAAATAGGTAACAGTGAATGTTTGCTGGGTGGTTAAGGATATATCTGGTTGTTTTCTCTAAGTGTAGACAACATATATGTAGAAAGACAGAAAGAAAATGGAAAAAATCTTGTCAGAAATCTTAACGGACAAAAAATTTAAAGATGATCTTATTTCTTCCTCCTAACTGATATTGTTAGTTTAAATATTTCTTAGTGTAATTTTTCCTCTTGTCTGTTGCTCATGGGAGTGCTGGAAAAATCTGAGATAAATGTTTCTTTGGAGCATTGCAGATCTAAGGTCCCAGTGTGAAATCTGTGTTTGCTTCTGCAGGTCCCAGAGCCCTCAGGTGAATGGGTCCAGGGGGATCTTCTGATTTATTTCAGCTTAGCACTTTAGTGAGGCCACAAAGTGAAAGTCATCCGCAGGCAGAATTCAGACTGCTTTTCACATGTGTTGGTGCTCATCAGGGAACAGAGTCTGTTGGTGGAATTAGCTCAGCTGCTTCCCTGATAGTGCAGTCCTGATACAGGAATTTAGACACTGTACAGCCCTATTGCTTCTTCTCTGGGCCTATATCACTCCAAGCAACCACTCAAAAGTATTTCAGGCTGCTGAGTTTGTGAGTACAAGTCAGAGATGCCCTGGCTCCATTGGAAGTGGCTCTGCAGTGATCCCTATGGGTTTCACCTCCTCCATGCCTGGGTTGTGGGCTACAGTGTTAGACAGAAGAAGTCCCTCTTTGTGTTCTCTTATCTCTCATTTTTTCTGGAGATCACATAACACAGGTTTTATGTAGGCTACAGAAGTGATTTCTGGCCTTAACACAAGCTGTGTTATGGTTTAAAATTTTGCTCAATTTTTTCTCTTTTTGTATGTGGTTTAAGGCTAATGTACATTCTTGCATTTTGTATGCCCTAGATGGGGCTTACTTGGTAGAGAATTTCCAGGCAGGACATAGTATGATTTTGGATGGTTTTAAGCTCTCTGGAAGGGGTAGGAGAGGAAGGAGAGTCAGTGGGGTGGCTCTGTACACTAGGGAGTGTTTTGACTTTATAGTGCTCAAAGACAGTGATGATAAGGTTGAGAGCCTTATTTGTGTAAGAATCAGGGAGAAGGCCAACATCCTGGTGGAGGTCTGTTACAGACCACCCAACCAGGATGAAGAGGTAGATAAAGTATGATGTAAGCGACTGGCTGAAATTTCTATGACATTTTGGGCTCATGGGAGACTTTATCTTGATGGCTGCCTGCTGGAAGATTTAAGTTCCTGACACAGCTGGACGTTCTGGTTAGGAACAGGAGGGCTGGTGAGAGATGTGGTAGTCAGAGGCCACAGCCTGGGCACAGCCACCAAAAATGATCGAGCTTTCGATTCTTGATGAAGTAAAGAAGAGGGTCAACAAAACCTGTACTTTGGATGTCCAGAGGGTGGACTTTGGCCTATTGAGGATACTGGTTTGGAGAGTCCCTTGGGAAACAGCCCTTAGAAGCCAAGGGGTTCAAGAAGGCTGGACATAATTGCAGAAGGAAATCTTAAAGACACCAGAGCAGGCCATCCGTATGTGTCCAAAGACAAACCAGCAGGGAAGAAGACAAGCCTTTGCTGGAACAGAGGGGGGGAAAAAGAGAGCTTAGTACTTTTGGGAGAAGGGACAGGCAACTCTGGAAGAGAACAAGGATGTTGCCAGGTCATGTAGAGCGAAAATTAGAAAGGCAAAAGCTCATCTAGAACTCAGTCTGGGCACCATTGTAAAAAGTAGTAAGAAACACATTAACAACAAAAAGAGGACTTCCATTCTTTATTGGATGCATAGGAAAACATAGCAAAGGATGAAGAAAAAGGCTGAGATAATTAATGCTTTCTTGCCTCAGTCTTTAACAGAAAGACCACCTATCCTCCGGGCAACCAGCCCCCAGGTAGACAGGGATGGGGAACAGACTAGATCCCCTGTAATCCAGGAGAGTGACTTGCTGTGCCCTTTAGGCACTCACAAGTCTATGGGGCTGGATGGTAATCTATCTGAGGCTCTGGAGGGAGCTGGCAGACAGGACAACCAAGGGATTAGGCCCAGCCAGCATGCACTTAGGAAAGGCAAGGTCGTTTTTAACCAACCTGATTTTCTTTTGAGACCAGATGACCCACACAGCAGATGAGGGAAGGGCTGTAAATGCTGTCACCCTGGACTTCAGTACTACCTCGCACAGTATTCTCCTGGAGAAGCGGGCAGCCCACGTCTCAGACAGCTGCACTCTTTGCTGGGTAAATCTGTCAGAGTGGCTGGGCCCAGAAAGTGAATGAAGCTGCATCCTGGTGGCAGCCCGTCACTGTGCTCTCTTCAACACCCTGAAGGAGTCTGTAGCCAGGTGGGGACTGGTCTCTTCTCCCAGGCAACAGGACAGGAGGAAATGGCCTCAAGCTGTACAAGGGGAAGTTCAGGTTGGACATGGGGAAGAGTTTTTTCACTGGAAGGGTTGTCAAGCATTGGAACAGGCTGCCCAGCGAGGTGGTGGAGTCACTGTCCCTGTAGTGTTTGAGAGACAGCTGGACACAGCACTTTGTGCTATAGTTTAGTTGGCATGATGATTTTTGGTCAAAGGTTGGACTCAGATTGGGTCTTATAAATCTTTTCCAATCTTAAATATTCTATGATTTTAATTTTACAGTTGATTTTGGTATGATTTTTTTTAGTGTCTTCACTCCCTAGATGAAAACTGTATACATTTCTCTTCTTTCGTTTCTATCCAGCATAAACCACATTATGTGTGATTTCTGGTCACTCAACCACCACAGCTCATCAGATAATCTTTGAGCATACCAGTAGAGGATGAAACAGGTACTTCACAGACAATTTTATGGCTCTATCCAACAGAAGATTTAATCCTCAAACAGAAATCACTCAAACAATTTCAACATTGAAGAAAAGTGGTAGTGATTGCTGAACTGATTAAAAGAAAAAATAAACTGATTTTTGCTGGATGTGAGTGCAGTGTTAGAATTCCACTTATGCTGTGATATAATGGACTTGGGCCTTGTAAAATCAAAATCTCAGAATGAACGCTTGAATGCAGTTTGTAGAGTGCAGTAACATAGGCATGTGGCTTTCCTGGAAATGTTTACATCATATTTGTATGAATATGCTTGATATGTGGTATAAATGTAAATAATTTTAGGCATCATAAATGGGAAAAACTATTTTTCAACTCTCTGTCTTAGAAGAGAGTTACATTGCATTATCATGTCTTAAGTTGGTTGAAACTTTTCTGAATATTAAAGTTTTGGGTAAAAATCATCTAGGGCTCCTCTATGTCTCGAAGGATCTCCGAGGGAAAGAGGTTTATATGGAAAATACAGCAAAAGCAACTCTTCCATTTTTCAGAGCAAGTGTATGAAAAGTGAATTGTTTTCCCGTGTTAGACTCCCATAGGAATATTGCTAAGAAGCTGTTCTCTTGCTGAAGGTGGGGTTTTTTTGTTGTTTTATTTGTTTGTTTTTATTTCTTGAAGTCATGTATCTTTTTGCCATTTTCTGAGGAGAGGTTGTTTGGAGTGTGGGTGTGACAAGTTTTTAACAATAGCTCAGATCTGATTATGAACCTCTGGAATTTATTTTCACAGTTACAATATTACAGCTGGTTGAAACTTGGCATGTCTGTTTTCAATGAAATGCCAACGCTGAATTTTCTTTTGAATGAGGATGAAAACAAACATTAATTTGTCCATAAAACTGATTCTTTCAAAACATGTTATTTTAGCTTCATTGAAGCACTATTTTAAGGAAATCAAAACATTGTATTCGGCTTTTGACTCCTCTAATTTTTCCATACAATAAGAAATAACATTCTAAATGATATGTCTTTGATAGAAGCATGGCTTTTCAGAAAGAAAAAAACATAGAACTCAAACTATTTTTTGTTTTTTTACTTGTATTTATTAATTGAAATTCTTAAAAGAAATCCTTGAAATTTCAGTTTCATCAGAATGGTCATTTCCTCCACTGGTTCTGAACACAACCAAATGTTCAGGAAATGATTAAAATTTAATCTTCGTGTACCATTTTCCAAGCCAGGAAGCATTGACTCAATGAGACCTCTCTGTAGCTGCTTCTGTCTGTGGCCAGGAGACAGAGCTTAAGAATACTTCATCTCTATCCTGTTATTTGTTCCTGGGCAGGAGGAGAGAATTTAGTTATTGTTAAGAGGATGTAAAGTACTCCCTTGCATTTAGGGAGCTGGAAATGAGGTGCCAGCATGCCGCCGCTGGGCCTGATGATAAATGAGGGACTCCATAGACATTTCTGGATTGCGAGCAGGTCAGGGCAGGAAGCAGGAACTCCCCAAGTTTATTTACAAAGTCACTTAAATGCACTTCCTATTATATCTATTGATTGGTGGATGGAATCCCCACCTTCCAATCCCACTGGTCAAGCTAACAGTCAGTCACCTTTCTCCTCCCAACTAGAAATATGTAAACAAGGAGAGACAGTTAGCAAAACATGGCCAGTGTTTACATTAACAAGCGGGAGAGAAGCTGCATATTCTCTTTCAATATGAGCACTCGACACACAGGAAAAAACCTCATGGCAACACCAGCAGACTAACCGTAAGCTGAAGATGAGACAGTTGGATGAGTTAGGAATGAGGGGCTGTGCTGTGATGTCAGTGGTCACCCTGGTTTTGACCACCATCCTGTCATCAGCAAGGATTGCAAATGCCACTGAGGAAGCATGCATTGCTTCCCTTTCATAGCTCCCAAAAGAGGGCTATTTTGACCAGCTCAATGTGCAGTGTGGTATTGTGGATCTAGCCATTTGCTCATGTTCTTCCTTGGGGCAAGTAAATACGGAGCAGGTATTTCACTATTGGCAAGGGGAGATATGTAGAATCTACACAGCACTAAAATCTCAAGCAAATGAAAAGCAAGTCTGTTCTATGTAATATGGTGTAGAATCTGTTGCCAGACAGAACTTCTTGTTTTGATATTTTTTCAAAAGTCAGTGTCCCTATGCTTTGCATGCTTGAAATTTGTAGTAGTTGTGACCGAATTGCTGCTTTTTAAAAATATGTGATTTATTCCTTAGTTTTGCTGCTTTTAAGTTAATTTTTATTTTGCCAGTATTGTTGATCATGATTCTTCTTATGTTTTCCTGAATGCTTCCAGAGAATGCGTTCCATAAAGCTTTTAAAGCTGGTGTTTAACTTCTATCTTAGAATTTTCATCAGGAGTGTTTGAACACGGGCAGTGTTGATTGCAAAACTACACTTTTGGTTTTCTCAAAATTGTGTTTGCATTTACCTGCATTTCTCCAAGTGTTGAAGGAAAAAGGGATGCATTTCCTATTGTATAAAAGTGGCTTTGTTTTGCCAAATTCATCCTTTCCTCAGCAGAAACCCACAGGAGAGCCCTGGGGAGACAGTAGCCTCGCTGTGATTGATTTAAATTTCCTGCGGTGTATGCGATGAGTGATTTGTGTGTATGGGGCAGTGCAGTCCCACAGCCCTGCTGGTCTGAAGGGCTCTTGAACAAGAGACTCCCTGGGTATGATTGGACATGGGGAAGAGTTTTTTCAAACCTGGAGGGTTTGAAGAGGAGGGAAGTGACGTCCACAGAAGGAACTGGCTCCCTGAGCTGCAGCCAGACCTTTCTTTTCCTCTTCAGGTGTCACATTTTAAATATATATTCAGTTGCTTTCCAGATCCCTTGATAAAAGCTACAGGGGAGGGGAGGTTGAGTGGCCACTCCTGCAGGAATGTGAGCAGTGTCAGAGACTGCCTGTATTTTGTGAAGTTCAATAAACAAGCAAACTTCTGGTTCACCTTCACACAAAGGTGCTTAGAATTAGAGGAAGCAGAGGTAAAAATCATGTGCCAGAGGAAGAAACAAAACTTGTGGGAATGTAATTCAAAATCCTATTTTCATTAACACTGAGAGACAAGATATAGCCACAAATCAGCTGTTTAAATTAAACTACAAATGAAGCTTATAATAAAATTTATCATGGCAATAAGAACTAAATACAAGATTACAGCGTCAGTGATAGATTGTAGATATATTTTCTGACTTGAATTCAGGTTTACAGCTAAAGGTTTTAAGGTGTTTTTCTACAGTGAAGATACAAAAACTTTGAGGGTTGATTGCTGGAATAATCTCTCACAAGTAAACCTTGAAATACACTGAGCCCTATAATCATTATACCCTAGGCTGTTTTTTAACTAAGATTTATCAGCATTTTTCAACTGGATTACAAAGTAAAGCTCCTAGGCAGGCTTATGAACAATGCATAGTAAATATGCTGCAAAAATGTTTTCTGCTCCCTTCTTCAAACCCTCCAACTCTTCGAGCTGAAAAATAGTTTTCTACATGTACTATCTAATCCTTTGTTATTTACATATATAGTGGTTGGGGCTGTATTTTTCTATTGTTTGCATGGGAAGTAGATTGCATTTTCATGGGATTTGAATTCAATTAGTCATTATTCTCCAGCTTGGCAGTTGGTGCACATCTCTGGGTGCTGGGCAGAAGGAAATGTGGGAGAAGGGGTGCAAGCTTCTAAAGAGAATATTTGGTTCTGAGCGCCAGGTAACCACCCCTCCTTTCCCTTTTCCTTATATGCTAATATATCATGGGGTTGATTGCAGTTTGAGGCTGGTACCTGGATTTTAAATGTTTATCATTAGTTCTTACATATGAATAGGGTCTCTAATCCTGTTGGTGAAGATCTCAGAAGTTCCTGAATAGGCACCCCTCGTGCCTAACATTGTGGCCTTCAGCTGCTAGTCCTCAGACGTGTGAGTCTTCCATCAGCCCCATCTGCTGTCCATCATCCCTTGGGCACTTTAAACGATGTGAAACACTGATGGCAGGGCCAGCTGCATTGTGCTTCAAGTCAGGACAGGCTACAGGCTCCTAGAGAGTGATTTGACTTTGCCCGAAGTAGATACTTTAAATCCATTGCCTTGACTAGTGACTGTACTGGGAGCTTGAATGCTTTTCAGAGTCTCTTAAGTATGGATGTTTTAATCTTGGATAGATCCCAGCCAGAGCAATTACCTTGCCTCTGATAACAGCTTGCGATTTTGGCTGCCTTAGTTGTTAATTTACATTATGAGAACTTAATTTTTGTAGAGCAGCAGCTTTCACTAATAACAAACCTTCAATAAGATTTTTCCATTTTAGTGCTGGCCTTCTTTATTATTAACTACATAATGTTGTTGCTAGAAAACCTATATATAGATGTGAATATCTAGCTGGAGAATACTTAGTTCAGTAATTGTTTGAGCTGAAAGTGGCTTGCTGGGAATAATTTGTACATGGGCATGCATATAGTCTCCCTGTGCACATAGACACTAAGAGCAGGTTACTTGTATCATCTGATTTAATTTCAAATTATCCTAACAGCACTTAACATTATTTTACATTGTTTCCACAGAATAAGTTATGTTATAAGTAATAGTTATATAAACTATTTATTGATGACTTTTTATGTCGTCTTGGTTAAAACAGTTACCTGCAGCAGTAGAAATCCATCCAGGAGTAGCCTGCCTTATAATCACTCTGACTCCTGGGCAGCAAGGCATATCTCTTTACTAGCAGTTTCCTAAGCTGCATATCATATGCTGCCTGAGTTGCTGTCAATGCAGATCCTATTTTATTTCAACAGTAATGTTATTAAAAAAAAATCAAAGAAACAACAACAACAAAAAATCCCAATAGCAGCATGAATACATAAACCACTTTATTTCCTGTTGTATTATTCTCATCACAGAGTCATTTAGCTTCAAAAAGACCCCCAGATCATCAAGCCCAACCTCTGGCCAATCATTGCTCTTCAGCTGAACCATGGCACTAAGTGCTATGTCTGCTTGTTTCTTGAGTGCTTCCAGGGATGGTGTCCAGTGATGAACACCTCCCTAGGCAGTCCAATGCTCAACAACCCTTTCTGTGAAGAAATTCTTCCTGATGTCCAACCTGAACCTTCCCTGCTGCAGTCTGAGGATGTCCTCATGCTGGTTGCCTGGGAGAGGAGGCTGATTCCCACCTTGTTACAACCAATAACATTGCTTTATTGACTGTATTTTGCAGAAAGGCTATGGGTAAATTGTCATTTAAGTCTGTAATACCAGGATCTGGATATCTTCTAATTCAGGGTGTTGTGAGTATAGTCCCTATTAAATAACTGAAATCAGGTTTGTGGAGAGGGATAGGAGAAAAATGTCATATAGATTCAATTAGACCTCCAGCCCTAACAAAGGGGTCTTGAATTTTTCCCTATATATTAAATAGTGAAGGCTGAAACATTTTTGCTAATAACTAGCAAAGATAGAGAGAAGAATTAAACTTGAATAGAATATTAAGGTTTTCTTTTGAGTTTTTTTAAAATTTGATTTTGAAGTAAGCACAAAATAATTTGGAAAAGGGGTGGAAAAACTAATTCTTCAGTGATGAAGTTGAGTGAGATATTTAGGCATATGCTCAACTTTAAATATCCAATATATTTTTGGGCTAGATCCAACAAGAAAGTGCGTAATTTATTCTATCTAAACTAAAAATTTAAAATTTCAGATTGCTTGTTCAGTTACCATCTATCCTGGAGGGAAACAAATCTTATATGCAGAACCTCAATAATTTTCTGTGGGCTTCAAATATTTCTTATGAGAATAAGACAATTCACTGACAGAATAAAGGTATGAATTTTAACTTGATTTTGCCTTTTCAGGTTTTAATATAATTTAGCTTTGGAAGCTACTGTCCAATATGAAGGCATTTCTGGTTTCTGTAGGAGCCTGACTTCCCCACTGCACTGAATAGGAGAATTTTGAAATTAGGGTTTGTGGTTTAGATATTACAGCTATCTGCTACTAAGCTGACCCTTCCTTCACCTAAGTGTAAGTTGATGTGATGTATACGTCACTGGAGTATTAATTTGGGCTTGCAGATAAAGTTTTTGATTTTTTTTTTTTTCATTTTTCTGATGTTTGAAATAATCACATATAATGTAGCTTTATCTTTTTAGCCTTGATGCAGTAAATGCTTTGTTTACATTCAGGTGGGTTTTTTTATCTTTTATTTTGGAAGTTATGGTTTTGCATAAGGATACAAGGCAAAAGATGATAGTAAAGACTGTTAGTGGAAAACTAATCTGGTGTGTTGTTCAGAAAAATGCAGAGATACTTCCCTTATGGAACATGCCCCTTCCCACACCAATAATAAAATACGACCAATAGGAAGGTAACAGTTCCAACACCGTGGATCATTCATTCAGTTTCTGCACATAGATCCCACTGAATTTGATTAGGTATTTCTGGGCTTTCTCTGGCTGAACACACACAAGGTGCTGTCTCTGGCTGCAGATACCCAAGCAAGAGCTGATGGTTCAGGTTGTGACTGGTTTGCGGAAACGTGTGAAGTGCAACTTATGTGCTTGGCTGATAGTCAGCACAGGACAGCTGTACTTGGTTCTACCATGTTCCCTCGTGGGCTAAGTGAAGTCTTTAGCCCACACCAAATGCCAGTTGGCATGTGCAGAGATAGTTGTTCATCTTTTGAACATCAAACTAGTAATCTGCAGTAACTTGACTTGTAAGTTTCCCTGGTTTGAACCCTCTTTGTAGAACTGAGAATGTGTGACCAGTACTTCTTCTAACTTGTAACTAGCTTGAGAAGAGGATCTAGCAAGTAGTGTGCTGACAGGGCATCATCTCCTTAGGCTCACTCAGTGAGGAAAGCAAACAGAGTGTTCCTTGCAAGGAGTTCAGCACTTCTCGTTTTAGAAAGTACTAGTTCTTCATTTCATCCTCACCTCTCTGAAAGGCTCTTGAGAAACTGGGCCAGGATCCTTTGAGATCTCCCTAGGACTTTATTTTCGAAAGTCTGGTTTCCACAGATTGCTCTCTTTTCTGTAGCTGATTATTCTTACCTTGTCTGTTTCTTGTCAAGTCTTTCTCACATCTCTCTTTTCTTCTGAGTCTCTACTCTGTGATTTTTCTAATTCATTTTTAATCTAACATTTACTTAAACTTATGTTTTCCTTGCCTCTTCTCCATGATTCAATACATAGATGTGTATGGGTCTGCTTTGGAGAAATATCTGTTTCTTCAAATTTTTGCTAACTTACTATTCCTACAAGGAACATGGCCATCCTAGATTTTACCGGGGCATGGTTTTAAATTGTTTGTGTTCCTATAGGTCCTGAGTTAAGTTTTTAATCTGACAAATATGGCCATTCTTCCCTTGATTGCTGGTCAGAGCAGCTTTATTAGGGCAGGCATGCTGTCCAGTATTGAGCCTTAAACACTGAAGGAATGGGATGCTCTGGGAATCACTTTTTTCATGCATGTTTCATAGCTAAGGTTGCAATTGGAAGCATAGTCTAGCTGCACTACAAACATCAGAGTAACTAAATGACTGTGCAATATGATCCTGTATAAAATGAGTACAGTGTCCATATCCTATCACATATTTAGTGTTTCATGTGATGCCCTGACCGATGCCAGTGATGGTCAGTTATGGATGATGAATGACTGAAGTCAGTGATGGAACAATATTTTCATTGCTTTTATACAGATTTCACCTGCAGTCTTCGAGCTTTATTGCCTTAGAGAAAATAGTTGCCCAGCTCATTTTTAGAGTCAGGTTTATGCCCGGCCAATCCATGAATAAAAAACCCTCTCCCTCAACATATTTCTGCTCAAGTTCTGTTTTGTTTTGCATTTGATGTCTCAGTAAATGGTGTTTGGATTACAAAACAACCCCAGACTCTCACAAAATTCAAAAAACAACACCAGGAAGTAAAAGAAAAAAGTTTCCAAAGGTGATGCAGGAAACAAGGATGACAAAACTGCCAGCCATACTTTGCTTATAAATCAGGTGGTCTTTATTTTCATGCTCAGCAGTCATAATCAAGTTTCTGTTTTCTTCTGGAATCATCTCTCAGATTTTTATTCCAGAGTTAATATGAGTAATTCATGCTGTACTTCTGTAATGGTGGGTTTAGAGAGGCTGGATGCTGCAAAGGCTGTAATTGCTCAGAAATTACTGATGTAGTGACTTTGTGCCAGCAGAGTGCTTGTCACACTCTCCAGTGGTGGGGCCCTGATAAGTGACCATGTGGGATACCTGTTCTGCCTGCTGAGCTCCAGTACTGAGGAGGATACTGTCTTCTGCAATACTCTAGTGTCGAGCATTCTCAGTTTTTTTTTTTCCAGAGAAATATGGGATTAGAGTCTTTTTTCCTTTGAATGCCCGTGCCAGAAGCAGAAGAAAGAGTTTGAAGTCGCCAGCTCAGGTTTCTCAAGGTTGTTTATTGTCTCTTATCTTAAAGTTCCTTCTGTGCCCAGCAAAGGTCCTTGCTGCAGCAGGAGCATGAGGCAACTCCCCCCAGGTCGGGAGGACTGGACCTTTGGTACCCATTCTCTGACCCAACCACTGTCCACAAGGTATTTCTTATTTACAGTTAATGGCCAATACCTACTACCTATAGTAGATATGTCACATTGGTGTAGGACACTTCATGTCCTATACCAATCCCTTGTGACCCACCACAGCAGAAGATGGAGGACAAGGACAAGAAGGAAGAAGAACAGGGCCACACCCTGATTCCTCCATCTCGCCTTCCCCATTAGCACCTAGTGATAAACTACTATTTACATCAAACTCTTGGGGTCTGTAGATCTTCATGCAATGCTGGTAATTCTTCCCATGGACTCAGATCAAAGACAGTGTCACTTTGGGCCCCCCTGCCAAGGTCCCAAACTCCCCTGTGGGGGTTCTGGACCCCTCTGTCAGGGTCTCTGACCATCCAGGGCAGCCAGAGGGATGCCCTGTACTCCGACAGAGCACAGCTTCACAGTCGGATCTCCTTGTCAAGCTGATACACCTTACTCTGATCCTATTTTCATTTGCCAGGGCACATAATGCCCAAGACTTCTGTGAGCAGTGTTGCTTGCAAGCTGCAGGTTTGGACACCATGATGGAATGTACGTGTCCTTCTCTATGCTCACTGATAGTGAAAGACAGGCATGGTCTACAGAGATGACATCCAACTTTTCCCACATCTCAGTTCTAGAAGTGTTCTGAGCAAAGGCTATTTTTTTGTGGACCACCTCTGTTGTGTGCTGGACTGCATGTGCAGTGCATGAACATATAAAATCATAGGTACTTGACTGCGTGCTGCTCCAGCTGGGGCCTGTTAATCCCATCAAATAGATCACTTCTGCACCCCTGCCCTCTAGGAGAATGTAAATCATAACTTTGCACTGTTCTTGGTTACATTAGAGCTAGTCATGTGGCCACTTTTGGGCTATCTTACAATACAGCAGGACTTGGAAAAAGTTGGACTTTTCAGTACCCCTCTTTCACTGCCAGTCTTTACAGCAGGATAAAGCTAAAGCTACCTAGTTATATATAAAAATTGGAGCCCAGATGTCCCACATGAGTCAGAAAGAAAATTCTCTGAGGCATTTCACTGCAAACACAGTCTTTCTTAGACTCCAAGAAATTTCAATCTGTGCAGAACTTAGAGTATTAAAATTCAGCATAGCATAGAACTACGTCATGTCACACATGCTCTCAAAAATAGCATCTTGTTGATGGCATTAAAGTAACAGTATTTAATTGTGTATTTTTTCACAGATTTTCAAGATGCTTGGTGGAATTTTACATATAATAAGAAAGCCAAATCCTTTTTTGCTCTGTGTACTGAAAGAGATAGCTGCAGCCCAGGGATAGGAGAGGACAAAGCATTTCATTTTGCCCTCAAAACTTTATCTGCTCTATTTTAATTGGCAGAGCTGTGTCCAATCTACATTTCTCTGCCTCTCTTTGAAGCCCTGTGGTTAGCAGAAAGCATTTGAGGTTGTAAGTGTTGCCCCTGAGAGTCAGGAAGTACTTCAGCCAGCATCTGCAATGGCTGAAATTGTCACTTTTTAATGGGGGATACTGCTACAAGTACAGATTTTCTCTGGCAAGAGCCAGGTTTTACACAGTGGGAGTTTGTTCTAACTTTAACTCTTCAAATAGCTCTAGGTCACTGGAGTAGGATCTTTCAGGAACAAATTTCTGCCATAGAGAGAAAACCAATATGTTCTTGGTTGATTCCAAGCATGTTGCTCCCAGTACAGGGCAGAAAAAAGTTTAGACCAAGGCTTGGCAATGGCAGATGTATGCTAGCAGGAAACCTCCTGAAACAGAGTTTTGGCTGGTGAAGTCTGGCAGGATAAGAGCTTCTTTTTGCTGTCTTGGTGTGAAAAGATGGTTCGTGCTTGGGAATATGTCCATGTCTTTTGCTACATATGTAGGCACAGAGCAGGTGGCATATAGATTGTACCATACAGAGATCCACACATGCAAATTAGCATGAACTTAAATACAGGGTGACTCAAGATGGAGGTGCTCTTGCTGCCTCTTCCCAAATAGATCTGCACTTGTCCTTAGACTAGGGAAGCAATACACCAGATCTGGTGTATTTGGACAAGATGAACTTGTACTAAAAGAATATTTGTTTTATGGCCCTTTCCTGGATTTGGAATGCCATGCTCTGAGCACCTAATAGCTTGAATAGTAGACAGGTTCTCCTGTTCTCTCATTAATTGCCTAATACTTCACACACGAAAAAGTAAGGCAGAGCCTTACTGTGAAGAGCAGCCTTTTGATCACGTGACTTGTGTTGGTTGCATAAGTATGGTGAACTCCATGTTCAGTTTTTGTTTATATTAGTGTTTGAGCTTGAGTTATGGATGCACTTTTGAAATCAGTATTTCCGTTTTGGTTCATAGAGCAGTATTGGAACACTTACCTGCAGGATAAAACTAAGTTCCAACCGCCAGTGTGTGTTCAGTCCATGGAGTTATTTAGAAATAGTCACCTTCCCACGCGCTATATGTGTACCATGGATATCATATACTCAACACCAGCTGCTTCACACTACAAATCCGGTATTGGGATTTGCCGCTTCCTGATACAGCCCTAAAGCGCTGCTGACAGGGAGAGGGATGGGTGCTCTGACTCAGGGCACCGTGGTGGGGGGAATGTCTCATCCTGAAGATAGAACTTGGTTTGGCTTTGGGGTCTAAACTAACAAAACATCACTGTCCTTCTAGAAGGCAGAGGGCTTGCTTTATGAGCAGCAGAGTGATAATCAGACTGGGTCTAAAAATCTGCGTTCAATACACAAGCCTCAATTTATGAAACCCATTGGCTAAGGTCAGCATCTTAAAGAACTCTGCTTTGGCAGCTATGAAATCTTAGTCCTAAAAATGCTTTATGCAAATATGTACCTATATTGTAGTGAAATCGAATTAACAATGTTAATCATAAAAGAGAAGCACTTTTGAGACCTGTGGCTTGCAGCATCTCTGATCCTCTTGTCTCAGTGTTTCAGAGAAAAAGCTCAGTGTTAAATATTTGGCTGCTTTGAGCCTGTAGCTTGAGAGCCTGGCACAGCTTTATTGTACATTCAGGTGGATAATAATTCAGTTTCAAGCTTGCACAGCTATTTTTTCACTGCTTCACGAGTGCATATGACGGCTGAGTTCATCTTTCTGTGCACACGCCTGATTTACCAGTGCATCATGCAAGATCATGTGCATTATATATGTCTGCTGATCTTACTCTTTCTCTCTATGTACTGTAATGAATATATACTTCTCAAGGGAAAATGGTGACGATAACAGCCCTATCTAGGGCAACTTTTATGCAGTTACAGGAAATCGTAATCCCCAGTGAAGCTGCAAATTTGCACTTATAGGTCCTTCTTTCTACTGGCATGTTCCTTGTACTCATCAAAAAAAAGTCAGAGGTGGTTTTTTCTCTTGCCACCCTTATTAAGAACTGCTGTGATGAAACCATGTATTACCTAATTTTTACTTTTATTGTTATTCTTTTTAAGCTCTTTACTTCTGAAATGCTGCATCTGTGGATGTCCTGGCTCTGAGAGGGTCTTGCCTGTATCAGAGAGGAAAACACCTTTGGACTGGCCACCCCATTGCAGCTTCACAGCCCCACTCCCACAATGCCCGTCTCTCTTTCATCCCCCAGTGCCTTTGCTCACATGTGAATCAGAGCAGATGTGTGAAAATGCTCAGATGACATCTGAAGACTTTCTGGCTCACCCATGCGTTGCTCATACCTCCAACCATGCCTGTGAACACTGACTGTTAATCCTGGGAACTGTCGAGTTGTGCGCTCACCCGTGTGAATCCTATTTGAATGAATGCATGTCGCCTGCCAGGACAGGCAGAGCAGGGGAAGAGGCGCTTGCTTGTGTTGCATGCTTCTCCTCTTGTCTTGTTACTGCTCTAATCTTTACTTCATCCAGTAGGAAACTCCTGAGCCTTCCTGGATTTTCTAGGTGCTCTGATGTAGATGATGATGTTTCTACTACTGATGTAGAAACAACATTGATCAATTCAAAGCTCGACCCTTTTTTTTACTTCAGAAAGATTATTTGTGACATAACTCTGCATTATTTTTTTCTTTCCTGTCCGGTAATGGATTTTTTTTGCAAATCGTGCTGTTCATTGCCACCACTGTTAAGCCCCCTATTCTGTCACCCATTGTCACATTACAGAGTGTTTATTGCATCTTGTCTCATCTTGTCCTTTAAATGTTGCGAGCCCTCTCCCTTGTTAATGCCACAAAATCTTGATTGCTTTGAAACCTCTGTCTATTACCATAATGAAAATATTAACCAGTAATTTCCTCCTCAGAGGGCAACAGATGTAGCATTACTGGGACTCTTGGACTGCTTATCAAATAGAAAATTTATCTTAATACCTGTAGCTGAACTGAAGTAAAATACTTGGTGACTGCTGTGCTAATGTTTCTACAAAGGAGAAAAAACTGAAAGTATATCCAAACCCAATGACAATGTGTAGTATAAATGTTTATATCCGACTTAATGAATTGGTGAGGGGGAATACTATTCTGATGTATAGTTTGATACTGGTATTTTTACAGAGAAGTGATTTTTATCAGCATTCTGTTGAGGAAAGAAAGTATCAAGCGTGTTTCAACTGTGGGTTTTAAGACGGATGATATTCCCTTCTTTCCCCCTCTCTCTTGTTCTTCTGCAAGAATTTATTTCTTTGATCAGTGCAGGAAAGATAAATGCTGTCTGCAGTGCTGTTGGATTATTCCCAAGCTAGCTGATTCTGTTAAGGAAATTATTTTAAAATATGTTATGGCCTCTGACCAGTGTTGAAATATATTTTGAAACTATAGCCTTAACTCTGCCTTTAATGGCAGACACTGGTGATTCCCCAAGTTTGTGGTCTTGCTCAGGTCTAAGCACCCATTGTGTCTAGTGAACACAGTGCAAAGGGATAGTCTTTAGACAGGTACCTCTTCAGTTACCTATTTCCAGGCAGCTTTCCATTGTCTGCAACAGCTCTTAAGTTTATTTCTCCTGTAGTATTGAGACACACGATTTAAATACTGTTATATTTTGATTCCCGTTTTCCCTGTCGTATTATAGAATAGTATTTATGGTGCTATGGCAAGAGTATCTTTCATGAGTATCCACTGCTCTGGCTGTGTTTTAGTGTTTAATCACTCTACCATGAGCAATATCCTTGAAATGGTAACAGGATGTGAACATCTTGGTTCATGGCAACAAGATTATTAAGCAATTAGTCTCCATAAATCATATTTTCTTAGTGCGTTACTATAAGTTTCAAGCCTGTGCCAGTGCATGACAGCCCTTTCCATGAAGAAATTTTCCTTAATATCCAATGTAAATGTCCCCTTAAGGCTGTGTCTGCTGGTCCTGTGCCTTGTTACCCGGGAGAAGAGACCAATTCCCACCCAGCTACAAAGTCCTTTCAGGTAGCTGTGGAGAGGGATAAGCTCTCCTGCGACCCTTCTTTCCTCCAGACTAAACAACCCCATCTGTCCCTCCCAAAACTTGTGTTCCAGACCCTTCACCAGCTCTGTTGCTCATATCTGGACATGCTCCAGCACCTCAGTGTCCTTCTTGTAGTGATGGACCCCAAACTGAACACGGTACTCAAGGTGTGGCCTCACCAGTGCCCAGTACAGGGGAACAACCCCTGCCTGGTCCTGCTGGCCACACTATTCCTGATCCAGGCCAGGATGCCATTGGCCTTTCTGGCCATCTGGGCGCACGGCTTGATCATGTTCAGCTGTCTGCCAACCAGCATCCCCAGGTTCTTTTCTGCTGGGCTGCTTTTCAGCCACCCTTCTGCCAGCCTGTAGCACTGCACAGAGTTGTTGTGACTCATGTTGCAGTAATTTCTTCTTTCCCACTTCATCCTTTAAATATATGTAGCTGAATTCTTTCTGTGCCTTCCAGAGTTAAAGGGAGAAGAGCTCAGAAAGGGACTGAGTTTTACAAGAAATATTGCACCTTCTTTCTGAAATAATCAGTGTTTCATAACTTAAAAGAATGGCAAACCTTCTAAACCTTTTGAAAAAATAGATATGCATATCTTTAATAGGAAGCAGCATTAAAATTCCATTATACTAAGACGGCCAAAGTTCAGCTATCATTAATTATCACAGACCTTCAGTGAACAAGTCCAATCTAAAAGTCTGTATCAAAATATCATTCATTATTAAAGCTAATTGTAGTTTAATTATTCACAGAACTGTCATGGATTGATTTGTCATCTGTCCTGGGCTAGAATTTGACTCAAATTTTAGAAAAATTGTACAAAATATTTCTCTAACTTTATTTGCAACATATGTAATTTAAAAAGTGTTGGTTTTGGTTCTTTTTCCTTAAATGTGTTTGGGTTTACTATTAATAATTTAAATCTCAAAAACAAAGAGCACAATTCCTATCTATGGATTGATTCTGAAGTTTTAATTTGATTTATTGCCTGATATAATTTTCTTTTAACTGTCTTTTAATAGGGCTTTGCATTAACTTCTATATTTACTGCTTCTAAAGAATAATATTAACATAACTTGACAGCATGGTAAGTGTCAACTGAGTGGAAAAGTTGATATATATTAAAGATGTTAATCCTACCCCTCTCCCTTTATCATTTATTTGGGTGTATATTTATGTGTGAGGCTATACTTTGATATATATTAAAGATGTTAATCCTGCCCCTCTCCCTTTATCATTTATTTGGGTATATATTTATGTGTGAGGCTATACTGTGTCTCTCTTCTTTCAGCTCTCTTGGTATTGGTTGTCAGATGTTGAGAACTATATTTCTTAGAACTGTATGATTTTAGCCATCACTGATTTAAATCCAGAGAAATATGGATGGCAGTGGCCATATGTCCACTGTGTTCCTACATGTGATCAGTTTAAGTCACTCCTCACCAGCATTTGAAAGTCTTGAAGTTTTTGTGTGTTCATGGACCACACCTGTTCACTTTTCTCTTTTTATGTGTCCTGTTTTCTAGACCTGTGAATATCCTCATGGTCATTAACTGAGTTTGTTTCAGAGGTCCCCATCTTTGTGAACATGCAGAGATATATAAGCCTGAGCACTGAAGAGGGCATGATTTTTCATATCTTGCATGTCTTTTGTGTTTCAAAGTGCTGGCTAGCTTGTCTCTGTGTGAAATGGGTTCATCTTTTAATAAGTAACCTGTTTCTACCAATATTAAAGAAGGGATTGAGCAGTGTGATACCTAGGATGCATTTGTGTAATATTTACTCTGTAGGTGATGGTGTTCCATCAAGTCAGTGCAAGGAAGAGAGGCATGACCACAGCAGTCCCAAGTATGCTTATATTTTATATTTGTCTAGCTTTTCCTCAGTTTATAGGCTTCTTGAACTGAAGTCATACCGGAACACTACTGGATGCTGAATTTTAGTCAATGAACTGGCCTAAAAATGTTTTGGACCTATTTTAGACTTTTAACATATGCTGCAATGTGTGTCACTGCCTTTCTTTTGTCTGGAAATAAATTACTTTTTCTTTTTTTATCGTCAAACTTGTTTGCTAATTTAATTTTATTTGACACCTCATGTCTCATTAGAATTAGGGAATGTTATTTTTAGGTGATTTGTGATTGTGCAGAAATTTATATCGCTTTTGTTTTCTCTCCCATGCTCAAACTGAATAGTTCTGCTTTATAGTCCTCTAATACAAAAGTCTTTTTCCATTAATTTGTTGTCTCCCTCTCTATTTCTTGTCTCAGACTTCTGTGATGAAAGTTAGACACAAGAACTAAATGCAATATTCAAACTGTAAGCATGTAGCATTTCTATATATATTAAATTACCTGCTGAAGATTTTATTGTCATTCTTCCTAATATTCTGTTGCCCTTTGGAAAGCCGTCAAACTGAGAAAAGTCTGTTGGGTGGCTTTGGTTGTATGGGGGTTTTTTGTAGTTGTTTAAGTGGGTTTTTTTTTTTTTTTTTCATTTGATAACTACACTACAGACCTAAAATCCTAGTAGCAAGTTTAGAGTCTATCATTGCTTTTGACAGCCAAAGCAAGTCTTGGTTATGTGCCTTATTTTGGTAGTTGAATGTCACTTGCATTTTATTGCCCAGTTTCCCCGTACTGTGAGAGTTTTCTGTAGCTCTTCTTAGATTAGATTTTTGGGAATTTCTCAGAGTTACTAAAGATGCTTTTCATTCATATTCTTTTTATCATTAAGCACATATTAATCTCTAAGTTGATCTTTCCTCCTATTTCGAGATGGTCATGTTTTTCATAGGTTTTAATCTGGAACCTTGCTGGTTTTGTGACTGCTGTCCTGCTTCCTGATCAAAGGCATTTTGTAAACCCATGAGATCATATTTTATTTGCATGCTGGCTAATTCCTTCAAAGAGTTTTTAATATTTTTGTCTGTTATCAGTTCTCTTGCTAAATCTATGTTGGCTCTTCTCCTGTATATCATGGATATTCATTAATCTAATGATGCTAATCTTTACTGTAATTTCTAACACTGAAGATGATTTAAATGATAGATTGTACAAATGGGATATTGCACAATGATTATGACAATACTTTGGCAATTTTACATAAGTCCTTCAAATCTCTGGGGTGAAAGCCATCTGGCCTTGAAAATTTGTTACCATTTTTTATCAATCTGTCCTACAGCTATTCTACTGACACATTAGTTTACAATGACATTCTGCAAAAGAGAATGAATTGCTGTGGAATCATTCAGACGTCTTCTAGGGCAAACAAGGCTTGTAACTATTTTGCAAGCTCTACAAGTTCTCTTGTAGGTTTCTTATTCACTTAATTATATTTGAGGGAAAACAACTATTGCTGCTACATCATTAGTAAGTTGTCTGCAAATTATTTACTAATAAATCATTTTAGTTTCCATTTAAGTTGCCAGAATTACAGTGTATTTTATTTACTTGTGACTTCTGTGACCCGTAGCTGACATTTGTTGTCTTACCGAACATGCAAACAAGGTGGTTACTTTGGGGATTTTTTTGGTACTTCTGTAAGGGTTTTTTGTTTAGTTTGGGGGTTAGTTTGCTTGTTTAGGTTTTTTTTCCTCTTTCCAGATCCTTGTCTTTGATCTTCCTTTTGTTATGGAGCATGAGTACAGGAATTGGCCCTACCTTAGCACTTCTGGGCAGATCATGTAGATGTGTGGGAAGGTGCAGTGTGAGCTTCACTGGCATCACTGACCCAGCTTTGCTTGCCTGGAACTTGCATGTTACAGGGCAGCTTTCAAGCATCCTGTACAGTAGAGTGAGCCAGAAAATGTGTGAGCTCCTGCTGGGCTTGTATTCATGTTTGCTTTCACGGGTAGGTTTTGAAGTTCTCTCTGATTTTCGTGTTTGTTCGTTCCCTCTGTTCTGTTCCTCTTCCAGCAGAGCACACACCTCCTTCCCTGCTTTGGTCTATGGCTCTGTGGTTTTGTTTGGGTCTTGGCTCAAAATTAGAGGCCAAGGTCCAATTAGCAGATGCACAATTTCATCTGGTCACTTGGGAAAGTCCTGGTATATGAAGCTTTTATTTGTGAATGCTAACAGAAACTATGGCTTTGTTACCTAAGTTTTTGTTTCCTTTCCTGTTGTTTTTTTAAAGCTCCACGTTCTTGATAGTTGTTTTGTTGCTTTTCCAGAGCTTTAAGGAAGACAGAATTCAGTTAGTTTAAAGGTTTAGATAAAATTAGAAGTTACCTTGGAGGTGCAGAGCTTTCGTGTGATTGCAAAATAGAAAGGAAGTGTTGTCTAAGGGATGTGTAAAAGTGATGTGCAATGCTTCAGGAATATCAGACAATGCTTGGAAAGGTAATAAGTGAAAACATGATAGGATTAATACTCATGAAATTAAGAGTAGGATATTGTTCTTCATATTGCAAATTATATTAAATATTTAAGTCTGATTCCTTTGTGACATGATGGACGCTTATCCCAAATGAGTTTCCTTACAGTGATAACATTTTTCTCCTGATAGCTTTCTTTCATGAAAACCTGGCTCTTCTTTTGAGACATGCAGCAGCTTTTCAGGCACTATTTAAGTATGTTACTCCAATTAGAGAAGGGAGGCAGGACCATGTAAAATCAGATGTGCATAAAAATGTAGACATTTCTATCTAATCTGCTGTTCACTTTTAATACTTAAAAACCCCCACCCTTTCCATCAAAACCACTGAAGAATCCTATGTAAAAATCTATCTTTATGGACTCTCTTTATGGAGCATCTTAGTTGATGCAGGTTGTTACTACCCTGTTGAAGTCCCAAGACTTGATTCAGTTTATGCAAGGTGAGGCTTTGTGTGTGTAAATCTTGAACTGTGGGAATTGTTTATTTATTTGTCTGAGCGTGGTTTGGGTAGTAAGGGCTTTCTTCTTACCACTGTCACTGTACTGAGGGCAGCAGGGCTGCGGAGTGCTCTTGTGGAGTTACTGAGAGCAGCCACAGGACTGCTGCAGAGAAGTACAGCTGAGGCCAGGTTGGAGCTAGGACATGTGCCTGAGGTGCTTGGGGAATTCACTTGCCAACTCTTAGGAAATCTTTGAGCATGCATGAACTGATCCCTTTTCAGTTTTTCAGAGATGAGAATAGTGTGGTCCAGGCTGCAAGGATGCTGCCTGGCTATTCTGCAACCTATACCTCTGAAACAGCAGCTACCAGTTTGGTGCTGCTGTTAGAGAATGGGATCTCCACCCCGTTCATGGGATGCAGGATGCATGCCCATTCATGTAAATTTCTTGCCAAAAATCTGTGTCTTGTTGTTTCTGAGGAGTGTCCAGATGATAATGGCTTGGATATAACAGATTTCACAGTGTATTTCTGTTTATCCCTTATCCTACCTCCTCCTCAGCATCTTCTCATCCCTCCTCTTTCTCAGGGTGTTTCTATCCTTCTTCTCCCATCCAGTGAGTGGGGATGATGCTCTGGGACCGCAGGGAAAGGAATAGGTGTGGATAGGCTTTGCAGACAGAAGAATCCCTCTGACTGACAAAGAGGGTGTAACCAAAGGAAGTCTTCCTTAGATGCATAGACCCCTCCTCTCTCATGCTTTAAAGAAAAATTAAAAATTTAATAAAAATGCTAGAGTTCTTCAGCCAAACTACTACCAGCTCATTTGATTGATTTTAGCAGGGATTAAGTAGTGGAACTGCTAAATCAGAATTATCTGGAACTCGGTACTATCATGTTCCATGTTAAATGAATGTATTCTAAAGTAGGTACTCTGGGTAGAGTATTTCAGTTTAAATAGTTCAGGTTGTCAAAGATATAATTGATCAAAACCAGCCTTAAAACAGATTTTACAATCAATTGAAATTGATGTTTGCAGCTTTGTCAGATCAGTCAGCGTTTCACAAACAGGATGGGACCCTGTCTAGTTGCAGACTTAGGTTTTATTATCTGTCTGTATCATACAAGCAATAAGCAAGAGACACAGGAAAACAACAAAATCCATGCGAAGCTGGATAAGAGACAAGGCCACAGCTGATGCAGAGCCTTTTCTAGCTATTTTCTTAACCAACAGTTTACAAGAAGAAGTTTAGAGTCATATTATTCTAGTAAATCACAGAAAGACCCACGTGGTTTTAATATTAACAAAAAGGCTTCTGTAAACCTAAGAAACAATACACAATAATTCATTATTTAAGTTTGAAACTTTTTCTATCTTTGCAAAGCAGATATCTAAGACTTTTTGCATCCTGAACCAGCAATTAGTCCTTGTTCTTGTTCCTTATGATAGATACAAATGTATTCACTTGGTTCCTAATTTCTTAGCTTCCCATGGGAAAGTTTTGAGATTCCCAGCCTTTCTCAGCTTTTTGGCTGCCTTGTGAGGCCTTCTGGCACCTTCTGGGGTCTTTTGCTTTTTAGATTCCCACACACCCTCACCTCTGTGCATACGCAGATATCTCTGAACACTTCTTTAAAACTAACAGTATACTTGTACTCCATAACTGCATGACTCTCCATTCTAAAGGCTCAGATAGCTTTGTAACCAAGGATGGATGATTGTTCAAAGTCTTTGTGAGGTGGATAACTATTCAGTTTATTTTATGCCAGATAGAAGTGGGTTTTCTTCATCATCTGGCTGAAGATTTCACTGTGGAGTTATATCTTTATTAGTAATGCTGTCATTAGTGAAAGTGCCAAGTTGTTAGTGTTTTGTGGCAGTGTTTGGTGAAGATCATTTGAGCACAGTGGAATTCAAGCAGCTTATTGGCTGGAGAAAGATGTGTTTCTATAGGATTAATCATTTGGAGAATATTTTTATATCTAATAAAGGGCTTAACTAAGAGATTTGTTGGTCCTTCAAGACATTCAGATGCTCAGAAGTCAATTTAAACCTATATATAATAAAACACATACCAAAGATGATAGGGAGTATTATAAATAAAATGTGAATATATCCTGTGTATATATCCAGAATATATCCAGTTGCTATTAAACACATTATAGAAGCAAATGTCAGTAGTACATGCTGTTATGTGAGCCAACTAAAATGTATTTTGTGTCACTAATTTGTTCACCCTCACCGTTTCTCTAATGCTACGGGCCCTTTTTCTTTAATTTGTCAGGAGAGTCTTCTCAAATAATAAAAATGTACTTTTAGCTGAGAGGATAAATGTGCTTCGGTTCTGAACTGAAACAAGACTGCCAAAATTCCACCTTTCAGATCTCTATATTTTTTGTCTGTTTCATTCATTAATTTTAATGACTAAAAGGTCATATTTCTCTGGGTTTTATCCCAGTAGGTTACTAAACTGTCATGTAGCAAAAAATAGATTTTATTTTCCTTTATATTTAATCATTGAAGTTGATAGCTAATTCTCAGCTGCAGGGCCAATTTATTTCAGGTTTGGTCAGTCACATTCCATAGTATAAATCATTTTAAATGCTAAGGAACTGCATTGGAATAGCTGCAGATATTTTTTTATTTCATTTTTATAATTTTGATAGCCCTAGCTGGGCAGAAAAGAAATTAGCTCTTCCTTCAAGACTCACTAGGCTGTGTTTTCCAGCTGCTAGATCTGTACTTCTACAAAGAAATCGTCTTTAAAATGAGGCAATTCAGTCAAAATAATTGAGGTATTCCCACAAGCATCTTCAAGAATAAAAGCTAAGAAGAGGTAGGACTAATCCCTGGGACTTCAGTGTACTTTCATTCTTATGAAAAAATTCTTAACTAGTTGTTGACATCAAAAATAAATTTGCCTTGTAGTTGTTGCTTCCATGGGGTTTTCTGGGGGCTGGCAATAAGGGTATGGTTGACATAGTCTTAAATAATTTTTAAGATTAGATAAATTGTTTCTACTGTCTACTGCTGTTTTGACCACAAATGAAGAACTACTATAAATTAAAATTTATATTTGTGTTTTTCATTTATTTTTAATTTAGGCTTTCAAAACTTTGCTTAATTTTTTCTATTTTCCTGCTTCTGGTGACCTATTTTGCTAATATGCTCACTATCCTGTTTGTTTATTAAAACAACTGCCAACTAAATTTACTTTTATTTTATGCTTATTTAAAGTCTTGTGGAAAAAAAGCTGTCCTGTTTGTTCACAATGCCCACAAAGGGCTCTTCAGACATTGTTCAAGCCAAGTCTTTTATTGAAAAATTTATCCGTACATGCAGGTAGATTGAATGAATTGCATTTGGACTACAGGGTTATAACTACAGTCCTTCTTCTTAGTCTGAGAGGGGGAGAACTCACAGGTGCCTGGGCATTGGCAGCCTTAGCACAGACGTGTTACTGTGGGAGCACAAGTTGTACCTAAGGTCATTCCTGTCTCTTGGAGTTTGAGTAGTGTCCTGAGATGCATGTTGGCCAACACTTGAAAGTCAGTAAGTGTCTCAGCTTCCTGCCCTCTGTTCACCAAGTACAAGCTGCTTTTCCTTCCAGTGTGAGAGGTTCTGAGAACTGAGAGTGAAGGGGTGTGGAGGGAATCCCATGTTTGCTTTGATCACAGTTGTTGCTTCTGTTGCCTGACTTGAAACATTCAAGGGCCATTCTCAAATGGAGAACTGGGAAATGTTTAATCCTTTTCTTCTTGGTATATGGATTATGGAAAAAGGGCAGACCTTGAATTTGATATTTCTACATTTATTTTGTAAAGGTCATCTCTGTACAAATTTACAGAAAGATCATACTGATTCCTTCTGTGGTATTCTTTTGCTGGTAGAGAGCCTCTAACATGGAGAAATTAAGTTATTGCTTGGTGTAACATTTGTTGGTTGGCCTGGAGAACGGTGAGTTCAGTAACATAATTTCTGAGCATGTATGTAGTTAACCAGAGCAATCAGTTTATTTTCAAGTAATACCCGCATCTAATTCGTACAACAATACAAAACAGAATAGTTGGTTAATTAATACATTTTTTTGCCATAATAAACCCTGATTCAGATATAAAACTATAATGTGTAGATATAAGTATCCAAGCAAGAAGTTATACTTTGATGTGCAGAGATTCTTTGCTACATCATTGCTTAATGGCTGAGTGTTAGGAAAAAGGCTTCAATGGCAGGATTAAGCATTGGGGAGTAATTAGAGAAAAAACATGGTCTCCGTTACTCCCATTAACTACAAAATAACTGAAATGGGTTTTATTGAATTGCGGGGGTGTAATCTATAGCCCAAAATATTCTTCTGTGTTCCCTTTAACTAGCAGAGATCCATTTCACATCTGTGTTTGCCTTTCGGGGCTTTCAGTAGTTGCCAATGTAAATATTTTGGAAACTGCATTAATCCTATGCTGGCTTTTCTGCTCTTGGACAGTGACAGCTACTGATGCTCAGAGACTGAGGTGGCCCTGGTACAGCTGCAGCAGGCAGGTTCCTGTGTCTGCAGGCAGGTACATCATCTCAGAGTTAGCATGAGAACCAGAAAAAATACTAGATTAATTAAATTCATTAATTGAATTCTTCCAACACCTTGCAGAGAATTGGGTAGGAAGAGATAATTGAGGATTCAGGGTAGGTTTCTGAAGTGTACTGAAATTTGACAGGTAATTGATAAACTTGGTTTGGCAGCTTTGTTTTGTTTTAACAAATGAGAGGATACTTTTTCCTCTGGAATTACATGATAGTAAGCTCAATTTCCACTAAAATATCAGCTGTTATATGTCTAAAGCATCTTTAAAGTATAAAGAAGGTTTGGTAATATACCAATATAGTTTCTATTTTAATATCAAAAATTGGATGACTTAGTTATTAAAACCAGGTCTTGAAGATAGTTACCTTATATATGTAAATGCACATCCTGGAACTCCATGCCGAGATTAAATATTCAGATTGGCTCCAGCCAATTTACTTAACTTGCTAATTTATGCAGCAGCTGTGCCCCCATAGCAATCAGCAAAGGAACTCTGTAGGAACCTGGCTTTGTTTGGACTATGTGGTGAACCTGATTCATTCCTGCTCTCAAGCTACCATATAGAGATACTCTGTATTGTGCAGCTGTAGGAATTGTTCCTGTTCCTGAAGCTTGATATATCTAGACATCTGGGGGGCAGTTCTGATAAAACTCCCTAAGAATGCCAATGCATTGTTTTGTTACAGAAACCAAAGGCAGTCTGTGAAGCATAACCTGACTGGCTGCAGCTACTGCTGTGCCAAGGGTGTCCTGCAGAATGTACCTGCATGCAAAATGTGATGCAGATGGAAATCTCTGGTAGATGATTTGTGAGTAAGGAAAAGGAGCTGAGAGGAAAGCAGGTGTGGTTTGGCTGGAACCAGAAGGTGACAGGAACAGTGGTTCCTGCAGTGGGAGCTGCAGGATTGAGACAGGAAGGGTCTGGTCAGGGCCACCAGGAGGACTTTGGTATTGCTTCCCATGGCCTTCATTGTACCGAGCTATCTCAGGAACTACAGCTACAGTCATTTAACATCAGATAAATAGGAATTGCACTGGTTTGTTTCTATTTGTTGTGCTTCCTGTAATTTGCCTTTACTCTTTTTGCATTTTGATTTTTAGTATGGAGAAGAGGACCTGAAGAAGTCCCTAAATGCTTCAGGTAGAGCTGCTGAAGCACTAGATTTGAAACTGCGTGTCCTGTTATTACACACTTTAGATTGTAAGCCAGACCTGCATTCCCTTTTCTAGTTCTGTGAGTGGCTGCTGGAAAATCAAACGAAAAAAGTAAAATATAACAGATGAATCATGGCATCCCTTTCAGCATTCAGTTCTTTGTTAATCTAAAATTATTCACCACATTTAATCTGAATTTGTATACAGTGTTGACCATCTTTTTTTTCAGTGAATGAAAATTTATGTGGAACCATTCTCTCTATATAACTGAAATTGGAGATCCTAAAAAAATTAGGATGGTAGATAGTTCTGTGAAAATAAATTATCTGGCAAATGCCCCAGATACTTCCAAGTTCTCTACAGGCAGTTTGACAGACTACTTGGTTTTCCCACTGTAATTCTGTATTACTGATTCTGCATAATTCAGCATTAACCTTCTTAATCTGTTTTGATATGTTTTACTGTAATAGCAAGGCAGTAAGCAAGACTTGAAGCATGAGCATTTGCTTCCACTTGTCAGGCATCATCTCGTTTTTTAAAATTTTATTTTACTTTAGAAGAAGAGATATGTAAAATGGGGAGGGTTTAAAAATAAATTCCTTCTTTAGGAGTAGGACCTGTGTTCAGAGTTTGTTTAGTAGCTGCAGTATTTCAGAGGCAGTGTAATCCTTAGAGTTTTATAAGAAGATTTGATACACTTTGTTGAATGCATGTAGGTGATTTGGATCTGCCTCCAGATCCTGTATTTTCATCTACAAGGCTGATCCTGTGGATAAACTGTGAGGATCCAAGTTTTCTCCCCTCAGGCTACTTGCTGCTCTGCCTGGAAGTAGCCCCAGTATAGGACATTGATTTCCACTTAGTCTTTCCACAGGGATGCAAGTAAATGTCACCCAGTTAAGATTTAAGATGATTCCTTTTGGTTTCTGTCATTTTGTAGGTGACTTGTAGGTACAGAGGAAATGGTGTACCTTCTATTCACGTGTGCCCTATGTGACATTTGGTGCACATACTTGGAGGGGGAAAGGATTAGTATCTACATATAAAGATCACAAGATAGGTTTTCTTCCACCCTGTTCATAAACCCAAATTGTAATTTCTACAAATCCACAGTAGCTGACCTTTGTTTTTAAAGGTTAGTGCAACCCTTAGAACTACAGTAGATGATGTGGACCTTTGTTTCCTCGTGGCCTGTTTGTGCCCAGGAACTGCTGGCTAAGCAGGGAGGCACGTGTGGAGTAGTCTGGCATCTCTCTGTATTTCCAGTTACAGTACCAGCAGCATACTGGAGGGTTCCTCTCACCCAGTTCTTGTCCCCCCTGCCTTCCCCCCACTCTGTCCCTTAACAGGACTAGTTCTTGGCTCTTAATATATCTTTAAGAGATCAGGTTTCATGTTCATTACAAATGAAGTATTGTATTCTAAAATCATTGTGTGATTTCATCCCTTGCTTAAGAAATCTCTCTGTTGGAGGCA
This sequence comes from Prinia subflava, assembly GCF_021018805.1. Taxonomy (NCBI): domain Eukaryota; kingdom Metazoa; phylum Chordata; class Aves; order Passeriformes; family Cisticolidae; genus Prinia; species Prinia subflava. The sequence goes on along the minus strand of NC_086250.1, from coordinate 35,862,332 downwards.
TAAATTTATGGAAACATTTAATTTTCCGATACTATCCTTAGTCTAGATTTGTTGTGAATAGTACTTTCACATTGAGTCTATAAAAGCCCTTGTGTTGGCTTCATTCTTTGTAGTAGCTTTTTTTAAATTGCCCTATATATTGAAATAAAATTTTCAGCAGCAGAATGATGTTCTACAGAAAAAGGCAGCATTGGTAGAAATGGATCCTTGATTAATTTCATGTCAAAAGTTTTTAATAATTTTAAAAACAGCTAATTATTAAAACTGAATGTATGAATCATTATAAAATAAAAAGAGCTTGCATTCCTTTAAAGTGTTTAGATATTGCTTTTATTTAGCAGTGAGTGTATTGGCAAAACTTCTAATGTACATTGTTAGAATCAGGAGTAAAAGGTTGTTGCATGTGTGATGGTCACTGGTATTTGGACTGACATGGAGAGTCCCTTGGGGGCAGCACCCTGGGTGCTCCCTGTGCCCCATCTCTATGCCATGCAAAGAGGAGTGTACCAAAGCAGCTCTGGAGTCATGGCTAGTTTTGTATTTGTATTTTTGTATATTTGTATATTTGTATATTTTTTTGATTTGTATTTCTGTATTTCTACATTCCCCTCTTTAGGGAAACCATCAGATCAGAAGCCATCTTTATGTTCATGTTTTTTCATTCTGGCAAAAGCTCTAGATGAGAATAATGTTAAATATATATGGGAATATGCTTAAAACAAAAAACACTGCAGTTGTCGGGTTTTAACATTGGGTAAAATATAGTTTTTACTTAAATCCTACAACAATCAATGCAGACACATGTGGAATTATGGCTGAGAATTTAAAGACAAGAAGAGAATAAGGAAGTCAGGAAAATTAAAAGTGATGGTTACCAAAGCAACTATGATTCTTCCACACTTGTACTCCTAGTAGTGCTGCATGCTTCTCAGTGCAGTCAAGTGCTGATGTGTTAATACATGCATGCAGCGTAGCTGAGTTACTGAGGGAACCAAAGTTGTGGGGGATTTTAGATTAAAAATGTGTGCAGGTCTCCTAGCCCAAGCAGTCAGACAAAAGCACAGGGCAGGGGAAGTGCAGCCTTTCACATGGCAGAATATGATTATTTTCTTGCTCCTGGTAAAGAAAATAAATTTAAAAATTAGATTAAAACCAATAAACCATTGAAAGCTGTGGGTTTAGAAAATGGGAATGCTTTAAAGAAAAGGATCTAGCTGGAAGAGTGACGCACCCTTCCCACCTGCAAGAGCCTGCCAAAGCAGAGCATTGGGAGGCAGAAGTGATGTTGCCTGAACTTTCCTGTTTGGCAGAAGAACCATTCCTGACCAGTTTCTCGTCCTATGTGGTGCAGTGAGAGCTCCCCCTCCTGTTTCCTGTCTTACCTGAGCTTTCACATAGTACCAACCTTCATTAGCATCTCAAGAGTATTTTTGAAATACTCAGGAGCTGTGAAGCCTGTGGCCAACCCTTCTGCACAGGAGAGAACGGCCTTTTAGCTAAGAGAGAGTGACCCCATGGCACGCTGTGCCTTTGGAGTCAAAACAGGAGTAAATACAAGACTGGCAGTGCCATTTGATGAAACACTTAACAGTTTTTGTACAAAAACACAATTGCTCTGTCCAAGAGGGAAGTTCATGTTTTATAACCAGAGAGCCTCTGCTTTTTCAGACTTCTTCTATTTTTGAGCTTTCCCTAGTCAACAATCAACCCTGTACAGTAAACGACTGTTTTCTTGCTGAGCCCTGCCAAGAAGACCAAATAAATAGCTGTAGAAAAGGACATGATATAATGATGGGAAGGAAATCAGGAAGTTTGCAAGACAAGTTAATATGCCTGCTTTCTTGTATCTCAAACCCTTCAGTGGCAGCTTCATTCAAGCAGTTGCATTCCTTTTGCATTAGTCAGAAAGCATGATTGAGTTTTATTCCAGCCTCATGGTTTTTGTGCCAGATAAAATACCTGATAAAGTGACAGCGTTACTGATAGGGTGAGACCTTATCTACTGTAATGCTACTGCACAAGTGGAACTGTCAGAATTGTTTGAGCTTAGATAAGATCAGTTATTTATGTCATGTAGTCATTGTGATTTGAGTTCAGACATTAAAGCTGGATTTTCCATCCTGTCAATTCAAAGTTTTGGAACAATCAGAAGAAAATAGGCAGCTTAAACTTGCAGGCTGAGCCAGCATTTTTCACAGTTAATAACTCAAATTTTGGTGGGCTAAGAAGTCAGATAATCTTCATCTAGTGTGCAGCATATCCTTTGTGAAGATGATAGATTTCATCAAATGTTGAAATTATTGTTTTGTGCTAATAAACCAGAATTTATATACTCTACTGTTGCATCATATGGCAGCAGTGACCATCGTGTCCAGGGAGGTCGTGTCCAGCCGCCGACAGGGAGAACGGAAGAGAAGCCTTTATTTGTTAAGCATGGAGATCCCCTTTTATTTCCCCCAGGACCAAGGAGGGGAAGGAAGGCAGGGGAAAAACTGTGGGACTGCAGGGCCCGAGTCGTGGGGTTTTATAGGGTGTTGAAGGGGCGGAGTTTTAGGGTTTGGGTGAAAGGAGGGGAGTAAGATCAGATTTCAGCCTCTTAGAAACGGAAGGGTTCCACACCTACTTTTTAGACTTCACCTGTAGAAATATAATTCTGTAGAGAAGTACCAGTTAAACACCCAGCTATAAAACCAATTTCAACTCTGCCTTTTTATCTGAATTTTGGGTTCCTGAAGAGAAAATGGAAAAAGCTATATTGATGTCATGGATGCTGCATAAGATCTTAAATGTCTTTTAACTTATTGCTGCAAATAGATATCTGATAAACAGTGTTGGTCTTTTTGACCATGATAAGCAGATTACAATAGTTTGAGAAAGGTTACAAACCTTGTGGCTATGCTCCTAAGGTAGGAAGTGATTCATTGTCAGTACATAAATGAATTTGCTAAAGGATGCTTCATTCAAGTGACATAATCACCTTAATGCTTCTTAAGTCAGCCTGGGATACCTTCTTCAGTGCTGCTCCTCAGAGCTGCTCCTCATGCAGAGTGGATCACCTATTGCCATCCACATTTAATATTTAAATAACAGTTGTTTGCTGCTTTGCAACAGACTTCCCTTGTCTTGATTTATTTTTGGACACAGCCTTGTTCTGTTTCTTCTTGAGCAGCACAGTAGAATTAATTCCATAAATAACTTGGCACTTTAGTATAGCATATCTAGCAGACAGATTTTTTTTTTCTTTCCAGTGAATATATTCTTTTGTGGGTTACCATTGCTGATTTTTTAAACTGACTTTTGAATGAAGCCACAGCAATCTGATATTAATTTAAATGTCAAATTAAAAATGTGTCTATGGGAGTCAATATCCTACCCTAGCTAATTATTCACTAGGGTGTCTGCATTCTATGTTAATGAGGTATAACATGCAAAGGACAAAATAACTGAATATCAAAGCTGCTACAAGTGAATAAGCAAGTGACTTAAAACCAAAAAAGCCCTGTACAGCACTCTCTCAATGTGTAGATAAAAAAGGAGTTATGTAGATAGCTTAAAGCCATCATTAAATATGAATTCACGTCCCTAAATGTCAGTGCAATGGGGAAAGACTTCAACTATCCACAAATCATTGGATAGCACATACCAATGACAGCACAGACGTAAAACTGATAGAGCTATGCAAATGTGGAGGTAGTATTATCAATTTCCAAAGAGGATAGGTCACTCTTCTAAATGAGTATGAAATTTAGATGACCTGGATGTACTTTAGGGAAGCCTGAGATGAAACTGCTACTGGAATCCTCATTTTCATTGTAGTATTTGGGTTAGCAGGTTTTTTTGGATAAAAAAAAGGACTGTGCATCTTTCCTCTGCTTGGAGTGGAATATTGAAAGCTGCTGTATGTTTTTCAGGTTGACCTTACTCCTTTATGACCTTCATGTGCATCTGCCACCTTGCAATCACACTGATCTGATGTGTTAGGTAAGAGCAGCAATTTCCCACTGGCCTTCAGCAAAGTCTGCTTAAAGCAGTGGCTTGGGAGCTATTATGGCAACCTGCATGTTTCAATAAAATACCTCAGTTTTGGAACTTAAGAGCTTTAAATTTTGCTAGATTTAGTTAAGAGGGACAATATCTAGCCTGTTTCTAATAGCGTTGACAAAGATGACTTTTTGTTATGGTGAACTAGAGCAGGCAGTTATTGAGGTATTTTTGTGAAATCACTGGAAAGGATATGAGAGAGTTTATGTTCCCCTGGTGTTTTATTTGGTCTGTAGACCATTATAGTGAGCATACAGCAATTTTCTGTTTGTTGCAATGACATTGATTAGATTGTGAATCTGTCTACACAGGATTCTATACTACAGAAAAGGCCCCTCCAGAATGCCTGACATCTTCTATAAATCTAAAGAAATAATAAAAATAGAAAATGTGTGTTGTGCCCAGAATACACAGACAGTAACAGTTCACCTGGGAAATACCTTCTGACAGATTCACCGATTGGTAAATTGCTGATGGGATTAGAGAATAGTCAGGGACCAGTGATGTAGAAAAGGAGGAGTTTCCTTCTTTGAACTCTGAAATGTTTGTCCTTTAGGGCCATTTAATCATGAAACAGAAGTGTTTGTTTCCTAGAAAGTTGTTATAGATAAAGAATGTTTATTTTTCTTTTCTTATGAAAATTCTCTTTCTTATTATATCAGTAGGTTTTATAGTAAGCGTACTTACTTCAATGTGCATGTATGTGTGTATGCACACACAAGTTTACATTGCATTATGCCATAATGTAATGGGGCAGTGGAATTTTACTAGAGACTCTGGTTTTCATGCTTAAGTAAAACAAAGTAAAACAGAGCCTAGCCCTGGAAATGAAGGCTTTGCTTAGCAGAAACTTAGAGCTCCCTGTGAAGGATAAAGAGATATCCTTGGACAGCCAAAATGGCACCAGAATCCTGTCCTTGCAAACATGGCTTTGAAATATTCCCAGCATTGTCTGATGTCGTAGATAAGTAGCTATAGCAAGACTGACATCTGGATCAATAGACATATCAAGAACACTGCAGGAATATAGTTGCTTGGCAAAGTTATATTCTAAGCAATAATCAGTAGTGTTGGTGCTAGTACTTTGTCAAATTGTATTGTACCTGAAAACCTGAAGAGTATAATAGCCCTTGGTAGAATCACATTTGAGGTGCCCCAGTTTAGCTTTGACACCTCATATAACTGAATGAATATTTACTCTTGCAATTTACACTTTGAATTCTAATCTCTCTCCCTGGTTGACATGTGCTAGTTCTGAATTTTTGTGACAGTTTCTGCTTATCGTGTATTGTTTTCTCGCCTTGTCCTCTCTTCTGTCTTCACTGCTTGGTGTTCTCACATTATTTATCTTTTTTTCTCTCCATTTCTTCTTCATTGTTTCTGCATTGCATTGTCCTTTCACAGTCTCCACTGATTTTTAATCCTTCTTTTCCCTTCAACCCCTTCTTAATTGCTTCTTTATTTTTCACATACCTCATAAAATGTTCATCTTCCTCCTTCCTGCCTTCTCTGTTGTTGTCAAAAAGTTCACCTCTTTTCTCTAGATCCAATATCCCCTATCCACTCTCTGTGAGCTTTCAATTTTTCATTTCTTCCCTACGGTCACAACGTTCAGATATGCTTCCACATGCATCTAAGAGATGAAAAAAAAATTTCACTTCTCTCAGTGCTAATTATGAACCTTCTTACCGGTTCTTTCTATCCTTCCAGCAGAAGGTGCTTTGTGTGTTCACATAAAATTGCACTGAGCAGCAAGACTGGCTCATAATATTACTCTGCACATTCTGATTCAAACAATAAATCAGGTATGTATTGAGGATTGGAGGGTTGAAGGGGGGATAATATTAGGCTCTTTTTTCCACCTCCTGTTTTGAAATAGCATCTAACCTTTCTGACCTTCTTTGGTAATGTGTTTTTGAATAAAACAAAACAAAGGAAAAAACATTTAGAAGGGGGAGTGAGGTTGGATATATATTACACAAAAGAACAACAAAAAAAACCCTGTTCTTTTCTACTGAGACAATACTGGATTTGTGATTAGTTTCAGGGGTGTTTTTTTCTAGCCATGTGAACTACTGTGAGTGAGCCAGGCTTTCAGATATTCCACATGCATATAATACATTTTGCACAATTTTCACTTTGGGTTGTACTTCGCTATGTACACATCTTAGTGATGGAATTATTGATCTTGAAATTCAATGAATGTTGAAGGAGACACTTTTTTTTCTTTTTCATTATTATATTTTAGTCTGTCTCTGTGGTCTAAACCTCTGTTCATTTAGTGTTATCTATTGAAATGATCTGACAATCATAGACTCAAGGCTGAGCTGTTGAACCAAAATCTCTGATTTTTATTCTGAATTTTTAGGAACTAATTCTTGTGCAGTTAGTTACCCCCAAATGGTAGGCAGATCAGAAGCAAAAATATCTTCAAAGGGCTTTAGACATACCAGCAGAAACTTACAGTAGATACTGACACACTGATTCAAATGTCAAAGGTCTCAAAAAGTTGCTGCTTGAAGGCTGCTTGAAGCTAGCAGGGCACACTGGTTTGACTTACAGCTGCAGTGATTTTTATTCTGTGAACATATGCTATTGGATTTTGCCCCTAAAACAATTCTTACTGTGAATTTTGATGAGCTCTTCTTCAATAGTTGTGTGACATCTGTTAATTAGGACATATTGACAAACCTGTCCTTATAGGCTACAAAATGATGTAGCAGCTTTCACTGCCATACCTGTAGTTTGTCTCTCTATGAGATTTGCTAAAACTCATCACAGATCCTGGGATTAAGATAAAAATGTAGGGTTGGCAGCACTGGGTAAGGTATGCTAAATCTGACTTTGAAAAATTGTGAACATTCGTATGTTTTCTAAAAGCACCGTTTTTCCTGTTCCATGGTGGTGATGCGTTACAGGAGCTAGAGGTCATCCAGGACAGTGTCTCACATGCCTCAGCCTGCCCTTCAAGCTGACAGAAAACTGTGTGCTCTGTAAGCACTGTATTGCCTGATGTTGATCATGCTCATTTCCCAGTGCTTCTGAAGGGAGGTGAGGGTTCTCAGCCTCTCTGGAGTGGTAGATTTCTTCCTATTAACCCAGTTATGCCCAGTTGTAGCTCTTCAGCCTTGCTGCAGAGCAAGGATTGTAAACTGGTGTGTAGGGTGCGAGCCATCAGGATTGCTGTCCTGGGTCCTCAGCAGTCCCATCTGGGTCCTGTTACAGAGCTCTTCAGCACAGGCTGCAGCTGAGGCAACTCCCAGCATGTACCAGCCCAGGGAGGCGATGCAGCCCGTAAGCAGATCTGTCACAGCCTCTGCTATGATTAGTTGATGCTGTGAAGCATGAAATAGCATTTGCTTTCTGTGCTACAGCTATCAGATGGTGTGCCCTTCTTATTGCTCCAGAGGTATGATAAACAACTGTATTTCATGAACTGGCATTTCCAAAGAGGTCTCGCTTGTTGAACTGAAGCCCATTAACACAAAGTTTAACCAGCAATGACATATAAAACTCTAAAGCTAATTAATTCTAATAGTGAAAACCCATCTTAAGAATGATTTGATGTCTGGAGCATTAAAATATTGCATGCTGTAGTTTCATTTTCTGCAGTTGTGCTTACCCTAACGGATATAAATTTTTGAGCTTTATTTAAATTGGCATTACTTACAGGTGGTCATTAGTTGAAGACAGGTTATATATGGGTTATAGCTAAAAAAACCCTCTTCAATATGATGGGAAGAACTGAGGGTCTGTAATAGTTGAAAGATGCACCTTGTAAGTAAATAAGGAGGGAAAAAAAGGATTCTTGTTTCAGTTGGCTGATTTTAAGCATATTTTAGATAGGAGGCTTTGTCCTTGCCAACAAATTATTGCAATGAGCTTTCTTTTCCAAACACAAGCTCTTGGACAAAATCCTTAGCACTGAGCAGATTTTCAAGTACTGTTTTTGGATCCCATTACTATAGTTTGAATGACACTCAGTACTTGTTTAATTTTGAAAATTTTCTTCTGAATTAAAAGCTACTCTTGTTTTTTGCTTAGGCAATGAGTCTATTAAGGGGATTGCCACAGCAATCAACCTCACCTTTTTCTGGACAATGTACTTATCAGTTGTCAAATAGAGATAGGATATTATAACTTGAGCCTCTATTACATGAACTGTTCATGCTTGGTTTTGGGGAAAGACTATTCTTGTTTCAGTACAGAAATCCAGTAACAAAATCTGATGATCTATTCACATAGATTAATTTATTTACATAGGTTGCCCCCCTTGCAGTAGCTTTGTCTGCTCATTTTCTATCAGCTTTACTCATGTTTCTCCTAGAGTGAGTCAATTATATAAAAGTTACAGTGAATATTCACCAAATTGTTTTAATATTAAAGTAATATATAGCACAGTAACTTCTGATCTACTTAAATTCATGTAGCTTGAATCCTTCCAATTTTTTTTCCTTTATATGATATTGGACTTGCTGAAATGATTACATTAATAATGCATAACTATAAAAATTAAAGTGCATCACAGAGAACATACTAATAGGTTTAATTGATTTAAATTTGTAAATGGGTGCCAGCAATCAGAAGCCAGGTGCAAGTCTGACTTCAAATGAACTGATAATGATAACAGTGCCAAAATCATTGGCAAGAATTATTCTGGTGCTGAAGTAAAAAATAGTTAAATGCTATGGAGTTACTTAAACTTGAAGAAAAATGTGAAGTACGTGCACTGCACTTTTACACTGATGCTTTTTTATTGCTGTTATGAGTTTAAACCTCAATTTAGTAGTTTCACACTTTTCTATTTAATTTCTTTTTGAATTTAGTTTCATATTTTAAGATTTAAAAATAACCGTTGAGTAAGATTAGTTTTATCCTATGCAGATGGTGAAAGTAATTTTCTAAAGAGCTAATTTAGATTCCAAAGCATCAGAAAAACAGTGAATATTTAGCACCAGTTAAATGCAGGACTCTGCCATTATGTATTGTTAGTCTTTCTGCTTCTAGTTGTTCTCTAAAAATGGGGGAAATGGTAAAATCCTACATCTTAAAAAAACCCAGATCATTTAAAAAGTTTGGCTGTCATTGACCTGCAAGTATTTTTCTGTTTTATTAACAACAAACATTTCTATTTCTAATAAGTAGAAATGGATTGTACTTTGTAGAGATCTGGGCTCATGATTTTATCTATGTCTCTCTAATTTTGATTTGTAATTGCTCTTTAAGGTAACCTTGCACTTGCAAGTGACTTTGAACTTTCTAACTTGTGCATGTGCTGCTGTTAAAATTTGGTCATGGGGACAATATTTTAAAATTAGTTAATTATGAATCTTCAAATGTAAAGTTTACTTTTTACTTCTGCATAGCAGATTTAAGAGGTTAGTTCTACAGCTGCTTTTTTTTTTTTTTTTTTTTTTGGGGGAAATTAACTCTTTGTTTATGGTAACCATTGTTTAGGAGGGTTTTTTCATGGCTCTTTGTTTTCCTGTCTATGCCATAGCATAGGCCTTCAGGATGCAGAGGAATACCAATATCTTAAATGTACAGACCTGAAGATAGAAATGGAGACTTGTGGAAAATCATGGAGGAAACTGGTATCAGATCTGGAAATTGAATCCACATTTTAGCACATAACTGTATACATCAACTGGCTGCTATCCATGTCCTTATTTCCTGCAAATTTAAATTTTAGACAGGAAGCTTTGCAGATCGTGGGCAAGATTGTAGACTATTGAGATTCTTGTGGCTTTTTGTAGAGATCTTTATAATACAGCACTCTTCCTTTCACAACGGATAAATCAGTAGGAAGGTCCACCCTGAATTTGCCAAGTACCTGACCCAGATGTGCCTTGCTATTCAGAGATAAAGCCAGAAACCCTTTGAAGAAAAGGAGAGAGGGAAAAAGTGAAAATAGAGAAGAGAATCCAGCAAAAGCAAATATTGGAGTAGGCATGTTAAATATATCTTGAAATTTAGTGGTTCATTAATTGCCCAAATGATTGGCCTGACTGCTTCACTCAGGCTTTGTAAAGCTGCCTGAGAGGCTGGAGGCATGGAAGTGGGAGGGGGGAATTGCAGAGTGGTAGGAATGAAGATGGGCTTTTAAAAACTGGCAATGAATGTCAGAAAAATATACTACCTCTAAAGTCCTGCAGTCTTAGATCCTTCACTGCTACAGGAATAAGTCTCTATTAAAATGTTGTGGGCTGTATTGCTATTTAATTCGTTTGTTTGCTCTCCTGCTTGTGGTGGGGCTGCAGGGAAGAAGGCAGCTGCCCATTTGTCTTGTCCTGTGGGCCCTGTGCCAGCTTCAGTGACGGCTCTGGAAGAGGGATGGTGGCTTGTTCCCAAGGGGAGAAATAAATGTGCAGGAGGATGGTAATTCCTGGGAGCAGCAAGGAGGAAACACATGGGAAGCAGCTGGAGTAACTTTCTCTGTGGTGCTTTTGGGTCTCAAGAGAGCCTGGTGGGGGAGGTTGAGGGGAGCAAGGAACCTCAGAGAAAGTGTAAGCATGAACAAAAGGGTCCTTTTAGAAAAGGCAGGCTGAGCAGAGGAAGATAGGGATTTGAAAGTCTGTCTTACGGTTATTTTGTTTTATACACCAGAGAGGAGTTCCCTCTGTTTTAAAAGGCCCTACCTTTTATTCTAATAAAACCCAGCATGGGAGACTCAAAGCCCTTCTTGTCTTCTTTGGGATGCTGAGTGCAAGAAAATGTGTAGTTAGGTCATCTGAAAGGTCATGACTCAGCCAGAAACCCACAGGGCAAAGATGCCTTATTTTTGAGAGCTGAGTCTCAAAGTTCAAATTACTCCAAAACATTGCAAATGGTGGTAGCATAATTATATATGGGTACCATACATTATTAATGAGCAGTTGATTCAAATTAAATTTATTGTTGCATCATTATTTATCTAGAAACATACTTAAAATTCAGATCAGGGAGCAACATTTTCTTAATCTTGCCCTAGAATGGATGTTCTGATTTTCTTCTTTCATAACTGAGGCTTGGCTAAACAGGAGAAAAATAAAAGGTGCTTAACAGTACATATTAGAAAGCTGTGTGTGTAGTGGGAGATAAGCTGATGCTTGAAACAATACAATTAATTACACTTCAGGTGGTGGTGGTGAGAGACTATAGAGGGTTGATATATTTACCTGCAGCCTCCTGTTTTCTTGTCTACAATACACAAGGGAAAGAAAATTGGAAAAGTATTCCACAAACATATTTTTAAAAGAATTTTTTTTTTCTCAGAAGTCTGTCAGATTAATTTCTAGTACAGTAGAGGCAGTTGTATTATATATGCTTTACATATCTCACTTGTCCTTTTTGCCTACTGGTGTTCAAATAAGTTATAGTAACTCAGTCTTTTTTTTTTTTTAACCAAAATTGTCATTCAAAGGAGGTTGAAAAACATGAGCAGTAGCCATGAATTCATTATTATCAGATGATTCTCTTATGCATGCTGTTTATGGCATTGACAGAACAGAGTAACATTACTGGCCTTTTAAAGCAGCGCCCTGTTATTATTATTGCCTGCTGTATTTAATTGTGATTTTCATTACAGGTTTTATGAGGTGTGGATTAAAGGTAAAAATCTCTGGAGCTGAACTGCCAATAGTCATGCTGTGGGTTTCAATTATAGAACAATTTCTTCATCTATTCTACTTAATTTTAGGAAGCAAAGGTCACAGGAATAAATTTTCTTTGTATGGATAAATACTGGGGAAATTGAGGATACAACTATTATTATATGAGATGACAGTTTGTTCTATCAATCTAGATATTTGCAGGTCATGGTGATGGCAAATCTGTGCAGTTTTATTAGCAATGGTGCTAATAGTCAGAAATTTTAGGGGAGGCTTTGAAAATGCTCTCTCTGGGGGTTGGTTGCTCCAGTAAAGCCACTGCAGAATCCGTAGGGCTTATCGTGAGCACAGATCAATGCTGAATGTTTTGGTGAATTTCTTCCTTTTTTCTTTAGCAGTACGGGAAGGAATAGAGTAGTGAATACTATGGGTGTGTGGAAGCTCCTCCAGCTCCTGTATAAGACTGCATCTGTAATGTCCTTTCAGCACTCTGTCCAATTTTACCCTTGATTTAAAAATTAAGGTATTTTCTTACTAGAAAAGATGGGGTGGGTTGGTTGTTGCTTTTAAAATGTTGACAGCCTCCAAGGAATACCTACAGCATAAGAAACCACAGAATATTGCTACATTTCAGTATTTTAATCAAAGGTCGTGTGTCACAGATGACACTAAAAGAACCACACGAGCTGGTGTGCAGACCAGGAAAAGGGGTGAGTTTATTTACAAAACTCAATTTATACATATCCTATGGGGCCTGTGGATTGGAAGACGAATTCCAACTCTCAAACCACATTGGTCAAGCCAACTGTTGATCAACTTTCTCCTCCCACCTAAAATATGTAAACAATGAAAGACAGCAAAACATGGCCATTTTTTATAGTACAAACAGTGAGAAAGTAAAAATTCTGACTCCAATATGAAGAACATTACAAAATGCTTAGAAAAGTCTTCAAAACCAGGGTGACATCCATGGGGCATTTCTTCTTTGAGTGTCTAGAAATCCTCCTCTGCTTCTGCTTCACTTGAATGTTAAGCAATCCTGTAGACCTTTTACTTGCTGCCTGTAATTTCCACAGCCATTAATCATATAATTGTAGCATGTAGAGTGCCCTGATGTCAGAAGACTCTTCAGGTGCCTTCTTCAGACAGTTTCAGTTAGTTCTGTGGAACTGGAGGGTGCCACACGGCACTGGTGTGTCTGAGCTTGGAGAAGGGGGTGGCCAGGGGAGGCTGGGGTGCCCTTGGAGACCTTTGGAACGTGACCTGGCAGGACCTGAGCAGTGTGGCCTGACTCTGAATTCAGCTTTGCTTTGTGCAGGGGGTCAGACCAGATGACCTGTGCAGAAGTCCTTTCCAGTCTGAGTGCTTTTATAATCCTATGACTTGGCCTAGAGCATGCTTTCCCCCCACTTATCCCAGCCCTCTGTTCTGCTTTCCTATGTATTTCTTATCCTTTTTCCTTGGCTGAGGAAAGTATCCACATCAGAACCACCAGACTGGAACTATAAGTGTAACTCTGTCTCAATTAGCTTTGCTGTGAATGCTGTCTCAACATTTTGGACACACATACACAGACTTTTAGTGGCTAATGGAAAACAGCTGAATGAAAATACATGATGTTATATAAAGACTGATACTTGGGAACATGAGCAAGGATAAATGATAAAAGGCATCCAGTTTTTCAGACGAAAAGCTATAATGGAGATCTGTCAAGAAGAGGCCTTAGGGTAGGAAATGAAGAACAGTTTTATTCCTGTGTATAAATAGAATAGAGCTCCCAGACACAGTGAAGTAAAAAGGCAAAGATTTGTCACTTGGATGTAGAGGAAATGTGGGAGATTTATGTCTCTACACTAAAAAAATTCATATATATAAGCCAGCCAACCATTTTAGTTTTGTCGAATGAGAGGAGAATAATTATTTCTTCTGGTTGATGTTCTATAAAGGAATGTGCTTATTCAAACTAGATGCATCTGATAGAAAATGAAAAGCTTTGCCCTTTTTATCTTTATAAAAATCTGGTTCCTTTTCTGATGGTGACATTTTAAAGGAAGAGAAAAACTTTGCAAGTGGTAGCCAAAAAAATCCCAACAAAACCCAACTCAAACCTCCAAACCAAAAATCTTCTTTTGCAGTATGGGAAGAGGGGAATTGTAATTAATTTTATGTGCTTAAACATAAAAAATTAATAAATCCAGGGAAGAAGAACTGAAAGAATTTTAAAGTGAAACATCATTGTAAAGTTTCAAGATGAAATTGTTTGGTTTTGAATCACCTGCAAGTTGGGATGGAGACCATCATCTTTGTTGAGCATTATTTTAGTTTTTCTCTGAATTATTCAAATATGAATTCATTTACACATAGCTGGGATAGGAAATGTCTTAAGAGAATTTTATGAAAGATGGACAGGATCACAGTAACAAAGGTCATGTTTGTACACTTAACAAATGCTCTAAAGTAACTGCAGATGAGGCCAGGGCTGGAGTTCAAACAACCTGGTGAGAGCCTGTGAAGGGTATTTTAAAATCAGACACAGCTGCTTTCCCTTATTTTTGTAAGGGAAATTTCAATAAGACTTTGCTAATCCTTGGGTTTTTCTGGCTGGTCATTGTCATTTGACATCTCACTTCTATATGTTTTTGTTGTAAGGGAAAGGTTGCTGTTGCCAAACTTAAGCATAGGGGTAAATTAGTTGTTCTGGAATGACAACTCTGTGTTTATGGGTTCTCCTGCTACTATCAGCCTCTACACTTTAATACTGCTGAAGCACAATTTTCATGCTTCTAGGACTTTTACATAACTGCTTTGTTTTTGTGTCTGAGGAGTCAATTCTAGCTGCATTTCCTAGCAAATTATCTGTATAGTTCATTATGACTTTTTTGCCATGTAAGAGTTGTGAGAGGAAAAGGTGCTCTTTACCAAGACATTGCATTTTTTTTCCTTGTGCCTGTATTTCCAAATTTGAGTATGTGAAAATGATTGTTTTTTCAGGGTTTTGTGGATGTGATTCTTTGATACATTTCTTTCCTCTTTGAGGTGATGCCATATAATAAGCATACCAGCAGAGACTGGGTATTGCTGTGCATCATGGAGATATTACATTGTATTATAAACATAACTCATCCCTCATGACACAGAGTTCAGATGGTGTTTCTTTTGTACTACTTGAGAGTAAGCCTCACTGTGCAAGTGAAATCTATGAATCAGAATATAAATAGCTCTGAAAGTGTATATAAATGGAAGGCATCAAACTGCTTGGTAAGAAGTGTGTTTAATATGTAATGGGTATTAAAGTGTCCTTATTGTTAGTTTAGATAGACTTTAGTGGAGGCTGGGAAAAGTCTGTTGCCACCTCATATGTATAAGAAAGCCCCAATGAGATTAGTGGGGAATTATTTAAAAGAATGAACAACTTCAGTTTGAAGAAGACCTTTGAAAGACTTCCTGTCACTTCCTGGGAAGCTCTAATGAGAACTCTTTCACTGATTGCCGTGATCTGGGGAAAGGAGAGAAGGAGGAGGAATGTGTAAATATCTGAGGAGAAGTGATAAAATCCCTTTCTGAATTCTATAAATAAAAACAGCCATATGTCCAGAAATAATTTTATCAACTTGTTCCAATGTGTTTCCTGACAGAATATATCTTAAAAGTGGAAACGCTCTCTTATACTTTTAAAAGATGAATTTCTTAAAATATAATGGCATTTTTTAATGGTGCTAGCACTATTCTAATATATTTCTCAAACTTTAGATTTTTCTTAGTAATATTTTTGAGCAGTTTTAGAAAATATTGAGCTTTCTTACTGTTTCTTAAGACTGTAAAATATATGATTAACATAGTTGCCATTGCACATAGATGACACTTCGATTGTTATAGCTATAGTTCAGTGTGTGAGGGTACTTTAATATATTATTTGTACTTTGGATAAAAGGAGAAAATGTATTTATAAGACCTCGTATCAATTATCTTTTACCTTACTTAGGAGGATTGAGATTTGCGGGTAATAGATGACAAACATTTATTAAGTATCTTTTTCTGTCTTTTACTTCTCCTGAAAAGTCATTTGCTGTCATCTGCATAGCAGCTCACTGTTATTAGAAAGTATTTCAGCATTCCCACTGTTCAAAATGTTTCCATGAATGTGACAGTTGGTACCCAAATAAAGTCATTTCTGAGAGTAACAGCAGCAAAGAGAACCTGCTGCTGCTGCTAATACTTTTGAAGAGAAGATTTATTTTTAAAATCTGATCAGCCTGCTATTATGTGCATGCTGGTTTTACCTTGTTATTAAAATATCACAATAGGGATCAAATTCAGCTGTGAAGAAGAACCATGCTATCTGTATGTAATTCTATTGCTTAAAAGTATGGTATGGTAATAGTCACCTGATGAAAAAATCCTCAGTCTAAGAATTTATTCAGCTGTATAAAGATGAGGCAGGCTTACATATTCATAGTTTTTCATTTTTAATTTTATTAAGAGATAGAATGGAAATGCAAGTATCTGGGTCAATTTTTCAGGCACATGTGAAATGTACTAAATTCAAGTGGTTTTGGAAGGTATCTCACCCCTATACATAGGGCTAAGAGGGATTTGGTTTGCTCTCACACAGCATGTGGTGGCTGAAGGCAGTTCTAGTTGATGCTGACAGTGACAGCCCCATCAGGGCTTTTGTTGTCATGTGAACTGAGATGACTTTCTGTCCCACATATATATTTCTGAAGTATGGAAAAAAAGACAGAATAAAATCCATTACTTTATCCTTTCTTTATGCTGTTTTCCTATTCTTTTGTGTTATATAGATTTGTATTTCAGTAAGCTCCCTGAAACATGTGGAAATTATTTAGGCTGCCCTTTTATGAGCTAGGAAATGACCATCTCTTTATGAGAGTTGGTAAGAGATAAGGAGGGATGTGAAGCTGTAGTTCCCCAGTGTTCTTGCAATCTTTAGGGGAATAGCTATGATAATAGAATAAGCAAAGCAATGTAATACTTCATCTTCTGTGTTGCTGGCTATTGCACTGTCTTATTTCCTTTACGCGCCAACTGCAATGCAAAATTCTGGAACCTTGATTAAGGTACTCCATAATCTTTTAGCACCTTTTTAGGAGTAGAGCAGGAGGATTTTTCTCTTGAAGGAAAGGTTCAGTAAATGTACCAATAATGGCCGAAGCATTGGCTAAGGCAGCATGGCTGCTTTAGTCTTCAGAAATTGTGTGGGGGGAAAGCACTCATCTCTCAGTCAAATAGTCCTTTTCTTTCCCTTGTGGCATTCGTATGCCTGAATGTTCTAGTGAACCGGGACAAATGGGAAAGCTATTGTTTTGGTAGAACCGCTTTGATCCAGCTCTCTGTGAAGTCTGTGGAAAGAGTCCAACTGGCTTTCCTGGGAAATACAAAGTGGATGAAAAATGCAGTCCATGGGAAGCAAAGCTATTGCATTTTCCTTTTCAGATTTAACTGAGACATATTAAGCATTTCTGTGCTCCAGTTTTGTTCAGAGAGCAGTAACTTTTGTCACCCTCCTTCCCTCTTCTGCCTACAGAAAATCTGGTTTTGCTGGTGTCTCGTTCAATTGTGTTTTTTTAATGCAAGTGTGATGATACAGCATATACCTGCCTTATTTGCAGCATGACTGTGTGCTCTGTAGAGATGAAAAGGCCTCATTCAGGTTGTTAAATTGGAGAAAATGTTAGCATTAACTGTATTTTTCTCTCAATACCGCATTCCATTTGCTTAAGACTAAGTTGGGAAATGTCAGTTCTAGCTCTTGAAAAACCATCTAACCATTCTTTCCATGGGTTAACAGAAGTGTAGCTAAGAGATGGCTGTAGATAGCACTTACTGTCTGAAAATGCAAACTGTGCTTGTGTGTAACAAAGAGGGACCAAATAAAAGCATCCATTGCCTGGAATATGGCACTTCACACAGTGGATACAAAACCCCATATTATCTTCCTGGTTGAGCAAGGCAGGCCTGAAAACAGTGTGGACTGCTAGCTGGCTATTTCTTTCAAATGTATGGTTTCTTGTGTTGGTTTATGATCTCAAAGGTCTTTTCCAACCTGGTTGATTCTGGGATAATGAGGAGATGAGGCTTGAAGGTTATGCAGTTTGAATGCTTGCATGTACATGGACTGACCTCTCTTGATCTAGTTTGTCAGGAAACTCTTGAACTATTCCTACCTGTCATTATCTGAAGAGGCAGGAAGGGAGTATGGAAGTCAGCAGAGCGTAGCTGTCCTTCTTTGCCTTGCATTCTCGTGCTGTGACTAGTATGTGAGCAGAGAGGATGAAAGGAAGGGTACCAGGCGTGGTCTTACCTTACTGCTAGTAGGCTGGTGCCAGACAGGTGGCTGGAAAGGGCTCAGCTGTAGAATAAGAAATGTCTGGCATTGTTAGTAGGGGTATTTGTTAGGCAGACAATAGGGATATTTTTGTGAGACCTTCTAGTGCTTCAGATTCCCAACCCTCATGGCCCAAGACAGAGAGCACTTATCAGCCCTGGGAAACAGCCTTGTTGGAGCTCATTATGAACCTGAAGCACAGCAGACTTCTCTTGCCAAACATAAAACTAGATGGCTCCACAGGTCATGTGTGTGACCTCATTCATCTACAAGACTGTGTTATGTGCAGATATCTTAATTTGAAAGAGCTGGAAGAGGGGAGAATACTTCTGCCAGGTGAAGATACCATCTTTACTAACCTTCTCTCGTAATTCCTCATTCTCCCTTCTCCAGTGGTGTAATTGAATGTGATGGGTCAAACATTGAATTCCACTAAATGCTGTAGTGAGAATTGCTGGGCAACTCTGTAAAGAAGGCAATGAATGGAAGTTCTTGTTTTCTACACAAGAACGTTGAGTGAGACTTTCCTTTATTTATTTGTTTGTTTGTTTGTAAGGCCTGCATATTTAGTTTTACTTTAAGGAAAAACTAAAATCCAGAACACATAATATTATCAGTTGTTAGCTCATTGAGTTACTAATAACGCTGCTTCATATTTGATTTCCAAGCATCTTGGGGATGATGGGGAGTAAGAGAACAGCTGTGAAAAGGTCAGTCTTGGCATCATCATCATAATTAACTTACTTTCATTTGTTGACTAGCAAATGTTCCTATCACCTGGAGAAGGGGGTATATTGGTAACAAATGATAAAGTGACAGAACAAAGTGACCTGATAAGACCTACAACAGATTTCTTAAATACCTTCCCTGTAAAGATTTGTTTCTGTTTATCTCATGTAATTTCCATGTGTATAGCTAAAACACAGTGGTGAACTTGGGAAAAGGGAAATTTCTCTAGGTTTCTCTTGAAGTGTATCCCTTACATGAGGATATAAGGAAGGATGGCAAAAGCTGTATGGAAGAAGACAGTTTTGGAGGAATCAATAGTACACATTTTCTGTGAGTCTCAAAAGGGAGAGCCCTTTTGCCTTAACCTTCCTGGAGAGCTTTACCAACTACATTTCCTTTTTTCTGGTTGGTGGCCTACTTCTTACAAAGGTTTTGTCAAGGTCTTCCCTAGATTCTCAGAGGAATTTCACAGCAGATTTGGAAGTTCAAGGCTTGGTGAGTGACCCCTGGAGCTAGATTGTACCATAGATTAAAGGACAAAAGCATCTACTTTATAATATTAAGACAGGCAAAATCACTTGTTCTCCATTATGTTTAACTTCTGTTAACCTGGGAGTATTTGACAAGTTCTGCTAATAGCTGATGCAGCTGGGTCAGGTGGGTTGGAAATACGGGGTTCTGATGTGTGTGAACAGTACAGGACGCCTGTTCTGGTGAACAAAGCAGCATTCAGAATGTGAAGATATGAGGGCAGCCTAGCTATGGGTTAGTGTTTGAGGGCATGGCACCCTGGTTGCTGAAAGGCACAGGCCGGTATTGCCTACAGTGTGAAAATGCTTGCTGGCTCTTTGTGCAATATTCACATTTGTCTGCCATGAGGAGAACTTTGACCATTTGCTTCAGTCACTTAAGATGAGTTGACAGAGTATATTTAGCAGCCAATTAAATGAGGTTCCATGAGAGAAGCAACAGCTCGAACTGTACAGAAATTATTGATAGTACTACCTGTAGTGTCCTAAGTTGGGAGCTTCTGTTTTCGAAGGAATACTGTGGGAGGGTACAGATGTTGGACAACATAGCCAGATACAACTGCATGTTCTGTAAGCCAAGAGTGATGAAGAGCTTATGCTGTTCTCACAGGTGAAAGTGTGTAGCTGTATTTCTTCCACAATAAGTTTCTGATATTATCTTTGCATATCATTTAATATTAATTCTGTTGTAATGTTACTAACTGCAGTTCTTCTCTTGAGAATGATGACACCATGTATGAGGAGGACTTGATCTTTTTTTAAGATCATATAGTGGTAATACAGGAGTCTGCTTAAAGTGACTGATGTCTTACCTATCACTAAACACCTAAATTGGCAGGTTTTAGAGGCTTTTTCATTAAACTAGGCTATATAAATTAAATTATCTTCATGTTTTCCTTTATCTTGTACATACAATTCACCTGTATTTAAGTGGAATATAAACTCTGTTTAAAAAATTAAATAGAAACACTCAGAATTTGCATAAAGAAAAGATGTTTTCAGGTAAATCTGTAGCTTTTAGATTACCTCACCCAAAGAAAATAGATGCTTCATTATAAATTTCAATTTCTCTTTATTTTCTGAGCTGACATATGATTCAAGTAATGTTTGAATTGAGGCTTTAGGGATTTCCTGCATACAGTACTTCAAACGACTTTCAGAAAGTTAGCTTAACTTCTGAGAAACTGACCAAAAAAATAAAAGCTTATATTTACTCCTAGTTTGTATATCAAATTGCTCCTACCATATAACAGAGAGTTTTAGTAAGTGATAATGCAGGTGGTTGGGATTTTTATTATAAATTATTTTAAATTTTTTTCTTTTCAGTTTAGAAAATGCCTAATTTCCATTCCGTTTTACTTAATGTGCTCCCAAAAGCATGTAGTAATGTAGTTATAATGTATTTAGGGATGTGGGAGGAAGGAAATTTATAGGATAAACTTTCAACCACTCTCAGCTTGCTTGAACTCCTTTTATTTAAGAAAGGAAATGCAAAGTTCTAAATTGACCTCTTAGCATAACGCCTGTTTATTCTGTAACCACTTAACTTAGGTCCCAAGTACTTCTTAAACATCAAAAAATATTTGGATAAACATCTCTCAGAGCAGGTTTTAGGAATTTCTCCAAACAGTGAGGTAGGCTGGGTGGGTAGTACAGGACAATCTCCAGTTTTGGTGATGAAGCCCTTGAAGGAAGTCTGTTTGCATTCTGCCACTTCTGAATAGGAGTTTAGCATTTGTTCACTGGTGTGGTAGGAGTCCTGTAGACATTGGGCAGCTGAACTGTAAATGAGCTCGATGGAAAAAGGCTGAGTAAAACATAGCACAAAAGAAAGAGGATTTCCCCATTTTCATATATTTGAACATAGTTACATGAGTTTTTGAACAAAGATCATTAGCTTAAGCAAGTGGGATGGAAGTGTCTCCATAATACTGTATATTGAGTTTGATTTAAATGACAATGGAAGTACCTAGTAAAACTGTCATATGTAGTTGGATAAAATCAGCTGGTTATAATGAGCTGCTACGTTAATTTAAAACATATTCACCATGACAGAGACATGCCATGTAATTGTTGAATCTCCTTTGTATTTCTTATAATTGAATATTTAGTCATAATTTTAAAATGATAATATAATTAGCATAATTTATTTTTAAAAATCCCTATTACTGTCCTTAATTACATTATTTCTAACAATACTGCACATTAAAGATAGTCCGATAAGGGTTCACATACTTCTATGCCTTGGTACTTGCCCTCTAGACATCTGATAGTCATCCTTACATTTCTGAGGAAAAAAAATCTATCATTTCAACATTATAGATATTCATGTAGTTTGACAAATCAATCCCATTAACCTCCTTTTTACCCCATTGGTTTCACTATTCAGAGCTTTTTGCATGAAACTGTAAAAGCATAAAACTAACAGTAAAGTAGGTTTAAATCCTTGCAATCTGTTCTGCTTTCTGGATGTTTGTACCACTGTGGATTTTCTGAAGGAATATAATCCAAGTAGCAGCGTATATTGGACTGTTCACGTTTAAAGACTCATCTCTGAAGAAATATCTGTTCAGTGTTTTAAACTCCTAGGTGAGCCAGATGTCACAAATGTAAAACTGAACCAGGGTCCTTCTACAGCAATGCCTATTTATATCTTGTGTAAACTGGAAATATTTGGGATCTAAACATGCGGGGAAACACTGACAGTATTCCTGAGGGAGCTGAGGCTGTGCTGGCTCTGTCACTCACAAAGGGGCTGTCTATGGGGCCAGTGTGGAACAGCCAGCTCTCACACCAGCTCCCAGCGAGCGGGAGCCTGGCTCCGTGTGCCAGCTCTGTCTTGGCCAGGGTCACGTCAGGAGCGCTCAGCTTCCTGCACATCCCTGGGCCCTCCAGCTCCTGTAGGCAAAAAAGATACCCTGGGACTTGTTGCCCAGATGTGGGATCTGGCATGTGAATGTCCCTGCATTACCAGTCCATGCCTCTCTGCCTAAAGAAGGTGGAGAGTTTTTCCTGTCTTATTAAAGCCATTGGTGCCAGGAAAGTGGACAAAGCTCTTCTGTGTCTATAGAAGATACCTATGTATAAAATATTTATTACAATTTAAAAAACAAATGGTTCTTTGTTTGATTGAACTGTTATGTGTTCTCTCCTTGCATCTTACTTCTGGTGTTTTTTTCTTTTTTTTTTTTTTCTTTTCATTCAAACAGAAGCTTTATTTAGGAAGAAATATAAGTGAAGTCTAAAGGAATGCATCACGTTGTCTTTGGAACTTAAAAATCTTAATTGTGGCAGGACTCAGACTGTGTCTGGTGATGCTGGACAGATTTTGAGCATCTGACCAGATGCTGTGGTTGATAGAAACATTATTATTTCACAATTGTTGGTAATTTTAACATGATGCTAGGCATTTGAAACTCCACTCCTCTCTGTGCTTATACAGCCCAGTATGAAGGAAGCCTTTTTGTCTACTTGTTTTACCACTTCAGACAGAAGATCTTCACCACTCAATAGGGAGATAATAAAGGTCAACTGTGTTATATATGTGCATGCATGCCAGTGAAACAAATCTTTTATACTTCTTGTTTGTGTATTTTGCTATGCTTTTTGAGGATCATTGATTTTCTTTATTTCACCATACAAAGCAACAACTTAGTATTCAGCTAAAGTCTGAGTATTAAACATGAATTAAATAGGAGAAGAAAAAAGCTTAAAATAAATTTTGGGAAAATATGATTAGATAAAACAAGAAAAGAACAAGGTTTATTGGACAGAAAAGGAATTGGTAATCCTATGAACTACAGAGGCTGAGGCAAAAAGTACAAAGGAAGAAGTAATGAGCGTAGAAAATGAGTTATTTAGGTAGGGAAAGATCCAGGTTGTATGCAGAACTGGCAAATGAGGGATTAGAAAGTAAAATAAGCCAGTTACTGGATCAAATGTTGAGGAATCTGGATCAGTACAAAGGGGTGAAAATCTAGGCTGCTTGGGAAAGGATTAGTATTGAAAAGTGATAATTGCAGTTGAAAAGGAAGACAATAAGGCTTGCACAAGAGGGGGAAAAAAGGATAAAAATGATTTTGAAAAGCAAAGTAGGAAACCCAGTATTTTGTGAAACAGAAGTCTACTATATAATAGAAGCCTCTCATTTAATCCAGGAGGTGATGATGATAATACAAATGTTTTTCTCAAATGGTGTGTGCCTTACAATCTTTCCTGGAGGACAGAAGCAGAAAGGTCACAGTTGTGATTACAGAAAATTGATTTGGAGCACTTACCATTTTCAGCTGCTGCCAGGTATGCTCCAAGGGGTAAACTTTCAAAACTACAATTGAAAGATGCATGTACAAAAGCTTGGGGGTTGTTTGGACAAAAATGGATTTGGGATGCATCTCTCTTCCACTGAGTTTCAACCCTTAAATTTCTCAAGAGACTTCCCATTCTTCCTCAGAGTTAAGTATTTATTTGTTTAAATGTCTGTGTCTGGATAGTGGTAGGAAATTTCTGTGTAACCAGAGTGAATTTTGTTTTCTTTGAGTTTGAAATTGTGGTAGAAGAATAATTTTACTTGTTAACAATAGGAGGAATTTTGCTAATAATGGAGGAATTTTGGCATTTTTCTTCATGGAATTCAGTTCAATAATGAACAGAGTTACTCTAACACTAGCAAAAGCATTTAAATAATTCTCTGATTAGAGGAGTTATCATTTAATGAATTATTCATAAGCTATTTTTCACACACAGATTAAAGCAATATGTATTCACATTTTATTTGAAGCAATATTGGAAAATTAAATAGGATTGAAATTAATAATTTCAACAATTGTAGGTGGTGTTCATGAAGATTTTTACTTTCTGCTATAACTAAGATATGACAAGGAATAAGTCAGATATAGAAGATCTGCAATGAAAATGTTTATGCTGTAGATCAGACCTCTTCCAAGGGAAAGAAACCACCGAGTACCTTCAGAAATGTTCTATAGCATTTTCACTTTAGTGTCCAAAGTTGATACTGTTGGCTGCATTAACCTGCGTACTTGTGTGTTCTGAGCATAAGGATAAGGTAGTCCAAGATTTCAAGTAGCAAATATTTTCTTCCATTTTGCTACTCAAACAATTTCTTAAATTTACTTTTACTGCTTGAGAATTCAATTCCTATGACTTCTGCATTTTGTTTAAATTTTGTTGTCAATAAAGTAAATCGTGGAAGTGAAAGGAACACCTATGTATATGTGCCTTGGTTGGTTCAAGGTTGGATGCATTTTTCAAAGGTCTGTGCTAGTCTGTCATAAGGTCTTGGTTTCAGTCCCAGATCAGCTATGATGTCCACATTATATGGGCTATTATACACTAAACCAGAGTAGAGGACTTGGATCTGGCCTTTCTCAGCCTTGAGTTGTATCAGTCTTGGATAATATATATCTGCTCAATGTGAAACAGAAGCAAAAAGGGTAGACTCTAGTTTCAAATTATGTATATTAGTAAAAGAAGGTGGCTTTCATCTTTTAACAAGACTATATTAATTAGAGGGATCTAACAGTAATTGCTAACATTTTAAATTTTTGGTTGCTGCCATTATGGCAGTAAAAGCACTATCAGCAGATCTTGGTGCACTCTGCCACTCCAGATTGTAATGTTATTTCACATGAAGCTAGAAGAAACGATACGTGTAATGCTCTTGGTGTTCTTCATGTAACTTCTTGCTGCAATTTTGACCTTCCCCACTGCCATCTGATCAAACCTGACCGATTGCTAAAGATGCTCAAAGAAAAGGATACCTAATGTGGTTTTTATTTCCCAGGAGACTACTCCTTATGAGATCACTCTCTTATCTAGGAATTTGGTAAAACCATGGTGATTTCACAAATGCCTCTAAGTCACATTTCAGTCCCTACCCATATCATATACTAATGCATCAAATAATGAGCTAGGGTAAGAAAAGCTGCCTGGTGTGCAAAATTATGTTCAGCTTTGACATTTTAAGTCTGAGTGCGAACTGAAAAAGTATTTTAAATAACTCTTCCGGATCGTTGATGTACCACATTTGTAACCAACCTCCTCACTTTGCAATGTAAATCTCCATTTTAAAAAAGTAGTTCTTTTTCTTGGTGTTTTTTTTTTTTTTTTCCTAAAGTGTCGCTTTTTTTGGATTGATTTCTGCTTCTTGAATAGGACATAATAGCTCCTTAATACTCTTGTTGGATATGCTTATTCAGAAATAAGTATGGTGCTTTCACCTTTTAGAAAGGTGAAAGATGTATTAAGGGTTAGTTGAAATGAGAAGGCAGACATGTTTTGGCTTTATGAAAACTAGATGTGAAACTTTAAGTGTGCATGGAAGAGCACGGCTAACATTGTTTTCGTCAGCAGAACTGTAAAATTCCCATAGTCACATTCACTTTGGACTGATTTTTTTTCTTTGCCAAAGTTCTCTAGTGACTGGAATTGACATTAGAAGAATTATTATTATTATGACATTAGAAGAAAACAAGTTGGTTTTCCTTGAACAGTCCTTATTGTTACACCTCCTTATGAAAGCTCCTGCACTCCCATGGGCTGGAGATGAGATCCTTCAACTAGCTGCTGCCTTTGCCCATCTTGGCTTCAGAACAGGAGTGTGCTGCCCAGCTCAGCAAGAGATGTGACTGGATGTTTCTTTAATTCACTGCGCAGGATATCTTGCACAGTGTCTTTAGAAATTACGATGACTTCAGTTGTTGAACTTTATATTCAGACTTGTTTTTCCCCTTGGTGGTGTTGTGTTTTTTGGCTGTGGCAAGACACTTACTTAACTATCTGTAACACTAACTTATTTAACTGCCCAGAAAGAGGGCATAGCAAAAATTTCAGAAAAATTCCCAAGGCATTCACACTGCATATTGACTGTAATCAGTGAGAAACGTTATTATCTATTTTCTTTACCTCTGTCAGGTGGAATTTTGATTTCTGGTGTGGGATAAAGGCAAATTCCTCAACCCTTAAATGTCTGTTTTGAAAATTAAAGGTAATTGAGAAAAAATGTGAATGAATAGAACAAGTATCACCTGGATGCAGTGATATATTCTGAATAAGGTTCAGCTTAATTTGTGGTTTAATAACTCACTGGACTGCACACCAGCTTCAAAATTTTAAGCAATGCAGATGTTTTAGGGGCACAAGATTCCATTTTTTAGATTTCATATAAACTATAGAAGATCAATTAGCAGAAAATTTTCTTGAATGAAAAAAATTATACTTCTTGACCAGTCTCTTTCAAATGCCAGATATTGCTGCTGAATCTTAATAGTAAAATATTCAGAATTTCTGTGAGAGTTCTTAACAGACAATTACAATTCAGAGCACTTCATCTTCTGCAGTGGAGATAGAATTGGCCCTGGTGACTGTGGTACCAACCAATTCACCCATGTAATTTTTATTGATAGTGTTTTCAATTTAAACACTAATACAGATTTACAGTATTTTAAAATATTCTTTCAGTTTAATATTGCAAGCTATGTAGTGCTCATAGATCTATCACAGCACAGATGCTCACTGTTGAAATCCTACAAAAAGGATTGCTTATCACAGAAATATCCCAAACGTTTTAGTTAAATGAATAATAATCTACTATGTCAAAGTTGGAAGTTAAACAGGGAATAAAAAAGGACTCTGCAGCCACTGCCTTTTATCTCTCTATAGAATGGTGTATTGAACTGTCTCATCTTTGAATATTAAATTAAATTATTAAAGGTACATATATTCTGCACTCCCAGAGATTTAAAATTTGTTCGACTTTTCTCTTTCTGTCTGGTCTTGTGTTATTTAAAACAGAACCCCACCACCATCCTTTCAACTTAGAACCACCGGTTCATCAAGGTTGTCGTACATATTAAGTCAGAATTCTGATCACTCTTTTGAGGAAGTAGAAAGTCATGAAGACTTAATCTCAGACTCCCTTTTTTCTACTCCACACTACATGGTAATACATTAGTACAACTGTTATGTGCTTTAGTTGAGAATACTAAAGCCTTGCCTTTAAAAAGTACAGAAAGAATTATCTTCATGATTTATTGTAACCTATGACAGGAGGGTTAAGGGACACTAAAAGATTATTTATCCATTCAAAAGATTATTGAAGTTTAATTTCCAACTATATTTCTGTGTTCTGGAAATATCTTGAAGTATATTGTTAGCATACAATAAAGGTCACTGTGTTCATGGTAAGTTTTTATGAGGTGTTGTTGTTGTTAGAATTTAAAGCACTTGCAGCTGTACTTTGGCCCTAAATTCATGCTGACACACTGACAGCTGACAATTCTCCAACAATTCCCTTTGGAGAATTTCAGTGACTACTTACAGGATAGTTCTGATGGTCTCTCCCTTATTTACCTCATTATTTGAGAGTCTCCAGTACTAACTGCATAACTTACTGAAGAAAAATTGTAACGTACCTTTTTTTTCCATACTGGGTAACAGAATTTCCTTTCATGAGTTACTTTCCTTCTTGTTGTAGATACATCTGCTGAGGGTCTGGATTTGGTCAGCAGATGATTTGTCCAAACTTTTCAGTGTCCTTGCAGAAGTAAGAGCAGGTGAATTGATTCAGGTCCCAACGCATGAATTTGCCCATCCAATGCATCTGCTTTAAGCATTGAAGCATACAAATGCCTCCAGGTGAAATAGGTATCTACAAGAACATCTGTTATTGCACATTTTTCTTTTAATAACAGTTGAAATTACCAAGATTAAATATATTGGCAAAACCCATTTTTTTGTGTGTGTGTGGCCTGTAATTCATATTAGAAGTCCTCACCTATTTTCAGCCTTTTGGAGATGGAGGTCTAGTGAGTTTTTATGTATGATTCATTTTTTTGATTATGTCATTTTTGTTTCCTGTAACTACCAGTCAGATTTAAGACAGTAGTTTAAGAATCTAGGAGAAAAAATCCAGCCAAACAAAAATGGGAAATTAACAGGTATTCCTGTCAGCATGTGATTAACTTGATTTACATAGAATTTCAAATGTTTATGTAGCAAACATTTGGTCCACATATTGTAAGCTACACCAGCGTGACTAAAGCATTTGTCTGCGTTTTTGTTTTTGAACAAAATATGGTCAAAGGGAACAGTGGTTTTTATTTACTTCTTGTGGCAGTTGCCAGGCCAAACAACTATCCCTGAATGTCTGTTACTGTGAAGATTATATTGTTCTCTAGTTCCTCCCAGTAAGAAAATGATAAAGCTGACCTGGCACAGGGTATGCCTCAGTTAGCTTTGTAGCCTGTGGTTGTGTTGAATGCCTAACCACTACAAAAGTAAGTAAAAAAAACCTGAAAACAAGTGGTTTTTTATGGTTTAAAAACCCACAGAAGGAAACCTAACATAAAACAACAACAAGCCAAAAGAACATAAAAAATGAACAAAAGTCACGTAAAAGTAAGATTTGTTCTAGTTTGGACTTAATTTACATTCATATGCTAACTAATTATCTGAAACACTTCCATCTGGGGAGATACTTTTATTAGGAATGAATGCCATTTTCCCCATGTTTCACATTCTTCCCCTCCTACCCCCCCAATTTTAGTGATTCAGACCATCACAAGGATAAGTTTTTTTAAGAAAATGATTTTTGACTTTTGTAATTTCAATTGTTAATTTAGTGTTCTGCATAATTTCAAAAGCAGGAATTTTCATTCCTGTTATGATTGCCTAACCACCACAGTAAGATGTGACTTTACTGTGATCTCATTAATAGAATTGAAATCAGGAACTGACAGAGTGAATGTGTTGCTGTTCCTTGGGATTACAGGGAAGCAGGGTGATTACCTTCCCCTTCATACCTCAAGAGGTGAAAAGTCCAGTTACATCAGGAGAGCCTGCTGCTGCACAATGGGAGGAAAATTGCAGTCAAAGATGCAAAACAAAATGTGGGATTTGTAGTTCAGTCAAATAAGGAGAGTGGGCAGAAAGGAGAGATGCAATTGGAGCATTTATGGTGGACAGGAGGCTTTCTGTGGGCTACTAAAGGAAAGAGAAACAGATGATCCCTTACTGCCATTGGACCCATGCCTTGCAGAAGGGCTTTCAGAGCAGACATCACCTCTCATTCTCTTTTCCTCTTGTAGCAGTGATGACCCTTTGTTTTTGCTGCAGAAGGCCCTCAGGTGGCTGCTGGTGGTGTGGAGTGGAAGAAACAATTATGTCAGTGGTGTGCAGTGTCCCATTGCTCATCCCCATACTGTGCAGCAGCTGGTGTTAGACATCTCTGCACCCCATGCATCTTCAGCATGCAGTTGTTCCTCAAAAGCTGTGTCTCCCAAAGTGGTACCAAAGACTTGGCAAGTGAAGAGGGCAGACGTGGAGCACAAGGTGAAGCAGGCTTGGGAGCTCAGGGCAGGGTGGGACCCGGGGCCTGGACAGCTCCTTCCAGCAGGCCTGTGTCTTGCTGGGCATTGATTGCTGTGAGTGTGACAGCTTACCCACTTACAGTGCCCTCACTAATACCAGAGTCTGGTGTGTATGTGTGCCCAGTTCCTACCCTCAGCAATTGTGGAGTGTTTCTGGATGGCTGCAGCAGTCTCACTGCTCAGCTCTGTGGCGTCCTCGGAAGCAGCTGCTGGTCAGACTGCTGTCAGTGCATGGAATGGCAGCAGGAGCTACTTTCCTGTTGCTCTTTTCTCTTTGTCTCATCTTCAAACTACACAACAATTTGAAGTTAAAAACCTGGATTTTGTCCAGAGACGGATAAAAAACCTATTGAATGGTCTGGAGTACAAGTCTTATGAGGAGTGGCCCAAGGAGGTGAGGTTGTTTAACCAGGCAAAAAGGAATTTGAGGAGGGCTCTCTACACCTGTCTGAAGAGGCTATAGCAAGGTAGGGGTCAGTCTTTTCTTCCAGTTAATAAGCAATAGCACAAAAGGAAATGGTCTCCAGTCGCGACAGGGGAGGTTTATACTGGATGTCAGGATAAATTTCTTCACCCAAAGGCTGGTCAAACATTGGAACAGACTGTCCAGGGAAGTGGTTGAGTTAGCATACCTGGAAGTGTTCAGAAGACTTGGAGATGGAGATGTGGTGCCCAGAGACATGGATTACTGATCAGCTTGGTAGTGCTGGGTTAATAATTTGGCTCCATGATCTTAGAAGTCTTTGTCAACTCTAATGATTCTATGGTTCCAAAAAGGTTAGCTACAACCTTTTTAAATACAGGTCATGAATCCACACTGAGGTCTGTTAACCAGCTAGCTTTTGTATCTTATTTACCTTATTTATTCAAACCAGGTTTTAGTTTTGTTTTGTTTTTCCCTGGGTATTTGAAAATTCTTTTTTGATGTTGACACATAAACCATTATTTTTGTTACCTCAGGTGCTGTTGGTCACTGCCAAGTGCTCTTATACCTGCTCTTGCCTGGCTGTGAATGCAGGAAAATTTGAGTTATTCTGCCAATGAAACACATTTTTATTATTTAGATGTTCACTGTGCCATTTCTGAACTGTTGCAACTGGCTCAGAAACTGTTCTAATTAGGGAAACTATTTCTGCTCAGTTCACAATGCATCTGTATCTGAAATGGAGAATCCAGTGAAATTTATTCATCTTGTATGTGAACAGCAACACTATAATGAAAGAAATGAGTTGCTGTTCAGAGGTATGAAGAGAGGAAAAATAGCTCTTCCTAGTAATACACTGTGGTTAAAAGAAAACATATTTACTGGCTTACTTTGTTAAAATTAAATTACTACATATGTAAAAAGGTGTTAGAAAATTGAACATTTTTTCTTGTCCTTTTTAGATACCTCCCATATTACCAAATTGAAAGCTGTGTTGTTAGCCTCTAGCTTTAGGAAGTAATTTTTAAAGTGATCTTGAGTACTAAATTTGAGCTTTTCTTAGATTTGGGTAAAATGCAGCATTTCAGAGTAATTAATCTGTTTGTGTGGAGTTTATTCTGGGGACTATAGCCATATTTTAAAAAAGAAGCTATGAGGTCATAAGACTTTTATGAAATAGGCCATTGATGGAAAAAGCATAGGATGCAGCAGCATTCTTGTAGGCAGTGTTGGGAGTGGATTTTGGCACAGAAGCGGCACCCACACTGACTGTGAAGATCAGCCGTCTCCATTCTGCTGTCTTGGAGCACTGCTTGATGAGGAGATATCAGCTGCCAGTAATCAGGTATTGACACTTATAAAATCAAGGGATTTTTGGTATTGAGAGCTTAAAAAGTCTATGGCTTTAGTTATTTTCTTCCATAAAGAGGAATCTTATCAGAATTGGTTAAGTTGTTCTTTATTCTCTGTCTCTGTTAGCAGTATTAGTAGCAATTTGTTGAATCCAGTCTGACAAAAGCAAAAATGCTTGTGAAAGAGTCACACAGTAGTCTAGTACTAGAGTCAGTCATGCAAGAAATGACTTGTGAAAGGGTATCAGAACACCTAAATATCACAACAAATAAAACACCTAAATATCCTGTATTTGTGTTTTGAGGGGCGTGCTGGCTTGTACTGAGGACTGTCAGTAGTGTAGATGGATGGCTCTTACCCTGCTATTTCAGACACAGAACTATTATTAAGCACTTCAATATTGGGCTACTTAATAGGAGGAGAATTTAAAAAATATAAGAATTCGAGAGAATTTTTTATGCTACTCTTTGCTATCTTGTGTAAAAGCTCTTTTTCAAATTTCAATTTTGCTGGCAGTTTAACTTTATCCCCTTGCCTGATCCTTTCTTCCTGGGTGTGTCTGTCTGCTTTGGTTAATAGGAAAGCAGTTTTTTCCTGTCGTGGAGTTCTCCTAGAAAGCCTTGGTGGGGTTAAGTCTGTCTTTGCCAAAATCAATCCGTATGATTTACTCAGTTGCTCTATTTTTAGATTTCTTCATGCTCTGTGGGAGATGAAACTAGCAGAACCCTCATTTCTATGCAGAATCATAAATTCTGTAGCATTTCTAGTGCATATGTTCCTAGTCAGGCAGAACAGGGAATTGTACCTTTGCCTGCTACATCCAAGCTGAAAGTTGGGCTCAGCAGGATGCAGACATATGCTTTTCTTATTTCCCCCAGCTACTTTCAGATACCAGTGCTGGATGAATACAATTCGCTTCAGAGTCTGAGAAATCTGGGGACTTGGTTGTCTTCTGGCACTTCCCTCAGAACTGAGGTTACCTTAGAAAGGTATTTTAAGTTTTTTGGATCCTGCGAGGGCTAGAAATTACTGATATGCAGAAGGACTTGCAAATTTCGACAGGGAAAAATTGAAATGCGCTGGAGACTTGAGAAGTAACAGGGTGCTGATATGTGGACTAGGTGTTTTGTGTGATTAAATACTTCTAAATTTCTGCAAATCTGGTTCTCCCTGTAAATGAATGTATTAAGTAGCCTGTGGTGATGAATAGAAGCATGGATAAGATTTCCATGCATAGATTGGATTTGTCCATGATTTACTGAAATACTGCTAAAATTCTCAGAAAGGAGACTTAGCACTTCTTTATGTAGCACTTAGCCCAGGAAGTCATGGTCTTGACTAGAATCTCATGGCAGTACCACATAAAAAATGCAGAATAATATTTTCTTAACCAGAAAAGCATTGCAGTAGATGCTTTCCAGACCACTGGAGAAAATATTATCCCAGAATGATGTAGAGAAATTCTGGGGATTTCAGTAGAAGCCATTTCTTGCCAATGCCATTGAGAATTGCAGGCTTACAACTACATTGAATCAGGTTGCATAGATACAGTTTTAACTTGCATTTATTGGAAATGCTTGCACTCAAGCACCTGTAAAACCATTGAACAGAAAATTATTTTTTGGTTTTTGTTGTAGCAGATAAAATGAATAACCACTTACACTTATGGAGCATTCATCAGCCTTAAACCTCTGAGCTGTAGGAATAAGTTTTAATGGCCCAAACAATTAGGAGCTAACATTCATATCTGTGAAACATCCTTCATATCTCAAACCATTCACAAATTTGAATACTAGCTTAATCTACTCCCAAGTTTGGTTTCCTCAACCAGAGTTATCCTCAAGAATTAAATGGTGCATAATTCAGAGCTTGAATTCTAAAATACAATCGTTCCTAAATATTGTATAACTTGTTCTTAAGGGAATTCATGGGAAGCTTGTACCATGAAAAAGTAAACTGTGTAAGTTCATTTTTCAAGCACTTTTGAAAATGTCTTACAAGTATCTGATGGCATGAATTCACAACTGCTGGTATATATTTTTGTGGTGTCACTAGACCTTGGTTGTGTCCAGGCAAGCCTTCAGTGCTTATTATGATGTCTCCCTTGTGTCTTTTCCATTATTAGCAATCTAGCCTATATAAATAATGATAATTTGAGAAAGAATGCTAGGTTTGGTTTTGCTGGTATTGCAGTGATACAGCTTTTGTTGGCACCTGCCTTCTTCTACTTAGGCTGTAGACTTTTGGTTGCTTCTCTTTCATACAGATAACCTCAATATGAACAAGAGTAATGTTTGCTAGAAGCAGAAGGTAATTCTTTAATTTTTTTAATAAGTAGAATTAGTTTGGTGCTCCATATGATATTTTGTTTATGGGAAATCTATAAGACATGCTCAAAGAGAATCAGAAATATTTCTGAGATTTTTTTCTCTTTTTTTTTTATTGATTATTTAATTTGGAAGATAGCTCTGTAGCAGGTTAATTGCAGTTGTTTTCTGACTATGCTGCTTCATGGTCCTGTTTCAGTTTAAAATCTGAACTGAAGGAAGAGCTGTATTTTTGTCAGTCTCCCCGTGTTAATTCAAACAGCTGTTTAAAGATGCAGTTCAACAGCACAAAAGACATTGAACTTTCTGGTGGAAAGGCTGAATAAGCAAACCTGAATGTATTGCAGTAATAATTGTGATCAGTTTCTGTGCCTGCTAAAATGACAGAGGTTAGATTAGCATTGGGTTCTGCCACAAATTGCAGCTTTGCTACAGGGCTTAGTGATATGTGTGTCTTCCTGTCTGTCTGTCACATTATTTGATACATGTCAGACTCTTGCATAATCTTTTCGTTGAATAAATAGGGCACTTGAAAATGTGTCAGAGAGAATAGTCACTCTGCACACAGGCAGAATGATGGACTTGGTGATTTATCAGCCTCTTTGCTGTTTTTATTAGACTGTGGTTTGCCCTATATATACTTAGCTTTACTATCAAAATACATTATATTGTGGTAATTCATATACAATTAAAGTTGAGTGATTTAATAATATCCTCATACAAAGGATGTTTTCCTTCCCTGCTCCATAAAAGGAAACTTTTGAACTAGACTGAAACTGGTATTCATTACATGTAACAGTGCTTTCACTTCACTTTAGCACATGCTTAGTTTTAAAGAAATTTCTGTTTGCAGATGTTGGAATACTTCATTCCTGTTGAAAAGTGTTTTGCTGGCTACAAACACCGCTGAAGATTGACTACTTAAGGCCCTTTTCACATTCTTTTTTTTTAAGCTTCATTGCAGATCAATTCATTCAACTGACAGAGTAACAAACCTTCAACTCTTAATTATAGTTCTATCAACCAAAGGGTTGTTTTTGAGAATAGACCACAAGTGATGGACCCTATTTTGTGCAGAGCCACCATAACATGCAAAATTTTATTTGTGCAATTGTAGTGCTTGTATATTTGTGTATCTACTTACATTTGCATCCAAAAAGATCAGTTGCATTTTCTGTTTTTTAAAAAAATACATGGCTCCAGCATGAGTCATGTTTTGTGGATGAAGTTCATTTGCATTAGGCTTAATTTTTGTTCATTTACCTACCATGATCATTGTAATTTCCTGAAAATTACAGTTTAGTCAAGAGGGACTTCAGGATGAATAATAGAGGGGTGAATGAATGCAGCCTGCATGTTACTGTTCCAGCCATCTGCTGTATGTTTATCCTGGGAGCTTCCACTCTGAATCAGTACTGTCAACTTTGTGATCCCATCCAGTCTCTGACTATGGAATTGCAGAGAGAAATTCCACTTTTGCATATATCTGTGCTTTTCAGGGTTAGGTAGCTTTGTCTGGTGTCAAGTGGTAGACCAGTCTGAGCTCCAAGGTTGCCCTATGTGCATTATGTCTGTCTTTCAGTGTGGATACTTTCTCTTTTTAAATTTCAGTCATGATTCATCTTCCTGGAAAGGTTTGATAATCAGCTGCTGTGCCCTTCAGAAAAATATATTTTTTTATATAATAGAAGAGAAACAGACTTTGAACACTCTGCTTGTGTCAGGACACACCAGGAAACTGTCTGTTCTGCTCCTTGGATGGTGGGATGTAACATCTTGTAACTGGATAAAGAATGGAATTGGTTTTGAATGCCATGTTTGCTGCAGTAGGTGCATGCATTTTTGCAAGGAATTATTGCTAGGGAGCCCTTTGGTTAGCTACATTATGTCTGCAGATTTTTTTTCTTTCTTTCGTATTTTCTTTTCTCTGTTGGGGGTTTTGCAGAAACTGAATTTTCACATCAAATTTCAGGTGCAAGTCTGATCTCCTGCCAACAACTTCTATCCTTTAAGGGGACATGAAGAAATTCAGCCATACTAGCATTATTCTAAGGGATAAAGTGGAATTCCCTCAAAACCAAGAAGCTTATTATTATACCTAAACATATATAAATAGTCAATGTTTCAACTCAGAGTCAAAAAGTAGGTAATTATGTTTGGGATTGTAAGCTCATCTCTGAAGTTAGTTGTGTAGCTGCCATGTACCTAGAAGTTGGTTATTTTCCTGTCACATTCACTGAGAATAGGGCTTTGTAATTTTATTTTTTCTTTAGTCTATCAAATGTTTAGGTGCAACAAGGACAATGAAGCTGACTTCACAAATCACAGTAATAAAACATTTTGCCACTAATGACTTTTATGGATTTCCTCATTTTTTGCCATGTAGCATTTACGCATTCCTTCTTGTCAGGTCACTTCTCCCAAATTTTTCATATTTTCTTAGTGTATTTAAATGGTTTTTTAAGTCATGATGGAATTCTATTGTAATAGAAAATTCTTATCTTGATTAAAATACCTAATGGTGTTATGTTCTTGGTCTTCCATTGTGATATATAGATCCACTTTTGACATATTAACACTTCTTTTGCATGTGATGCAGAAGCTGAATGTAATAATTGTGAGTGCAAATAAACATTTTGCAGTGAAATTTAATGTTTTATATCTTTCAGTTAGAAAAAAACCCAAATAATGTATTTTTTATCTATATGAAAAGATGTAAGTGTTTCAACTTCTTAATTTTCACTATATCTTTTGCCAGCTGGGGATTGGTTTATTTTTGTTTTCATAATAAAAGCAAGTTCATGTAAAATTTTCTTGCAGCTGGCTATTTTTGGTTCTATACAAATCCTCGCTGCTTCTAGAAAATGTACGATTGATTACAAATAAATTCTATCATAAAAAATGACTTACGGTAAAGAGTAATCAAAAATCTAGGTGGCCAAGAAACCATTGAGTTAAGAAAGAAACAATTTTTCAGAACATGAAACAAAAGCATACCAAAACAACTATCAGATCTTTGCTGGAAGATTCACGAAATTGCTCAGATTCAAATTTCTTAATGTAAGAGTCTCACTCTTTTGCTAAATTCAACGTACTCCAATTGCTTTAGTCCAAATTCTTGTTCATTTATGCAGTTTGCCATGTTGTGCAGCACTTACTAGAACTGTCTGGCTTCAGATATTCCGCAGGTGAAGTAAAACATCAAGAACTCCTGAGCCCTGTTAAGAGTAAATGATTCTCATGATAACTAAATTATTTTTTTTTACTGTGCTCTCAAATGAGAGCACTAGTTTAGCTTGGGGAAAGCTGCATTAGTGTAAGTATAGAGCTAAATACTATTATAAGATTCAGGAACTTTTAACTTATTTCCTAATAAGAAGAATATTCTTTAATCAGCAGAAATATATGCTGAGATATGCACGCGTGCCTTCTCTTTAGCCCAGTTTCCCGATTTTTGCCTTAAGGGTTCCTAAGAAGTATTCTTCCATTTCATGCAGACTAAACATTTCTTTGCATCAACATCTTTTCTGTGCAAAAAACCTTTCCCTGTCTGCCTCTTTAGCAGCATTTTTCTTTTTGAATGTAAATATATAAATAAAAAAGCCTAAGTGGAGAATAAGACAAAGCCTCAGAAAAATTATTAATGCCAGATATGTCCATATAGCAATGTGAAGACAGAGAAACCATGTAGTATGTGTAATCTATCTGGAGAGGAGTTGGATTTCTTGCTGTAGCCTAACTCCTGGATGGCCTTTTCAAACTCTTGCAAACTGTAGACGAGATAAGACCCTGGTCTTAGCGCAGGTTGTGCTGGTGACAGCAGGAACACCTCATAAGCACCATGTTCCTCATCAGCTTCAGTCTTGTACTCTATTGTCACGCTCTCACTGAATCTCAGTGCACTGCTTCGTTCTGCAGGTGCAGGTTAAAAACTGGCAAATCTGGTGCACGAATGGCAAACCTGTTAGCTGGTGTGGGAGGCTGCACTGCTGCTTTAGGCATTACAGAAAAACTTGGAGGGACATCTTTTCCTTGAGACCTCAGCAATGAGGTTGTTAGCACTTCTTTCTCATGCTTATTTGAGAAAAGTGAATATTTTAAAGCAGCTGTCATGCAGTTGAGCATTACAGTTATATGATATGCAGAAGAACATGGCATTTTGTTTGTGCCTTTATTTTCAGCTGATTGTTGGGCCTGTCATTTTTCATGCCCTATATCCCATATGAACTCTAAAAGGAGTCCTCCCAAAGCACCAATTACCATTTCTCTTTCTGACAAAAACATGTGTAAACATACAGAGATTTTCATTTTTGAATGACAGCAGTCACTTCTGAGAGTAATTGCTGTTTATTGTTTCTTGTGGAAGTATAAGAAGTCCTTTATATGCTTAATTATATAGAAATATAACATTGAAAAGTGTGTTTTTTTCAAATTGTAGCTTGGATGACTGATGTGTCTAGTTGGTAAGGAAGTACAGTAATAGCTAAGAACATGTTATTAATAAATCTGAGGATCTGTAAAGACATTCCTGCAAACAAATAATTTTCTTTTGGGAATTTTGTTTTCAGTTTTGTTGTTGGACTCTTCCCCAGTGGAGATCATGAGAAAATGTGCTGGTTTACCCTGGTATGAGAACAGCTCTGAGTACATAAACACGGTTTTGTGCTTATCTGAAATTAAAAGAAGAACTAAGCATTATTCTCAGATAGTTCACTGCACAATTAATATGAATTTTAAAGTATTGATACCTTGTAAGAATATGAACAGATATTCTTCTCCTTTGGAGCTATCAAGCACCATCCAACCAGTGTGTTATGAGCAGTAAATGAATAACCTTTTTACTAGCTTGTGGAATAATGCCACTGTTTACAACTTTGTGATGTGTCACATGCTTCTTGATTCCTGAGTAAGTGGTCAGAGGCTGCTCTGTGCCTGTTAAATGAATATGTGCTATGAGAAGACGCAACTGTATCCTGGTAACATGACTTCATTGTTACCGATAATTTTCTGAATATTTCTTCATTTTCTTTCTTAGTTTAATTTGATAAGCTTCTGATACTAGTAGCGTTCTCCTTATACTTTCTCCCACTGGAACCAATGAAGAATGAATTGTTATATGATGATATTCTGAATTGTATAAACATTTGGAATACTGCATCACATCTGACTTTTCTTCAAAATAATTTTCTTTAATTTTATCATATGTCCTCAGTGGAGATGGGGGTGGAGGAGGAGGGAGGGAAACTGTCCAGATTGAAATGCAAGTCTCTGTGTAGCCTTTTAATTAATTTCCCAAGAGAATGATATTGCAGAAAGGATGGAAGAGAAATGCTGCTAATGGTCCTAGTTGTGACACGGGGGAATGTAGAGATGAACTTATAACCTGCAAACAAAACAGTGGCCTTTTGTTAGGTTTTTGGGAGCTGAATTTTGTGTTTACTATAATCAAGATCCCAAATGGACAAACCCTCCTCATTCCAATAGAGTATCTATCTATGGATACTCTATCCAAAGAGCAGATTTACTCCACACTCAGAGCAGCTAGTGGCCAAGCAATAATGCTTTTGCACATCATGAGAAGAGACTCCGTGATTCATCCATGTAGTCACAGGACTGGTGCTGGCAGTGGAGAGCTGTCCTTAGATGCCCTTGTAGGGAGAATGGAGACAGTCTTGGACATGCAGGGTTGTGTCAGGTAAACTGTTGGACTGCTGCTTTTGCTGCCTGTGGTCATGTGGAAGGGTTTGATTTTCTGTTTTTCTGTTTGTTTTGGAGCTTTTAGCATTGAAGGAATAAAAATGAAACAACTTGATTCAGTTTTGCACATAACTGCATTTAAGGCTCTAAGTCGTGTGTCAGGACTAAACAATACCAGTCCTTCAGGCTCTGTGTTGTGCATTGTGCTGTTTAATTTTTCAGCTATGTAAGTATTTCAGTCACTTCATGCTAAATGACCCTTCTTCCTGTGACCTTAGAATTCATAATGAAATTAGGTTTTCCAGGATGGTTTTGTCAAATTAATGTCTATGTTGGAGTCTCTGGGATGTTTATCTTCAGCAGGCTCTTTGAGAAAACACCATTTGTTGTAGCATCTAATACGAACTGCTTTGAGAAGAGTAATTAGTAACATTAAGAGTTACTAATTCTATGGAGGAAAAGTATAAATATGCCATGGTCCAGGTGGGCACATGGGCTTTTGAAGGACAGCAGCTGTGGGGAGGGTATGGAAAGATATGAGTGTGAACAGCTCACTGCTCACAAAGTCTGGGAGGTACAGGATAGATGTGTATGCTCTTGTGCAGCAGAGCTTAGGCTGAGCTTTGAAGGAGTTTCTGATAAGGCTTATCACCAACTGAAAACAAAGTAATTTTACGTATTTTCCTAAAGAAGGCTTTTGGCAGTATCAATGAAAAAATGTCACTCTGATACGAAAATCTGAGGTGCTGGAGGAAACTTTCATCTTTTTCTGTGAGTACTTGTTTCTGGAATAATCTTTCTGCTCTGATGGCCCCAGTCTTCTGTTTTCAGACACAAATGAGGATCATAAGCAGCTCTACCAGATGTGTGGTATTTTTCTGTTTCCTGAAGCATGAGGAGACTGATAAACAGGACATCACTGACTAACTCCAGATGTGCTGTGGCAGTAGCACTGTGTGCTTGGGTGGTGTACAAATCTCGTGTCATTGAGTAGTGGCAATAGCAATGTCGTGAAATGAAAAGAAATTAGTGTGCTTCAAAGTGATCAGTCCTGTGCTAAGATAATACACCATATGATCTGGTAATAGGTATAAAGCCTTTCAAGCAGTAACTCAAACTAAAAACTGATGGGCAAAGATTTTGGTATTTTTCTTCTGAGCTTTTCTTGAAGGGCAACCTGTCCTCAGCTGTGTGCATTGACAAAGGCAAATAGAGCAACTTTACATATATTAGGCCTTTAAAAATATATGTTTGTGGATGTTCAGATGCATGATGAAAATAAAATGGCTTACAAGAGATTTGGATGGCATTAGACTTAAAGGATCAAGTCCTCTGCTGGAAAAGTGATCTATTCTGTACAGGTGAACAGGTCCTGATGATGAAATGATGCAGATATGTTGAGCAGAGGACAGAATGGGAAAAAGTTGTTTCCCAGGAATGGACTGCAACTCATGAAGTCAGGGTTGAATAGTTTTCCATGCAGTAATAAACAAGACTGTCAAATCATCCTAGTAGTGTATTTTTCACCTTTTCTAAAGAAACAGTATTTAAGAATGAAGCAAATTATGTTTAATACATACATTCATTGATTTTATGTGTAGCATGTGTCCTTGAATTTGTTATAGAAGATACTAATCAAAAAATTACAGTTTTACATTATTTTTAATTCTCTTCATTTCATGTGTTTTGGTGCAGTCACTACTTCACTGTCAGAAGCTGTATTATCTCATCTTCCGCTCAGTATATTGTGTTCCATTTGGCCAATTGAAGAGGCCAACTCTTCTGCCAGTTCTCTTTGCTTTTGTTAGATCTGAAAATTTAATAATCCAGAGAGAGGATGTTATTAATTAACATAATCTTTTTCAAGGCAACCTATAGAATCAATGCATAAAGCAAGCCTACTGGTCAGAGATGTATTAATTAAGTTTTATAAACCTCATTCTGGTAACTCGTGCTTCAATTAGAACTCAGACTATTGGTTTTCTGCTAGGAAGAACTGTATAATCACTCAGCAAATGACAGATCAATTGATTTATTGGGAACCAAGGACAGGTATGTTAAAAAGATACTTCTAAAGGCAGTAAAAGAAAGGATGCCCAGTAGTAAAGAGCTTGAACTTTTGGGGTTTAGTGTGGAGGTTTTTTGTGGTTTGTTGAGTTTTTTGGATTTTTTTTTGTTTGTTAGTTTGGGGTTTTTTAATGCTGTGCTTCTAGATGTCTTTGTTCTTGATCATCTATTTCTGCTGGTACTGCTTGTTTGCTTTCTTTCTTTGTGAAGTTTCTGATGTACTGAAATTTTATTTAGCCGTTGCAGTCTGCTTTGATGTACTTCCCCAACATTCTATTAAATACTGAAAACTTTCTGATCTTAAACAGCTTGTCTTGTCTGTTCTCACCACAGAGTATGCCAAAATAATCCAGTGGAAGTATGTTTACACTTACACTACCTTATGAAGTCAGAGATGAGTGGTTTGTAACTTTTGTTCTCCCCATTTTAGTAATTAAGGATTACTCTTTCATTAAAAATGAATATTCTCAGTTACCAGTGTTCAGTTTAGTCATCAATAAGCCATTATAATTTATCTGTTAAAGAATCAAAATACTAAGAGACCTCTACCTGGCAATAAATATTATGGATGGTAGAGCATTATGTAGCATAGTATAGTGTAGCATAGCTTAGTAAGTTGGAAGTCCAATTCTACTCTGCTTTCCAGGGATGGGAGTTCCTTGAGGATTTCTTTATAGCTCTCTCTCATCTTCTGTCATGTCTTGATTTGGAAAGAAAATTTCACAGAACAGAACTTTGTGCTGAACTATGCCTTTACTTTCCCATTCCTCAGATGATAACCAGACTTCTTTGAATTGCATAGAGTCGTGTGTAAATTAAAAGTCTCTAAATCTCTTTAATTTTCATTTAAGGATCTCTTGTGGCCAATGCACTGAGGGTAGTTGTGACTTTTACCCTCTTTCCTCTTCTTGTGCTGGGCTAGCCTCCAGTTTAGAAATGGTAAAATTCTGAGCCTCTATTTTGAAGTGACTATAGTTTTGAAAGGGCCATTTTCAGTGTTGTGAACTGGCTAACATGTATGGGATATTTTCAGCCAATTTTTGAACTTTCAGTCAAACCCCATGAGTCACGAGTTGCAAAGTACAATGGTGCTGCTAAGTGAATATAGAAACAAGTTGAGGCAGTTGTTATGGTGGTTAGAAAACATCTGCTAAAGCAAGCCAGTGGCAAAGATAAAGCAATTGAGTTGAGAAGAAGATACTTAGGGGAGACCCTCTTGCTCTCTACAACTCCCTGTATGGAGGTTGTAACTGGGTCGATCACTTCTCCCACACAACCAGCAAGAGGACAAGAGCACACTGACTTAAGCTGCACCAGTGGAAGTTTAGGTTGGACATTAGTAAGAAATTCTTCACAAAAGGAGTGATTGGGCATTGGAATGGGCTGCCCAGGGTGGTGGTGGAGTTGCCATCCCTGGAGGTGTGTAAGAAAAGACTGGATACGGCTTGACAATGTGGTGTAAGGTCATAGTTTGGACTCAATGATCTCAAAGGTCTTTTCCA
Organism: Prinia subflava; assembly: GCF_021018805.1. Classification (NCBI taxonomy): domain Eukaryota; kingdom Metazoa; phylum Chordata; class Aves; order Passeriformes; family Cisticolidae; genus Prinia; species Prinia subflava. The sequence continues at coordinate 35,819,342 of NC_086250.1, read as the reverse complement.
ACCTAGTTGATCCTGTGATCAGTTGCCAATTTGTGAGCCTTTCAGAAAAGCAGTTTTCTGAGGTTTCAGTAATAAGTTTCAGACTGCTTTTTGATCTCCCTTTTCTTATTAATTTTCCTGCAAATACTACATTATAAAACCAGTCTGATATTTGATGGCCTGGTTGGAATGCAGGAGTGCATCACACAGATTTTGTCTCTGTAGTTGAATTTCGGGAGGTAGAACTAAGTGGAATATGAACCTCATAATTCTGCCTCTACAGTTTGCATATTTCATCCTCAAAGGGCAGATTGAATGTCAACAGCAGTATGGAAGAAGGCATAATAAATGTGTTGCAGCACTTTCAGCGATGACTCTGGAGATTTTGATGAGGAGGGTGGTCATGTCTCTCAATAATTCCTAACAGACTGCAATGAAGTTGTGTTCTCTTTAAGCAGAAGAGTAATGAAATATAGGCATTCTAAAATTTGTTTAGTTAAAAAAACCCTACAAAAACAACCAAAAAAAACTCCTTAGGAGTGTGAGATTTATGAATTTTCTAATATTGTGTATTAGGAATATAGCATGGTGATGAAAGGAATTTATAGAATAGAAAGAAGCTGTAAATAAAGGTGATGAATAGGCACTGAGTGTTGTTTCATTTGTTTAGTTTTCATGGTTCATGAGAAAACTATAGAGACAGTTTGAGTCATCTAATTCTTCATTTTAGTATTGTAGTATAGTACAGTAGAAACAGATAAGGTTTACCCTGGAAGGTAAAACCATAGAACCTAAGGTTGATTAGGCCAAGAACCGATTAGCTGGCTCACATATTCATGAAACAAATTGCAATTTCTGAAGAGATCTTGCAATGAAACAAGTGTAAGGGAGTGTTGGCAAAGCAGGGGAAGGATAGGCTGAGAGGAAACCAAAGAAGTGGGCACATTGAAGCAAAATAATTATGTATGTGTGTATATTGTTCATTTAGCTGCTGATTTCTAGATTTGGAAGTCTGTTTTCAGATTGTGAATGAAGTTTCACTGGGTTATGTTCCTTTTTGCTAAATTTTGGTTTTGAGGAGATAGAAGGAAGGCAGCATGATATCCAATTGGTGGACTACTTTATATGCATGGATTTATGGTTTCTTAATGTGATTGAATGCAGCAATACTGAGATACCAAAATAATGATGCTGTCTTGATCCAAAACCCACTGATCTAAACAGGGAAGAAGAAACAGAACGATGAGGTTTTTGGTCAGGCCAGAAAACTGCCACTTGCAAGCGGCAGCCCAGATGTTTTCCCACTGACCTAGTGGGAAATAGACCTAGCTAATAGATTTGTCATTACAATATCTTGGCTCCAATTACAGGGGTTGTTGCAGGTATTATTGCTTTGTTTCTACTTCTTTTGTTATTATCTTATGTCAATTGTAGTGTAATCCCTATCCTCCTGCACTGTCTAGTAAACCCATGGTGATCCATGTGATGTGGGTTAATTGAAGGGAAAGGAAGTCCTGTGAATCAGCAGTAACAGGCATTAGCAGATTATGATGTTTTATTGGCTCCTCATAATAAAAGCTTTGAAATCTGTAGAAGACTTCCTTCCAGAGGTGGGGGGCTGGGAAGAAGGATCTGCATTTCATATCAGCTGCCATACCCTTAGGCTACCTTAATTGCCCTTTTTTCCCCTCCCCCTTTTTTGAGTGGTTATATTGGATATCTCTTTGTCTTAAGAGCCAGTTAATTTATTTTTTGTGTTGTAACACTATTAATTTTTGCCTTTTGGAATAGTTTAAATGCAATGTGTGTTCAAAAAAGGCGATGAGAGTTGGGTTTTATTTTGGGTAAGAGCTCTTGCTGTTGGGGGAGGCTAAAGAAAAGACATCCTGTAAAAGAATTAGGATTCATCAGTTTTAGTGACTGACATGTATCTTAATAACCCTTTGCTCTAATTGGCATTTTAATTAAAGATGACATTTTAATTGGTTATTTTACCAATTTAGCTCAGTTATTAGCATCAGCTACTGCTTCCATTACAGATAATTTATCTATGTCATCTCAGTATCCATACTAGATATTTTAAAATAGTATTCTGCTGTTCTGACAAAACTGAAATCCTTTTTTCTTGCTCCTCCTAGGATTGCCTCCTAGTGCTTGACCTGTAGCCTGCAGTGTTTGCCACTGAAAAGAGTGGAAGAAATGTATCATAAATAGTGCAGATGAACAAGATAAATATCTCAATAGCAAATAACTGTAAATTAATTGTCATTGTTAGCACATAATGTCTTTAAAATGCAAACCAACTGAGTGATATTACTTACAGCTTACCTGCCAGTTGTTGTCTGGCTATGCATTTTTCAGACATTTAGAAATATAGCCTCATAATTGTTTCCTTCAGTATTCATCTTCCATCCTGGTTTTGTGTATGATCTTAATTTCATAATTTGAATTTTACATGAAGGTCAATAGAAAACATAGTTTTAAGTCTGAGATGTAGTAATAGGCTTTCCTTCTGGAAAGTAGGAGAGTGCAAAATAATTCACAGGGAAGAAAAAACGCCCAGAAGTACTGCACAGAAACTTCAAAAAACGCCCAAATAACAAAATAAAGCCAGGATGGGGCAAAGGTATGTGCTTAATAGGGTTTAATAGTATTGAGATTTTCATTTCTCTTTGAAAAAAGATCCTTGGGTTGATTAGGAAAACTAGAAGCTTCAAAGAAGCCCAAGGAGCTCAGCTGGGGTATTGAATAGGCTTTGAAAATTCAAGCTTAAGAAAATTTACCTTCAGCAGCTTTATGTTCTCCATTATTATATTTTGCTTTTTAAGTAGCTGTCATGTTGTCACCACATAGTGCCACAGAGGATAGAAGTGTGGATGAAATGATTGTCTATTCTTTAAATATGCCTTTTGAGAGCTAATTAATATTGAGCACTTGAAAATTGTCTGGCAAAAGGGCACGATACAAATGGAATATATGAGAAAAGTATTTTTATCATGGAAACAGCAAACTCTTTTTAAATACTTGTGCAAGAAAACTAAGGGCTCCTCTGAGGTGCCAGATTAAAAATGTTGCCTGATCTTGTATCCCCAGAACAAACACACCAGTACGGCAAGTTACCGCCTGTGCGTCTGCCCTGTCCTAGATGGACTGTCTCCAGCTTCCAGCTTGCCTCCTGGCTCTGCTAAAATTGACATTTCATACCTGCTTTTGTGACCATAGCTTTTTTTTACTGTGCACGGTTGCCTACTGTGAACAGGATGGAGACTATCTTCTCCATTTCGTTTTCCATTCTGTGCTAATGAAGGATGTAGTGTTAAATGGTTTATCTAGCACAACAACAATTTTTATATAAAGGAAAGAGATCTCACAAAAGGAGGTGATGAAATGTGAATCTTGTGGTCATTGTCATTAATTCTTTCACCATTTCATGTGGAGATAGAAAATTGTGTTCTTGTAAGCATGAATGACTGCTAAGATGTTTCTTAACCTGATTGTAGAAGCTGGACCAGAAAGTGGTTTGCTTATAAAACAGTGTTGTCTTGATTATGTTTTATTTTTGAAAATATTATGCAGAGAAATGTTACGATAAGTACTTAATTAAAACAATTTCAGGTCATAGATTATAATATGGGTCTCTGCATTTTGACTGTTATGCCACTAACATCTGTTGTAAACTGCATGGATAACTTATCTTTGTTACTAGTCCAATATTTGTGAGTCAGTCAAGAAAATTGGCTATGTTTATTTGTTGCAACTCATTTTATTAAGGGGTAAGAATAAAAAAGAGGTAAGGGAGGGGATGCATGACATTATTCCTTTGCTCCTACAAATTAGTAGCATGTTCAAGGTAAGCAAGTATGTTCATAATACAGAGACCCTACAAACGTAAATAGATTTTTAAAATTGCTTTAAACATGACTTTAAAAAAAATGTTGTGAATAACAAATTGTTTTTATGGCTCATCAGAAGATGGTCTGATTTTGCTTTCAGTGATGTTTTCTGTATGTATGAATTGAGATACATTTAAAGCAGAATGTAATTGTTCCTGTTGAAGGTACTGATGTTTAGTGTGGGTGTCCAGCACTACAATGGAGTGCTAATAAAATTTGAGGGTCTCAGAGGGCCTCTAGACTGTGAAAACTAGAGTACAATTCGAACTTACTAAGAAGTTATGTATAGAAATATCTAGTTGAGAGAGCTAGGGATGGCTTTTTCTGTTAATATCTGTTTACAGAATAGCTGAATATATGTTTTATTGCTTACAAATCTTACTTATCCATCCCTATCTTGAACTCTTATGAAGCCTACAGCTTTTTGCTTGCTTCAGTTACACGGAATGACCGGGTCATGAATTTTCATGATGATTCTTGTGCAAAAGACTCTGTTCTGCTTCCTATTATCTAGGAATGTTGTGTGCGTAAATGCTTAGTTGCTGAGCTAGACTGGTTTCCTTTCTGCTTTTGTTTTGGAGAAAGCTTAGCCAAATGCTTCTGAAACCCCAAATGTTTCACAGCCTTCCCTTTTACCTCTGTACTCGATGGTTCAGTATTAGAGACCCACTTTCTGCTGGAGGACGTCTGTGCAGAACAGTCCTGTGGCCAATCAGTACTGCTGCTAATGTGGCAGGATAAAGCCGTGTGTTCCCTTCCACTCCAGAGGACTGCCTGTACTGCCTGTGCAGCTCCCCACTGCTTGCCAAGGCCAGACTTGGCTTGTTGGTGTAGTGGTATGGGGAACTAGTCAGGGACTGCCGAGCTAGTAAAGGCAAACCGGCTCAAACAGAAGTGTTCTCGATTTGTGGTACAGAGAAATACAGAAAGGTCTCTTTGTCTGAACTGCGATATCTGAGCTAGCTTGGTAGGCTGCATGGTAATGCTTGTCTCTGGTGACAGCAGGTATCTAACATGCTGGGGTTTTAACACTCTTGGGCAAGTGCTTTCCTCTATGTATCAGTTCTGGTAAGGATGAGCTGTCACCACTCAATGTATGTGGAGAACAGAGGTCTCCTGAGATAAGGCTGTTCATTATGCTTCCTGAAGAACCATTAAATTTCTGTCACTGCAATGTGTCTTTGGGTAATGACATTGTTTTCTGAGCCTTTTCTTCTGTCCTGGCTTCTACTCATATGATGCTATTTATTTATTTATTTATTTATTTATTTATTTATTTATTTTAATCTACAAACAGCAAGAATGTAGGAATATATAAGTAGTAGTAATTAAGTGTTTTCACCGAATCACTAGGTTTTAAGAGACCTTCAAGATCATCAAGTCCAACCCACCCCTAACACCTCAACTAAACCATGGCACTGAGTCCCACATCCAGTCTGTCTTTAAACACATCCAGGGACGGTGACTCCACCAACTTCCCTGGCAAACCATTCCAATACTTTATCACCCTTTCTGTAAAAAACTTTTTCTTAATATTCAACCTATATTTCCGCTGGCGCAGCTTGAGACTGTGTCCTCTTGTTCTGGCAGCTGCTGCCTGAAGAAAGAGACCAACCCCCACCTGGCTACAACCACCTCTCAGGAGGTTGTAGAGAGTGATAAGGTCACCCCTGAGTCTCCTTTTCTCCAGGCTGAACACCCCCAGCTCCCTCAGCCGTTCTCACAGGGTTTGTGTTCCCAGCCCCTCTCCAGCCTCGTTGCCTCCTCTGGACGTGCTCAAGCATCTCAAGGTCCTTCCTGAACTGAGGGCCCAGAGCTGGACACAGCACTCGAGGTGTGGCCTCAGCAGTGCTGAGCACAGGGGAAGAATCCTGACCTCCCTGCTCCTGCTGGCCACACCATTCCTGATCCAGGCCAGGATGCCCTTGGCCTTCTTGGCCACCAGGGCACACTGCTGGCTCATGTCCAGCTGCTGTCACCAGCACCCCCAGGTCCCTTTTCTGCCTGGGCACTGTCCAGCCACACCATCCCCAGCCTGTAACATTGCAGGGGTTATTGTGGCCAAAATGCAGGACTCTGCACTTGGACTTATTAAACTTCATTCCATTGGACTGTGCTCATCCATCCAACCATTCCAGGTCTCTCTGCAGAGCCCTCCTATCTTCCAACAGATCAACACACGCTCCCAGCTTAGTGTCATCTGCAAATTTACTAATGAAGGACTCAATGCCCTCATCCATGTCATCAATAAAAATATTGAGCAGAGCTGGCCCCAGCATAGACCCCTTAGAGACATCACTGGTGCCTGGCCCCAGCTGGATGCAGCACCATCACCACCACTCTGGTCCCACCATCCAGCCAGTTCCTGACCCAGCACAGAGTGCTCCTGTCCAGGCCGTGGGCTGCCAGCTTTTCCAGGAGTGTGCTGTGGGAGACAGTGCCAAAGGCCTTGCTGGAGTCCAAACAGACACATCCACAGCCTTTCCTGCATCCACCAGGCGTGTCAGCTGGTCATAAAAGGAGACCAGGTTGGTCAAACACGACCTCCCCCTCCTAAACCCGTGCTGGCTGGGTCTGATATTCTAGCTATCCTATAAGTGCTGTGTGATGACACTCAATATAAACTGCTCCATTACTTTACTGGGTACCGAGGTCAGGCTGTAACTGGCCTATAATTACTAGGATTCTTATTTCTACCTTTTTTTAAGAATGGGAATCACATTGGCCAGCTTCCAGTCATCCAGAACCTCACCAGTGAGCCAGGTTTGTTGGTAAATGATGGAGAGCGGCTTCACAAGAATCTCACAGTGACAGGATGAAAAATCATATTTTCTTACTGCATCACTTGGTATGTATAAGCATTTATAAAATGAGGCATCATTCATATCAAATTGCTTTGTATAAATTGGTGGGATTTGGGAAGCAGTGCTCTATTTTAAAAACAAATCAATATACCAGTATTTCAGTGTGGTTTTTATTATTATCCAGCAATAACTGTAGCAATCTTTATTTTGGTTGAGGCTGTTTAGGCTCATTCATTTAAATTACTAAAAGAAAAAGTTGGGTTTAGGCATGGGAAAGTAATTGAGGGACGATATGAACACTAAGATTTTGTATCTATATGAAATCTGTGTGCATGCTATTTAATAGCAGTCATTAAATTTGTGTATAAATTTGCATTGAGTGTGTGAAAAAGTGTGGCATATTTTTCTGCATAAAAACAATATTCTGTGTATGTTTGATATATTTTAGATGCAGTAATATGTTCAGAATTACCCTTTTACCCTGAAATGTTATTGGCTGTCAAAAATTAATAGCATAGGGACATCTTTTTAGGGTGAAACCTTTTAATATTTGTACATGAACATATATTGCAATTAATTACAGAAAGTTCTTCAGGTAGATACTATTTTGTGGTAGAGTACATAATACACTTTACAGAACTGTTTCAGTCTTCTTTTTGTCAGTCTGAGCATCTGGTGAACAAAATAATTAAATTTGAGTTTTTAATTTCAGAAACCAGATTTTCTTAAAAACCCAGCTGCTGAATTTCTCTGAGTTTTTTCCGTACCTGATTTCTGATTATGCAAGGCTAATGGCAGATTTGGATTATTATACATATGAGATGCACATATAATGCAGCTAAATACTGTTCACAAGTCCATGTGTGTTTTATCACAAGAAGCAATTGTGCTTATTTTGTTATTGTGCATGATCTCTGACCTTTGCATTTCCTTATCTTGAATGATAGGTGTTCTGTGTGTTGATTACCAAGAGCGTCTTGGAGACTGACAATATTTTGATGTAAATACAGCAGCGCAAGCAGTGCACATTTGTGGTCTAATTCAGCAGTGTGTTTGTGGCATGAATCCCATTTTAATAATTGGGAGGGCAAATTACAAGACAGCTGTCTCAACAGAGAAAATGAGAATTGTTTGCATTGATAATTAGCTTTTTTTTTTTTTCTTTAATTATTGCATGTTTCAAATGAAGTTAATTTTTTGGCATTTTTTTAAGGGCTTGGAAGATGTGTTTATTTAAAAAGAGGAATAGAACCTTTGGTAGTTCACCTCAGCCAAGCTGTAGATCAGTGTCACCATCAGTTTTAACTGTTAAACTGTTCTTGTCTCAACATAAAACTTTTACTTTGATTTTCCACCCCATTCCATCAGAGTGGGAGGGAGGGAGGAAGAGAGGTTGAGCAAACAGCTGAACCATGCTCAATTGTCAGCTGATCTTAAAATCACAACATAGATCCTGTAAACTTGGATGAAGGTGGATTAACAACCAGAAATTCACTGTTACAATTTAGCTTTTAGGATCTGAGAAAATTTTGCAGTACTATATGATATTAAAAATTAGATATGAGAAACAAAATCAAAAGTATTACAGACAATGTGATTCATGCAGGAAATAGTAGGAGATATTACAGATGGTATTATAAAACATGTTGCAAGTCAAGCCTTTGATTTAAATTTCTTTAATCTCTCTGTGTTAAAAAGAACCACAGAATCTCTAAATATAAGCACAGGATATGGGTGAGGAGAGAACTTGTAGCTAGGTCAGGGATCCATGTTACTCAGATCTAAGGAGTGGTATTTACACAGGTAGAAGCCATAAGATTGTCCCAGTTATTGTTATTCTTTCAGGGCAAGTAACTAGTATGATGTGATAAGGAGATTGTCAGTGTTATATTACAGAAATAGGCCAAGCTATGTCTGCTACGAAAAGACTGTGTCAAAAAAATGTTCTGCATATTAAGAGGCAAAAAACTCTCAAAGCTGTTTCAAAGATTTAAAAGAATATATCAAAAGGCCTGCTTTTTGTCTTCACAAGTGTCCTACTTTTGGTCAGGACAGAGTTAATTTTTTGCAGTAGCTGAGGAGCTAGGACTAGGAGGTTTTTCTATATTACCTCACAGTCATTGCCTGGGGTTGGGAAAAGGGTCTCTCTTTTGCTTTTGAGAAGGACATTCCTTGCAGTAGGAGAAAATGTGGTGGCTGATTGGTATTTGATTACTTTCTACTGTTGCAGGTTTTCTTTGTAAATCCTTTCTTTGTCTTACACCTTTTCCTATTAATACTGCTGCTGTTACTGCTCATTTTCTTACCTCATTGCTCTTTTTAGTAGATGGTTCTTATGTCAACCCATGATCTATGCCTTTTGTGCTTCTACTTGCAGGGGGAGAGGGAAGCAGTGCAGAGTGGTTTTAGCAGGACTAACTTGGAGAGTATCATTCCTAAACCACAGCAACAAGGTTTATTGTTGACTTCAGTAGCTACAAAATACATTTTCTTTAACATAAACAATGAAAAACAGGACAAAGTTTGAAGTACTTGAGATGTATTTGTGCCTTTTGTACTTAAAAGGAATCAGTAAGTTTTTGTGAGACTAGTGAAAAAAGATCTGCCAAGTCAACATCAAACTTTTAAGAAAGAGGTACAGCTCTCAGTGAAGCAATTGTTTTAGGCAACTGTTTGTGAAAGGAGCAGATTCATTTCCCCTAGAGTAGCTCAGTTATTGTGGCAGCCAGCGTTTTCACCTGTGACAAACCAGAAAAATCTATTGTTCCTGCACAACCACTTTGAATGAAGAGATAGCTGGTGGACTACTTGTGTGGAATTATTCAGGTAGGACTTGATCAGATGTGTTGTCATGTTTAGACTTCATTTGTTTTTTGGGTTTTGGATTTTGGTGGGTGTTTTTTTTGTTTTGTTTTAATGGCTTCCTAACATTTGTTTGAATGTATGAGCCTCACGTATTCCATCCCTTGAGATGTGTGGTTGAAGGAAAGATCCCTCTCACCTGATTTCATACATACAGCAAAAGCCTCTGCATTCCAAAGCCACTTAGGTCATCATTCTTCTAGGTCATGATTCATCTCAGCTAGTTTGGATGAGAAGAATTCCATTCTAAAAATGCCTACTTATTTTCTCAAACTATAGAGAGACCCTGAAGCCATGATTTTAGATCTATGCAACAATGTTTGTTCCAGTGAATCTCACTCAAGATCGTCTCACTGGGTAATTTGATTTACCTAGTGATGCAAATCTCTTTACAAGTGGAGTGTGACATTGTTCTTTGAGTACATTATTGTCTTTAGACAATAGTTCAGGCATTCATGAGTGGACCGTGTGCTCCAGGTAGACACAAAGACTTTATATTTCCCATAACAATCATTTCCTACATGTCACCTTAAACGTTTTTTAGTTCTACATTTTCAGTAAAGCTTAGGACTGTCTAGGTATTCTTGTATTTCCAGTCCATGTTATTGTTAGTTAAAGCTCTTTTGATGTAACCTGTGAATGGATTTCCATCTTTGAGATTTTTGGGAGCAACTGATATAGATGCTTTGACATCATAAATGCAGTTGTATATGTGTTACTCTCAAGGTCTATTTGAGTTTCCCTTGAATGGACTGAGACCTAAGATAAGTCAAAAATCAAAGTTTGCTTAGATACTCATAATTAATAAAAGAATTTTTAATGTGTTCCAAATTGTGATGTTACAATCACTGTATAAAAATATATAGAGTGAGCAATTATCTGTGTTGGTAAATATTGATACAAATTGCTTGAAGAATATAAAATTCAGCTTAAATTTTAAGTCAATATACCCATCTTTTGAGAAACTTCTTAGAGGATTCTTTTCTGTTGGGCTGTTTAACATTCTTATGTGGGAAGCATTGTGAGCTGTGTCACTTGGGAGTTTAGAGTAATACCAGAATAAAGCATTAGAAAATACAATGTGGTAATGTATTCTGCACTGGCAGACCAGGAAGCAATTTACCCAGAAGGTCTTTCCCAGCCCAAATTTGAACTAGATTGTGATGTAGTGATTGTTAGAACAAACTTCTGCCGTCAAAGGTCATCTTTTTACTTCACGATTAAGACAGCACCACCTACTGATGCTTTTTGTCTTCAAATATTTGAAATATTTTTGTCACTTGGCTCTTTCTATAAAAAATATTTATAATCCTTTTGCATCCCCTTTCCCTCCCTCTCTTTAGCTCCTTCCCCCACCCCCAATCCACATTCTCATTTAGTCAGTTATCTCTGCTCTGCAGTCTCTAGGAGTTGTTGTTTCAGCCACATATTTGCTTGAATCAATTGATTTAGTTGCAGGAGACTGGTCTGGACATGGATTGAATACTGAGGTAACAGAGCACTGTTTGCAATGTTTGTTCAGCACCTATATGTAATTTCTTGTGATGAGCATGGGGTTCACCTGGAAAGGCTGCCACTAAACAAATACTGGAAGAATTAATTGGTAGATTTTGAAGCAGCTGTGAAATTGTCTGTGAGCATAGGTAAGATTTTTTTTGATTTATCATTTGTACCAGGCATTGAATTAAAAATGCTCTGAAAATACAGCTGAATCTTTTATCTGATTGAGTTATTTAGCAAGTCTCGACACATCAAGAGGCTGTGTAATTTAGTGATACTCTTAAGTTTCAAGAACTTAGATATATCAGATTGGGAAGTGTAAGTTCTCATTTCCAGTAGAGTAGGGGAGGTGGAATTAAGTGTTTCATGTAAGAAAACTGGCAACTCTTCAGTATGCTGTTTTTGTGTTTGAATATGTAAATTGCTCAAAATAGCAACATATGTGAAACTTTACATGTGCTCCTGTGTGTCATATTCACAGCCTATGAACCAGAGAAAAAACACCTCTCCTTTTGCTGCATTCCATTCATGGATGGTAGCAAAGTTTTAACATACATGGGGTATTGCAATATACCACATATATTAGTTTCCATAGAGCTACTATATATCAACATATTTCCCAAAGCTCAGGGCCTTTTTCTTCCTGGAAATTTTGTAAAGTGCACCAAGAAAAAAGAAGTATTAAGCAATTTTTCTGAGATTTTTTATGTCTTTGCTATCTGGTTAGAGCAATAGCTGTAAATGATTAAAACTCCCAGAAGATCGGCCACTGCTAAGACACAGGTCAGCTTCATCTTTTTTCAGCATGCCAATCAAAACTTAAAAGCAAGAGAAATGAAGGCTTAATAGCTCCCTAGGAAACAAAATTTCAAAGGTATGTGAGCTCTCTGCTATTTTTGATTAGCCTTTCTCTTTCTCATGAGCCTCATAAATAGTTTTTATGCATAAAGAGACTGCTTTGGTTAATGGGTCAGAGCAATTTAAGATCCATGTAGGTGTACTTGCATTGTTTTATTGAATTGTATTTTCTTGCTTACTCCTTATTGTACAGCTAGAATACAAGAATATGCTTTCTATTTTTCCCAGCATTTCCACCTCAGTGTTGTCTTTCTTTCTCACACCCCATCCAGGTTTTTTGGTAGGTTTTGGAGAATATTTGCCCATCTTCTCTGTAAGGTAGGTCTTTTGTTATACATGCAGAGTTATAAATAACAATACAAATATTGCAGAGTATTTAGCACGTAAATAAATAAGGAATATTCATTCTTTCTATTGTTTTCTAAACATTAGAAATGTAAAAGCTACACCATACTTTTTTTTAATCTATTTCTTTAGTACAGAGGAACATTCAAAACAAGTTTGGACAGAAATGAAGAAATTTTCCACTGAAACTAGAGGTGGAATTGATGTAAGGTGGAATTTGTCCTTTGCATCATGTCTGCAGAAGTGCTGTAAGGCACAGTGAAACGTAGACATTTCATCAGTCTCATGAGATTGCATATGTAGCAGGGCAGTACTGGGGAAGATAACCAAATATCCTTTAGGTCTGATGCTCAGTTATGTATCTTGGCACAGAGTACTGTGCATGCAACAAAACTGTCATCCCTCACAACAAATCTTCAGGAGACATCATGGTAAAAGGCTAGACTGGACTATCTCTTAAAAATAGACTTTGTATTCCCGTTCTTATGCTTCTTTATCTCTGATACTCAGTGGCAAAAGAATTGGATGATGGAAGAGAAAAGGCATTCCTGTCTAGTACTGGTTCCAAGCCTGAAATAAAATTGTCATGTAATAGCAGCTCTAAATTCTGTATAGAGAATTCAGCCTATTTGATGGAGGTTGTGATGTAAGATAAAAAGGATTTGAGAAAACAAAAAAGATTTGAGTTGCTGTACCATTTATAACAATGGTTTCTGAGAACAGAACAGTCTCATAATGCATGTGTGTGTATACATATATACATATGATTTTTAAACTATTTTTCTAATTCACTATGTGCACCAGTGTTAATTTGTGCATTCAGTTTTATGATTTTGAGGCAACTGGCATCCTGCTTAGCAGAAAAGCATTGCAAAGATGTAAATATTAACCCTTTATATTTTTCTTTAATCCATACAAATCTGAAAAGAAATGTTTTAATATGCATTGACTAGAACCAGGAACAATGCAATTGTAATTCTATCCTCACTGATAATGTTGTGTCTCCACGTAGCATTCTGTACTGACAAAGAATTTGCCCTATGAAAAAAATGCAGAGGATAAGGTGACACAACTTACAGAAATAATACAAAATGTTTCAGCCACACATGCATTTAATAAAGGAAACATCATCTCTAAACTTGTTCTTATGGGGTCACTTTTTATCTATGTAAAAACCATTATATTGATTAGAAAAAGCTGTAAACACTGCAGCTTTTTGTATTGCCTTGAAACAGATGTGTGTTTGGAGCAGAATTAATTTTGTATCAGAATAAATAATTCTGTAGGCAAGCCTCAGTGCTTAGAGAGATGTTTTTGGCTCACCAGCTGCTTTCCCAGACTGCTTTTATCTGGTGCAGACAAGCCTTTCTATGGCACTTCTATCGTATGTGTATGCAGAGAACAGATACTGGCCTCTTATTCTGAATGCTGGCTAAAAGCAGTGTTCCCTGGCATTGCTCTCAAATCCTCCAAGAGTCAACATCATCTTCTTTTTCTGATAACTCTTTGTGTGCCTGATCATAATGTTTGAAGTTAGACCCATACAGAGAGCCTTAATGCTTTCTCCCTGTGGGGAAAGACTACAAAGAAAGATAAGGAGCTTTCATGGTTGGAGTTTTTTTAAGGCCATTGTGAAACTATTGCTATGAGTAGGTTATTAGAGCCATACTGGGGTGCCACATCACCTAGAAGATTCACAGGATCATATCAAGTATGGAAGTTATCCCTCTGATATTTCTGACCTGCCTATCTTCAATGTGAAGCTGAATAATTTTGTAGAATGCTAGTGGTGAGCCTTATCAACCTCAAGGACAGTGAGGCAGAGCATACCTTGCACAAGACGTGCCCCATTGCCAATCTCAAGGGAGTCACAGAGTCTTCATACCTCTCCCACCATTTCTCTCAGCCATGCTGCCATCCCTGGGAACACTGATGAGCAGGAACAAAGGCTGGTTTTTATCTGGGGTTTGCTTTAGCTGTACATTGAGGTTTACAGATGGCATTTCCTTTTGGTCCTGGCATACATACTGTCGTGGTTGAAACAGGTAAATAGGTATTGTCTCCAGTTTGTTCTCCCTCCCAGCCCCCAAATTCCACATCTGTAATAACTGCATGTAAACTAGAAGCTCCATTTTAATAATGAGGTATTAGTACTGAAAATTGCTGTTGTGTCCTTCTAAAATTTGCGTGGCATTTCCTATTAGCATATCCAGAAAATAATTTCTCTGTCTAGATTTCCAGAAATTCTTTAATAAAAACATAATTCTATTAAGCATAAGCCATTATCAGTGCAGCTCATAATACCCAGGATGCAATTCAGTAGACTTACCCTGTACACAAACAAGAAAAAGTGCAAATTACAGCCATAGTTTTATGCCTGGACCTGTTTCAATATTGCTTTAATGGTATGGCAAAAATTAAGAATGTCCATGTGGGCACAAGAGGATTTTGGAAAAGGAAGTAATCTGTTTGGTCTCTAATGTGGCCCTCGTCCCCACCCTTGTCAATGATAACAACCACAGAACAGTGTTTTGGTGTGAAGCCACCCATGTAGCCATGGGAATGCACCTTATGTGGTCATGGAGTTTTAAAACATCTGAAGGCCAATGATAGTGGGAAGAAACCTAGGAAAAAAACTCATTACCCAAAGTTTTCCTATGGCTGTACGGCAACTTTTTCTTTGTAGATTTTGTGGAACCATTAGAATTTACTAAAACAGTAGTTGCTTGCAACACACCCTCCCTGAACATTCTTCTCAACCAGGCTGATTTGCAACATCCAGACTCTGTAAAGATATTTGTATTAACTTCCACCAAATATTTAGTGCCACTTACAGGAAAATATTATTATTATCACTAAAACTACTATTACTAGTACATGGAAGAGGCCTACAGGGAATCCTAGTTGAGGATTCTGGTTTCTTTCTGAAAATCCTGTCAGTGTAAACTTTCCGAGAACTGTGTTGATAATAACAGTATAGAAAGTATAATTCTGGTTTAATTCTCAGAATATATTCTGGGATTGTTCCCCACTAGTCTATCAGTAACCTGTAGCTCACAGTGAAGTAGAAGTTATTTCAGAGCCATTTCACTGACTTAAGTCCACTTGAATTTAGACAAGTATTTGAGGTACTTAAACCAGAAGCTTCATCACCATGAATGCTTTCCATAGTTTCTTTAGAGGGGGAAGTCACCTCCTCCCCTCACCTCCATCACAAATAGTTCCACATAGTATTTTCTTCATTGTGTTGTTTAGCAAGAAAGTCTAAGGATGTTCCTGGGTTGGATAGCTTGCTCAACTTCCTTTAGGCCTGTGTTTGCAGTGTTAAATGCATCTGAAAGACTATTTCACTATAAGTATCTGTGAATTATTAGAAATTGTTATTGAGTGACTTTTTTGTGTCTGTTAAGAGAATAAAATTGTAAAAAAGCTTTAATTCACCTTGACTGTTATATTTATGACCCACTAAAACTCTATTATTTAGTGTGTGATCATCATGCTATCTAGGACTCTGGATATTTTATTCTGTGATTGTGTGTATGTTAAATATAAGTGTAAAATAGCGAATAATAAATTTGGTTCCACTGAAAAAAAAAAAAGCCAAGAGCGTTTAATTACAGCTGTTTGTGTTGAAAAGGCTGAAGACCATGGAACAATGTGCTGGATGGAATGAACAAGAATTGCCACCCTGTGCTTTGCATGTTAAAAGTAATGAGGGCAGTCCAAACAAAATTATTTTCATTCTGTCGAACTTTGGCTTGAAAACACAATGCAGTTCCACAGAATAGCTTAATTGCCTAGCATAGCACGATTGCCAGGCATGGGAAGTAATATAATTCACATGTCTGACCATGAAATGAACCAGAGAAACTGCTGGGTTTTAACAGTGTGATTTTGACTTATCTTGGCTTTACCATTGTTATAAGCAGAATCCAGGTGTTGATCCCTGCAGCAGTATCTCGTGTTTCATCTTCCTGCATCCTGGCATTATGGTTTTGTGGATTCTGTGGGTCTGTGAAACTGTCAAATAGGGGAAATCACAGGTGGGGGTGGGAACAGACTGCACCTGAGAGTGATATATGGCTCTGTCCCACTGTGCTTCAGATTCTGTGGAAATGGGGTGAGAAAAGCTATGTGTGCTTGGGATGATTATAGTACCATATATTCAATAGTATACTATTGAATCTGATCTGTGTCTTAAACCAATGAAATCCTAAATTTATGGAAGATTTTAACAACATATTTTTAATGACTACTTCCTAAATTATGGGCAGTTAATGCCTTAGTCTTGTTTTTTATTTCTTGGGCAGTCTTGTTTTTGATTTCACTGACTTTCCTTGGGATGCTGTAAATAATGAGTAGAAAAAATCTCTCTAAGCATTTGAGTTTCCTTTGGTGAGTGTGTTTGTAATACACCACTTATCTGTGGAAGGTGATTCTTAGAAGTTAGAATAGGAAGGAAAATTCATTTGATTCCAAAGTAAGATGTATCAGGCTAAAGTAGTGTTTGGGTAACAAGCTGAGTATGTGTTCTCTCATATCGTACACCTTAGTGTACGATTCTTTGTATTACTGTGGTTTCCCAAGGTGAATGCATCTTCTGTTTGTTTCTAATTATTTTTGTAAAGGACTTGTCCTTATTGCTTGATTAGTCCTTTATTGCTATCATGTCCAATTGTATGTGAAGATAGATATGGATAAGAATAGGTGCCTCAAGCTGTGGTGGTGAGAATAACTACAATTTTATTTCTTATTGCAACACTCTCTACTCTGGGGAAGAAATTGTATCTCACAGGGTACAGTGCTTCTTTGTATCAATATTGATCTCTTGATTTTGTCAATGTTTGGTTTATCTCACCCTTGTTCCTTTCTCCTATTTGTGACTGGATTACAATATGAAAGCTTAAGGGTGGGACTTGGCATTTTAAGGAGGATTTTTTTGGTCCATTTTTAATTTAGTGTTTTCAGTATTTTAGCAAAATAGTCATTGCTTTTATCTTTCCTATAACTTTTCCTTTACATTGGTAGCTGGAATTCAGTAGCTGTTCGCAGTGAATACTCTGTGCCCACAGATGTAGAGGGGAATGAGTGGGATCATATATGACTTTATCCTGCCAAGTAGTAAATGAAACTCCAGTACCA
Organism: Prinia subflava; assembly: GCF_021018805.1. Taxonomy (NCBI): domain Eukaryota; kingdom Metazoa; phylum Chordata; class Aves; order Passeriformes; family Cisticolidae; genus Prinia; species Prinia subflava. Next base: position 35,801,959 of record NC_086250.1, on the reverse strand, counting down.
CTTAACAAAAACAAACAATAAAAAAATACAAAAACCAAACAATACCAAAAAATCAAACCAAAACCAACCAACCAACCAACAAAACCCAAAAAACAAACAACAACAACAACAACAACAAATCAAAAAAAACCACTCCAAAACAAAAACACACAAAATCCACATGCATACCTAATGAAGAGAGATAATCAGTTATACAGAATGACAGAAAATTGTAAAGAAATCTTGATTTTTTTTTTTTTTTTTAATCTCAACAGGTCCACAGTCAGGATGTAACTTCCTGTAAAATGGAAACCTGTGAAGAAAGATACAGATAGCAGTTGGAATTAAAAGTGGCAGAAGAATATTTCTCTTCTTAAGCATCAGCTTTTAAAAACGCTATGGTGATTTGGAAAGGCTCAAGAGTGAACTGCAAAGTTTTCCTCAGCTCAATCGATGCATTTCTTAGTAATTTCTCCAAGTCATTGATGTTCAGAGATGGTGTGTGATGGAAAAAAGCACCATGTTTCTGTGTTTGTAGCTCCTGTTTTTTGGATTAGTTTGCTGCTTTGCTGAACCGATTTCATTTTGAAGGGCGAGGAGTGAATGTGATGGATTTACCTTCAGAGATGAACAAACATGGAAGGAATCCAGTAAGTCATAAACTAGAAGATCAAAAGAAGGTAAGATTATTTTTAATTACTTAATTGTATTTGAATTACTTGCAAACTCTTTGATGATTTTCAGTGAACTGGAAATGAATGTGCTTTTGAGGATAAAGTAGCCTGCTATGCTCACACGATGTTGCAGTACAGAAAACTCCCTGAGATTGTCTAGCAAACAGTCTGTCAAAACCTGTACTTGCTGACGCACTGAAGCAGAAGTCTGATATCAGCCTGAGATCTTTGGTTTTTTGCTGTGGATGCTTGGGTAGACCCTTCTCATTCTGTCCTACACATAATTCTGGATAATGTATTGTTCAATTTTTATCCTTGAGTATATAAAGCAGTTTAAGCATGTAAATTCATGCTTCCATAGTCTGGAAAGTTCTTTCAGAATCCCATTTCTGCAACTGACTGTCCTCAAAATCTCATCTTCCAAGTTCATGTCCTTTACTTACTTGTACTATGGTCTAGAAGTATGTCTAATTTATTTCATAAACCTCAATTTGATGTCTTAAGCTTTTTGGGGATAATAGAAGGACCCATGCTTTATTGATCTTTTGGTATTTATTACATTAATGGATTTTTCCTGGAAAAGCTTTTCGCTTGCTTTGTTTTGTGGGTTTTCTCAATCTTTAGTTTATTAAAACTTCAAAATGCTCTAATTTTCTTTTTGCCTGGATTCTAAGGTAAGGCCTGCACTAACTGGTAGCCAGCAGAGTGAATATGTTCTGATGTAGCATCTGAGGCAGTGGTGTGCTTCCTACAATGCCTTGAAGTGAGATTTACTTGGCTCTTTGAGTTATTGCATGGGTTCAGTAGGACTGTCCAAATAATGTATTGAAGTGCAGGTTATGTACTTCATTGTTACACAGAGTTACAGTATATGCTTCTGGCTTGGGTACTTTTTTTTCTAATTTTTGGTATGAATGGTTAATGTTTTAAATAATTTTGATCTTATTTGAGAAAAAGTAGGAATTGGTGTAATTTATGGACAACATAAAAATTTTAAGTCCTGTAAAATCAAATGCTGGGTTTTAGTGTCTCTGAGATTTGTTTGTATTAATATAAGTCATTCAGTCATATCTAAAATGCAGACAATTGTATGAAATACACTATGATAACACACATGATGAAATTATTACAGAAAATATATTCAACCTTCGAGCATTTTCTGTGTAATGGAGAAGAGAAAGGTATATGATAAAAGATAATTAGTTTACAACATGAGACTTTCTCCACTTCATAATTCCTATCCTTCTGTGGCACAAAAGAAAAGCTGAGAAACATTATCCTTAATCTCACCATCTGGTGACTGTTTTCTGAACCATTGTTATGTGACCTGGAACCCAGTATGGTCGAGTCCTGTTTTCCTCCAAGCCCCCTCTTACTTCAAAAGAATTTTTTCCCTTCATGTCTAATACCTGCACATTCGCTCTTAGACGCTAGCTCTTTGGATTGCTTAGGAGGAGAAGGTTTGTTTCAAAGAGGATCTGTTGTACCTCAAGGTCAAATCTTTTCTTTGAGCCAGTCTGCAGATATTTTGTCCATCTGTAGAACTATGCAATGACCACCAAAGGCTCTGCAGTTGATAACAGGCTCTGCATTTGTGCTGTGGTTGATGCTAAAGAAGTAAATGTGATAGTAATAAACAGAAATCATGTTAGTTTTAATTTAATTTAAGGATCTTTGCTAGTAATTGAGTATCATTCATATGCTAATGTCATTATAGAAGGCTAATATTTTTAAAAAAAAAGGGTTTATAGGTGGTGGTGAAACATAAGAAGTAGTAGTAATTTGGCTATCTCTTTTTGCTGCATTGTCTCTAAATCAAATTTTTACATAATTTTACATTTTACCGCCTTAGGAGGTATTGGCTGTCTTACTGGCTGACATGGGTGCCTTAGTTGCATACTACCTGGATCACCCTAGGCAAGAGTCAAGCTGAATTTCTTGGGTACCTTATGTCCTTTCAATAAATAAAAAATATTGTATTCTGAAAAGACTCAACTGTTGTCTTGCTACAGAATATATTGTTACTGTTTTCTGCATGAACAATTTAGGAAAAAAGTCAAATTGAGAAAAAGCTCCATATAAGACTTCTCAGGTAGCTTTAAAAATGCTGACTGTGCTTTGGGATATAACTTTTCTAATAATTTCATAACTATGCTATATACATCACAGCATTGGGTTATTTTTCTGTGGCCTGGATTTGGGCCTGAAAAACTTTATTTAAATAATTTTTCATGTTGCTAGTCTGTATGACACTCAAATGTACTTCTTATACCAAAACTCAACAAACACTATCACCTGCATTTTAAATAGGTACATCTTTCTCCTGTGGCTCCAGGACTGTCAAGTTCCTTATCCTTCCTGTAGCTGCAAGATGCAATCAAATTTTTATTGATTTCTGGCAGTAGCTTGCTTATATTTGTGGTGCTGGCATGTTTCACTGGGCTAATGCTCACAGTAAAAGATGAAGCTTAGTCATGAAGCTAGAGGTTTTGGTAGCCATGTGGAAGCAGTAGTCTGATTTTTGTGGCTGAAGGGGAAAGGAGGGAGGCAGGCTAATAGCACAGAGAGGAAAAAGGTTTTAGGAAGATCATTTTAATTAATTTGACCTCTTACAGAAAACAGGCATAGGCCCTCTCTCTACAAATTTTTATCTGGATGCAAAGCCTCAGGAAATGGAGAATGAGCTGGAACTGGTAGATCATTTCTATCTGCCCAAGAACCATGTGTCCATGATAACTCTGTCCAAAAGAAGCCTTTTCTTTCTCCAGGGTTGATGTGCTAGATATACAGCTTCACCCATGTAGCTATTTCAGGTTAAATGCTGTGCTTTTGCATCTGTTTGCCCTTTTCACAGTGTACTGAAATTCCTTATTAAATCAGTATGATGAAACTCAAGGCTTTAGGACAGAAATGTCAGTGAGTAGCAGGTCCATATATTGCTGTTTACAGTTTGGTGTGCAAGTTCATGATTTTAGCACATGGCATACAGAGCCACAAAATAGCCTTTTGAATAACAGATTTCTCTAGGCAACTTGTTTAAAATTACGACTTTAAAACATGAAAGGGGCTGTCTTATCTATCTGTATTTCATCATTCAGAAGGGTTCTTCTGTTTTCAAAGTTAACATTGCAATTTGTAATCTGCTGCCACATACATGGTTTATGCTAGTCAATCTTTAGAATGCACATTCAGAATTTCCCAACTACTCCAGTCATTTAATTTTAATGTTTTCCTTACAAAAAAGTCCCATTGTGGCCGTTTCTTTGACAGACTGTCCAGGTTACAGTCTATCTTCAAAAAACACCTGCTTGCTGCAGGCAGGCAAAGCCAAGCCTTGGAATGCTGCTGTGGCCCTGCTGGAGTCTGGAGGCTGGGGGTGGGTGCCTGGCTGTGGTTCACTGTGGGCGTGCAGATGTTGATGAGGCAGCACACAAGGAAACAACACAGGTTGCTGTACCCTCAAGTGTCCTTTATGTGCTTGAGCACTGTGCAAATCTGTAAAATTGTTTCAGAAATACAGGAATGTACAAAATGTTTCCCAGTAACAATAATACTCTGTGCCTTAAAGGTTTGGCATGTCTGCTTTGTCTGCCAACTGATTGACTGCTTTCTGTTCCACAATGTCTAGGGTGTTTCAGACAAACCCTCCGAGTCCCTACCCTGACTGCACAAAAGACGTGTGCCTGAATTTGAAATACATTATGCAGAATTCAGTAGGAATTACATTTTTGCAGAATTTCTGGTCTCAAAAATACGAGACATTGCACCTCTACACCTCTTTTCCACATCTTGGAATTCTGCATACCCAGAATGGTCACAGGATAGTTTTTCATTGCATTTCCTCTGAACTCTCATGATAAAAGACCTTGATTCTTCTGTTTAGAGGCAGATCCAAACCAAATTAAAATAGAGGCAAGTTTTTAGCACTGCACCATCTCCCCCAAATATATGCTTTGAAGCTAAATATGAGAAAGTATAAGAATCTCTGTTTTCAGAACAAATGACATTTATTTGTTGTCTTTCCTTTGGTAGGCAGGTGAGCCACTGTACCCAGAGGGACTTTCAAATAGACACCAAGGCTCTATTACTGGACAATAATGAAATATAACTAATTAGCAGGAATAGCAAGCAAACCTTGTCTAGTGTTAGATGTTTTGCTGATCTCCCTGGTAGCCATTTGCCAATTAATTAAAAGTCCAGTAATCAGTCAGGTTTTGCTTGATGGCGTAAAATAATAGTTTACTGTCAAAAGCATCAGGCAGTCTTAATATGCAGTTCTTTAAAACAACAAATCAAGAGAGAAGGTTTAGAAGGGACAGATATAATAGAACCAATCAGCATGTTACACTGTTCCTCCATCCCCTATCTCCTTTGTTCTAGTCAATATTCAGTGATTGGGATAGCATTTCAGGAAAATGAGGTGACATCCTCATGAGGCAGTTGGGCCAGAAGCATAATTTGTTCTCATGAACACACTACTACTGCCGTATCTGTGCTCCCCATTTTCACAAGTCAGTTTTGATTTTTATGACTAAATCTGTAGTCATCCCAACAACTGTTTTGAAAAATAATGATATGAAATCTTGGGCAGGCCAGAGTTGTTGTTAGTTTTGTTTAATAGTGCATTTTTAGTTGAAGACCTAGGATCTGAATGATGTTGCTTGTTACGTGAACAGAAAGGTTGATTTCTCCCATTCTGATTTTATTTCTCTGAGGCTCCTGTAACCGAGCTTTCTATCCCTTCTCCTCATGCACCCCAGTCCCTCCTATGCATATATACATATACATATACATGTATATTCTGTGCAATTCTTGTCCATCTGCTCATCTGTCTGTTAGGGGATGCTTTGCAAACAACTGGGGGTCTGGGGATCTGCTGAAGAATCAGAGATTCATTAGGCTCAAAGTTCACTGTTATCCCATATTGCACAACAACTGGCAGGGATTTTGTGGGGTGTTTTTCAGGACGTATGAGGGTTTTAACCAAAAATAGTGCAGCAGGGGAATGGTGAGGGGTCATCAGGGCATGAGGGCTGAGGCTTTTGCTTTTTTACTTTGATGCCCAAGAATTAGGCACAGATAAGAACTAATAGAGCTGATAAGAAGAAATGGGCTGTAGGGATAAAACTACAGTTGCTTTTCTATATCAGCTTGTCATATATTACCTCTGTCATTCCTTCCCTTAAGCTTTCTCCCTCCATACTCCATATGTTTTCTGTTTCAAAAGTTTTGCTGGAATGACTTGAATTATCTCCCTGTCTATCAAACTTCCCTGGGGCCCCACCACCTGACTCTTCTCACTTTCTGAAATTGTTCTGTGCGTGCTGTTAGGGAAGTTCAATTTTTTTTTAAAAAAAGCACACAACCTTTACAGTCTTAATAAATGGAGTTAAACAACATTTTATGGATTATGAATCATGTATTTAATAATTTATAAAGTAAACTGATGTCCTCTGCTGCATGTTAACAAGGCTTTTTCTTCCTTTTGGAGAACCGTGATGCAAATAAGATAGCACATATTTCTCTTTTATAGTTTTTCATTGCTGTACTGGTTTGAAAGCAAAACCAATGAGACTCCAAGTCAGAAATACATCTTAATAGAGAGAGAAGAAACAAAAAACAAAAAAGGTAAAAATAAAATAAAATAAAATAAATGCAATAGTACAAAGGAGCACTGACAGAGTCAGAATGCAAACCTGAAACCCTGTTGGTCAGGGTGTTGGAAGCAGCCTGAGACAAATTCTCCTGGAGTGACAATTGTGGCTCCATTGGAGTAGAGATGATCCTCAAGAAAAGGGTCCAGTCATCCTCTGGGAATCCAGTGGAAACAGGCAGTCTTGGTGTTTGGGATTGCTGGGATCCTGGTGGAAAGGCTCTGGCTCCTCCCACTGGGTGGAGCATCTCACAATGGAATGAGGTGATGTTATCAGTCCTGTGAGAGGCCTTAAATGGCCCATTCACAGGTGATGCCCTCTGAGGAGGATGGGGGGAGGAGAAGATAAGAAGGCATTGCCTTATCTGGTGTTATCAGTTGTCCATTAACAGAAGGCATCTGCCCTCTTTCCCCCACTAGAGTTACAAGAGATAAGGAACAACATCTCCCAACCAGTTTCAACAGATGAAAATAGAATACACATTTTTGGTTACATTTTTCAACCCAAGCCAATTGCCTTCCCCAAGCCATTATTTGCAAGAAAGACTTGATTACAGAGAAGCATTTTGTCCCAGTGCTGCACCAAAACAGCTAAGAAATGAAATACTGATGAAACAAATTCTTTTCTTAAAATTATACTGGCTGGATGATTTTTTAAAATATTTTGTTAGTATGCCTTGGTTTTGTAGATGGTTGCTTTCCTTTTCAATGGCTGTCAGTTTTATCTTATAATTGTTGCTGTTAATGTATGCCTGATAACTGAGTAACAGTTGGTTTTATTCAGGGATACCAAGTAAAAGTCGTACAGGGTGTTGTCACTGCCTGGTTGGAGGGCGATCAGCTGTTTTGCAGCTGTTACTGCTGGCAGATTTTTGTGTAATCAGATAGCTGAAATGAATGCTACTCTATGTGTATGTATACAGCATGGCTTGGGATATACACTACTGAGCTGAGTGAGAGAAGGCAGCAGCTTCTCACTTGGGTTGATTGCTTCCCTCCCTCTCCCCACTGAAAAAACAAACAGACTGATTTGCCTTGGTCTTCTTAGTGCTAAAGACACAGTTTCCAGTTTCTACCAGTTACATTGCAAAGGTAGATTTAAGTGTCTTGTCTCAAATGGTCTTCTCTGATTTGGAATAAGATACAATGGCTAAGAAGCAGAAAACAGAGAAATTAATGAAATTAGTAACTCATGATTATGTATAATTCTGTAGACACCTTGGTGGTTACAAACTACCTGCAAGGTTTAAATATGTCAAATATAAAAGAAAATAAAAGATTAAAGAACTTTATACTATAAATCCTGGTTTTTGATTGCTGTTGCTCCTACTTTCTTTAAAACAAAGCTCTTATTAGCCTCAGAACAAAGAATATTTTAGGTGATAATAAATGGTTTAGCAAGCAAATGAAACTTTCTTTCTGTTGTTGTCTCTCTATAGTGGCACTGCAAAGCAAGGAAATCACTGTAATTGTTATTTACTATTTTTCTGTTCTTAGCACTGTTACTTTTCACACTGTTCTCAGTAATATTTGTTTGTCTGCTTTTGTCCTGAAATCATAATCTGCAAAAATTTTATAAACCTCAAAGATGATATGCTGAACTCATCTCTGCAGCCTTGTCCTATCTTATGTGTTCCAAGAAGGAGTATAAGCTTGAGAAACAGTTACATACAACACTGTACAGAATCTGAACTTGGCCTTCTAACTGATCCCTTCTCTTGCACTGTGACGTTGTTTTGGGATTTTTATCACCCAGCCTCATGAAAATCTTACCTTCAAAAGGTGCTTTGAGGCTTCTGCTGCTTGAAATCTCATCTTTGTGATGGGTTCCATGAGTGCCTTAGCACTCAGCTATCCTGCTTGCTGATTTTGAAAGTATTTTCCTAAATTTTAATGATTATCCTTTGCCAAACCATGCATTTACAAGAAAAATGCCATTTTCTTGTTCCCCTTCCCTTGAACTTACACTTCCTATGGAATTCTTCACTATGTTAAATAGGCTGCATATAATAAAGACTAATAAAAGAATAGCCAGGATTCCTCCCAAAATTTTGGAAGAAGTAAGTAAATATCACCTGAACCTCCTGCTTATTCCAGTTCTGGACTAGATTTGAATCTCTGAAGAACACAAATCACTAGAACAAGGTTGACATGGATGCAACTAAAGCTTTTTTTCACTTTGATAATTTTTCTACTTTAAGTGAAAAGAACTGTTTATGAAGTAGTTGGGAAAACCTGCTGCTGTTCTTGTTGTTGTTATTTTTACCATATTTGCATTAAGCTAGTTTCTTGAAATCACTCTGTAACATTACCTTGAAATTTAAATGGATCCTAAATTCAGGTCAAGGACTCTGCAGCTTCCTAATTATCTCGGCAGTCTTGCAGTGTGAGTAAAGCATTGTGTTGTTGAATCTGTATGTCACACAAGAAAGTTCTATTTGCTTCTCTAATTCCCCTGGAAGGCTAATTTTTGAAATTGGAAAGAGAAGCATCTGCTGCTGCTGCTATATCAGAAGTAAACAAGTTGAGGGGCTATACTGCAGTATGCTTTTGTGGGAGGGATATAAAGACCTTTTTAAGATTGCATTTTATAAACATTAAAGGAAGAATTTTCTTGTGAAACTGCATTGTGTGTCTGCTTATACAGCAGAGTTAATAACCTTTTAAACTCATTCTAGATAGGCCTAGCCTAAAGCAGTGTATGACAGGACAACCTTGCCTGGTACTGTGGCTTTTAGCTTCTGAATAAAATCATCTGGTGGAGCATTGAGTGAGTGCCAACAACAATTAGTAGTCCCAAATTAAACCAGTTGTTGTTTTCTTAGATATGATATTTAAATACACACTCTGGATAGACAAAATGAGAAAGGGTTGTATGAATGCAGAAACGATGCACAGGAAATTTAAAGCCTAGCTTGTACAAACGAGGTATTTTTCTAGTATTTTTTTATCCTTACTGAAAGAAATGCACATGAAAACCCTCCCAAACCTCAAAACCTGTAGAATTAGGGACAAGGTATATTGTAAAGGTTACATTAGTTTGTCACATTAATTTCATAGTGCACACAGCCCTCATGAATCTCTAGGGTCAGGATATTGTGCTAGAATGGAAGACTATGCTTTGTTACACCTTAACCTGAAGTGCCAGGATGCATTCATGCTGTGATCCAATAAAAGAATATTGCTGGGAAGATGCTTCATTTTTATTTTTTTAATGGCTGGATACTGATGTTGGCTGTTCTCCAGTGCTCAAGTACAAAAGAATGCAAAAGCAGGGAAGTACTCTGGAAATGGTTATCATTTTCTTCCTTCCTTTCATAGCTAGTTACTGGCAAGCACATACATATCCATTTTGATTTAAATATATGTATATATATATAAAGTAACATAGTTGTGCTCTCTTTCTTACAGGTAAATGAGAAAAGCCTCTTCTTGAGGAGAATAAAAAGCTGATAGAGCTGCTGAGTTTAATACCAATGTTTCCTCTATTTCACATCTAGATTTTGTGGGTTTGGGGTTTTTTTGTTGGTTTTGTTTTGTTTTGTTTTTTGGTTGTTGGTTTTTGGATTTTTTTTTTTTTGGTTGTGTGGGTTTTTTTAACTTCATGATACTCTACAGTTAGTTAAGTGAATATTCTTTTTATAACCTATTAAGATGTAATAAAATTGTATCTCAGTAGGCACTACTGAGGCCCTATACTTTTTGATATTAAAAGTCCTTGATGTCTTCTAGAATTGTCAGTATTGGGCAAGAAATGTTTCTTAATGATAGTTTTACCTAAGTGACCGAATGTAGATTTTACCAGGGTGAGGGACCCCTCCAGAATACAAGGATATATCAAAAGTTTGTGGCAAAGCTGCCGTTGTAACAGTTTAACATTTATTATTTTTGATAGAAAAATAAACATGTAGTGGAAATGCAAGTCAGCAAGCTGTCTTTGTTAGTTAGGCTTTTGGTATTATTTCTTTTGCCTGCCTCTCCTTTTCCTTTTGTTGTTACTGTTGTTCGCTCATTTCTCTGTCAGGAGCATTCTCTTTACTTGTCATTTTCCCTCTATCCTTGTTGCATATTTGTTGCCCTCTATCTGTTTTGTTGTCATTTTCCTTCTCCTGTGCTCAACTTACCTCAGCTTATCACTTTTTTCACTATATGTGCCTATATGAACATGCAGATAACCGTGTGTATGTGCATGCATGAACGTGCATACCTGCTATATATCTTTGCGTACAAGTATTTTGAGGGATTGCTTCTATATAAATGTGTAATATGGACAACATTGCATAGGAAAGTCTCTAGTGTAATTGAATCTGAAAATGTTTTTCTTTCTCCATAGTCTGTTTGTTTTTTGGTTTTTCTGGAAAATGGTATCCTAAGTGCAAGGTCTTTGTCACACTGTGTACCTGTGTGCACATTTGTGCAGTGCTTAGGACAGGAATCACAGCTGAGGGTTCTTGAGTCTTTTAAAACAATTGCTGTAGTAAGTAAATTTTTTTTTTTTTCAAATTGCCTTTTTTTGTGTTGATGGTGGTGAGAAATTTGTGTGTTTACTTGCTTCCTCTGATAGATCCTGTCAGTGTTCTCCACCTCAGTCAGAAGCGTGGTTGTAGCTCTTAGCCCTTGATATAAGAGGAGCAGCCTTAAAATACTATTGGTCCCTGTGCCATCTGACTGACATGGATTAAAGTTCCTTCTTTGTCTGAATCACTACATTGATGCCATTAGTAAGTTGCATGGTAAGTCCATGGCAGTGAGTAGTTATTATTAAGTATGGTGGAGGCATTGTACCAAGAAAAGAGGACTGGGGGAAGCTGCCAAAGATATTTTTTGTTGTTGTTCTAAATTGCCTGATGTAAACACTGTGTCCATGATGTGTAATTTGGAAGGGATAATTTTCAGCAGGTGCAATTTTTGGCTTGATTGCAAAGATCAGGCAACTTTGGATTTATTGTTGGCATTGTAAATGAGAAACGAAGGGAACTACAATGCACAAACACAAGCCACCCCTGTAGTAGACCCAGTGCCCCTCTACCAAAATCTGGCCACACAAATCAATACAAGGTAGCAGATCAATATTAAGTTGATTAAGTTCTGGAAGGTGGTAGTTCAGTTTGCCTGAACATACTATATATCTGTAGCGGAGCAGTTACAGCTTTGTGGAACATCATTTCTATCTGTAAATGTCATGGAATAGCTTATTAATAATATAAATATTCCTATTGCTATATGATAGCTGCTGCATTATCCCTTTTAGGATGGATTATGTATGTTAAAGTTTAGGCAAAAGACTGAAGGTCTGTTTCTCTTCTAGCTTTGTCAATTTTCTTTGTACCCTCAGGGAAGTTGCTTGAACTCAGTTTTATTCATCTGTAAAATTAAAAGATCTTCTGAATCTTTTATCATTGAGTTTTCTCAGAGCATTAAGATCCTCATATTAAAGGTCAAATATATTTACGTAGTGTTTAAAATAAATATGCTGCACGCATGGCTATTTATTTGCGTTGTGGGGTCTCAGTCCGGAATCAGGATACAGTTCTGCTGCTGCTGTAGGAATACAGTCAAAAAGACTGTCTGGTTTAAAGACCTTACAGTTTGCTTGTAATATTCCTTGATTCCACCCTTGTATTTAATCCCTAAGAGATAAATATGTCTTTTTCTTGGTAGAATGTGATCTCCTATACAAAACCACATGCCATTTAGAACTATGTGTGAGGGATGAGGGAGAAGATTGTGTACAGAAAATAAGGAATATACAGGCTTTTTCTTTGTCATGCTCACCAAAATAATTATCATGCCTTAGCTGTTACTGCATTGTATCTCCTTTTTCAATCCTAATTAACCAGTAGTAATCTAAATATGCTCTCAGGAATACAGGAACCTGTTGGATTGTGCATTAGATAGGGTAATACTTTCTTAATTAGTTCTATTTAGGTGATAGCTAAAGTAGGTGGCACTTTCTTGTCATTGACTACTGCAACATGGCTACTTTTTACAGCGCCACTTCTCTATATATTTCCAAATGATCACATGAAATAATTTCAAGATGACCAAATGGATCAGTCAGAGGAATGGAAGATAGAAATAATAGAAGAAAATCACAGGATTTTCCTAATATTTTCCTTTGTGAGTGTAGATAACTGGGATTGCGTTCTTTTTTGAAAGCAGATGGAGTTGGTTACAATTTGCTCTGGAGTAGCACCAGTCCTGCTGTAAAATGAGACTTCAGGATCAAAATTCAGAGGAGCTCTGTTCTTAAAAAATGAACCAGTAATGCAAGCTGATTTTCAGAATTGACACACATGCAAAAAACCCCCAACAAAATTATGCATGAAAGAAACTTATGAGCTATAGATGTCTGTTAGGAGTAAACATCACATCAAGATTTACTTGCATCTCTTACAGAAAAGGAGTTCACTATTCCATGCTATCCCATGCTCAACAGTAATGAGCTAAAATGGTATGTAAATATTATAAACAAAAATGATCCCAAGAGCCAGATTCCTAAGTGGATTTATAACTCAAAAGTGCCGAAGAGTGATTATGGAGATCTCAGAATTCATCATAAGCAAAAATAGTGCATGTCTGCTTTGCTCCCTTCTCCTCTCCCCTAGTGTTTTTGTTTGCTTTTGGTTAGCATTGATATAAACAAACTATCAACCAGTAAAAGAGATGCAAAGTACCTTTAACAGTAGTTAGTCCTTTCTTGCCCTTTACTTATCTGCGTATTTCCATCAAAGGATTAAAGCAAACCAAGTCATTCCTCCATAACGTGTATCTAATAATTGCAGCCAATCCAAATTTGATCTGTCAAAAATCTTGTGTTATCTTGATATGTCACAACTAGAGAGAAAGGAAGAGTTGTCATTCTGCTAATGTAGAACAGCTGGCATAACAGACTCCAAGTTGTGTGTTCCAGGAATTAATTTATTACGAAGGTAAGCTGAGTCGCAGATTTTAAACTTAAATTTTCAGCTCTGGCTGTGCTGCTTGCCTGGGTAAAAACTGAATTTCAAAGGAGATAAAAGGGAAACCATGCAATATATGTTTGAGGGATGCTGGTCTTAATTTTTATTTTCTTCTGTAAAGGACATTTCTGCGGCTGAAGTTGATTGCTCTGACAGCTGCACACGGAAACCAAAGACTTTTCTGTGTGGTAGTGAGCACATGAATACTATATGATCTTCTTTTTTTTATCTTTATTTTTTCTCTTAGGAGAATTTTTCATAATAAAGCAACAATTGATGCCTCATTAGGGGGAAAATAAATCCATCGCTGCTATTTAATATTTTCAAAAGTACTTGTTTCTTCCTATCATGAGTTCCTTTGAAAGAAAAAGGAGAGGCAGACACTGATCTCTTCCCTGTGGTCACAGTGACAGGACCCGAGGGAATAGCCTGAAGTTGTGTCAGCAGAGGTTTAGGTTGGATATTAGGAGAGGTTTCTTCACCCAGAGGGTGGTTGGGCACTGGAACAGGCTCCCCAGGGCAGTGGTCACAGCACCAAGCCTGTCTTGGGTTCAAGAAGTGTTTGGACAATGCTCTCGGGCACGCGGTGTGTGGTGACACTTGGGGATGGTCCTGTGCTCCTGGAGGAGCTGGACACAATGTGGGTCCCTCCCAGCTCAGCATGTTCTGTGAGATATTGGTTGTCAGTGTATTTTCAGTAGGCTGAACTCCATTTTTCTTCTTCCTTATTTATTGCATCATAAGTTTGGGAATGCTGTGGACACCATATTCCTAGTACACTACTTGAATCATGAAGGTCCTTGTAAAGAAAAAGAACAAAAGGTTGCTAGTTCTTTGTGGTAAACCCTCCCCCCCCCCCCCGCCGCCCCAATTTTTCGACTTGAGAATTTATTTGTCTGTGTGTTTTTAATGCTGTTTAAGATTTTTACCATTTAATAACATGGCTAGTGATTGAAGGGGCAGGTACCATTTGTTATATTTGCAAGACACTCTGTGAATATTTTGATTCTGTATCTACAAATGCATCCTCATAAGTGCTCTAAGCATGTGCCATGAGTGTTTATAACGTCATGTTTCTCAAATCAACAGCTGCACATGAATTTTTTAAAGAGGTGTAGTATTACTGGCAATCTCGTGGTTTAGGCTGTGGTTGGATTTACATTAAAATACTTCACAGTTATACTCTAAAGGTGTAATCACTCAGACCTCTAGATAACAGTGGGATTTTTTCCAATGATTTTTGGCAGGCTTTCTGTAGAAAATTTCCATTTCAATATCTGATGGAGTATTTTTTATTTCAAGAGACAGCATATTGGATAATTTTTCTGTTTGTTTGTTTGTTTGGGTTTTTAACTTGCCAAACAACCCAAAACTAAAAAAGCAGCAGGTCCAAATGTGTCTAGTCACAGCAGGTGAGAGTAATAATCCCCATCAGTTGCTGGTTTAAGTGTATGCATGCAGTCTGTAGGCCCTGGAGTTACACTAAAGTAAGATATTTGTAGCTGTTAACTTCGTTGAGAACAACCTAAATTCAGTTTGTCAAACAAATTTACCAATCTGCCAAAGCTATTGCAGAGACATTGAAGTCCATACTCTTTTGTATTACTTCTTGGAGAGCATTAGTTAATTGGATTTGAAAGAAAGAAGTCCTAATAACAAACAAACAAATATTATCCAAAAGTTAGAAAAGAAGGCTCCTCAATGTTTGTTTTGTTTTTTTTCAAGGCAGCAATGCAGATTGCTTTTAGAGACTGAAAATCTTCCAAACCATGTTTTGTCTGAATGAGGCCCTTAAATGAGACTGACTCTTCAGACAAGGGTTGAATTGCCTCTAATGTTGTTTGGAACAAACACAGACTGTCTCTTCTAGAGGAGACATTTTAATATTTCTTAAAATTCATCATTGAATGTAGTTGGCTCTTGGATTTGTTTAACAGAAGGTCCAGAAAGCAAAACATGAGCTCATACCTCAAGACAAGATAATACTCTGATTTTACTTAAAGATTATTTCTCATATAGTCACTTTGCTGCTGAAGATTTATCAGATTTCTCCAGATCTACTGGGCTCTGTCTTTCCAGAGCTTCCCATCTTATGGTTTACAGATAGAGTTCACTGTTTCCATGTGCAGTACACCCAACCTGCCTTGACAGAAAAAGGCAACCTGTAAGTTAAACTCAAGGGGCTGACATAGGTCTGAGTGTTATCACTGTTCTTCCAATGGAGTGATATGGGGGAGAAGACTGCTTCTAAGGTGCCTGTGCTCTGTATTTTCTGGGCTGTCCCATCAGTGGCTGCCCCATAACTCACCTATCTGGCCGTATGTCTTCGTGAGGTGAGTAAAGTCTTTTTAAGAAGAGAGTGGAGATGACAGCAGGGGGAGCAGCTTTTCCAGTCATTCCTCCTGTTATAAAAGCCTGGGAGTTTTTTTTTTGTCAAAGGTAGTCTAGCTATTGCATGATGGATGAAGGAGGTTGATGACAAATTGATGCAGATGGGTTTTTAAATTTGTTTTTAGAATTAATGTGGAAAGATTGTTGTAAAAGTGCTTATGCAAAGTTAAGGATAGAATAGTGAGACTTGTGACCTTAGAGACAACTATAATACTTCCTTTTATTCTCAATATAAAATCAAACTTTCTGTACAGTATTTTTATTTGGTTTGTGCTCTGATACTTAAATTTTTGGGCTTTTTTTATATCGTGTTTATTACTTTCATTAAAAGTGTGGGCTTTTAGTACTGTAGAAACTCAGTTTCTTACTGGTATTGGTATTATATTACCTTGAAACAATTCATGCCACCAGTACAGGATCAGCTGCTGCCTTATTTTTCAGACACACATGCATTGCATGCTAGTTTTGAAAACCCAACTGCAGTAAAGCCCAGAGCTTTGGTGCTGTAAATTATTCTCCTCATGAAAATACACTGGCATATTAATGTTTCTGGAAATTTCAGATCCATGCAAATGTCAGGTTAATTTTTTCTACTTTCACAGAGTTTGGAATTGGGTTTTTTTGATAAGTTGTAAGTGTCTGGGTTTCTATTCAAATGGAAATAAATGCAGAAGATGAGAATATTGTTCTACAGTTTAATGAAGCTGACTCTTCAGATAGTGTGGCTCTAAAGGCCACTGAAAAGAAAATCAAGCAGTAAATTATCAGGGAAAAAGAACATATTCTATTCCTTAAATGAAAATCTAAAGAAACTGTCATTTAACATGCATTTCATGTCTTTATCTACAGCCTAGAATTTTCAAATGAGCTTTTATCTTTTTTTAAAATTTATTTTATATTCTTGACAGAAATGATCATCTGTCTGGTTTGAGTAAACTTTAAGAGTGGATTGTGAAAGGAGAATTTTTTATATTAAGAGGCAGTGTACTTGCAGTTTACTGTTTTTCACAATCACGGATGCCTATAAATGTACTAGTTTTAATCAGTAATGTTGATATTGTTTTACATTATTGATATGATATCCTGTTTTTCCATTGTACAGTATTTTGACTGATAATTTGACAAAAAGTTTTGGTCTTCATAGATAATGGGAGATGATGTAATGAGGAGGGAGACACTGTCTACTCACAAAATCAAGCAAGAAGTGAATGAAAAATCAGAATACTAGGGGTTAAAGTAGCACCTCTGTGTTTGTGCACACAGTACCTTGTGTGCTGGAGGACACTGACAAACTGAGGAAACGCAGCAATGCCTGTATGCTTCCACCAAAGCCCAAACTCATTGGAATTGCTGAAATTATGGTAACAACTGGGATTTAACTTGTCTCCTTAACTAGCTGACTATGCCTCATCTTAAGAGTGTTAGTCTCTTTTTGTTGCTACATTCAGTTTTGTTTGCCTGGTTTTTTGTTCATCTTCTTTATTCTCTTAACTCCTACTCCTGTGGTACTTTATCCAAAACCAAGGGCTCTTTGGGAAAGTGACTTTTCCTTTTTAGAGTATGTCTATGCAGTGCCTGATTAAACTAAGTTTTCAAATTAATTTTTCACTTGTAGGTTAGATATCTTAAAGTTTAGAAGATATGATTTATTTATTTATTTATTTATATGCTGATAAGAGAATAAAGATGATCTGACTCATAGCGCAGGGTGGAGATCCATCTATTTTAGTGCTGTCACTTTACAGGTGGGCACCTGCTGGATATTTGTGTGCCTCTTGTGAATGAATCCCTGTCTTTAGCTTGGCCTTGACAGCAATTGCCCCAGGCGAAAACAAGTAATTACTAATGTTATTGTTACTTCATAGCAATTTATATTTAAGATGACTTTGGGATTAAGTCAGGGCCGGAAAGTCCCATGGTGGTAGATATTCTTTGTATACATACAAATAGTAGGTGGAATTGAAAAATGGTCAGTCTAAACCAGCGTAAGG
This sequence comes from Prinia subflava, assembly GCF_021018805.1. Lineage (NCBI taxonomy): Eukaryota > Metazoa > Chordata > Aves > Passeriformes > Cisticolidae > Prinia > Prinia subflava. The sequence goes on along the minus strand of NC_086250.1, from coordinate 35,784,309 downwards.
TTAGCAGCCTATTTTGAGTAGCTAGTCTACTTTAAGAGGTTTCCAAAATCAAACACCCTTTTTAAAATTGAAATTATGCATAATCCCACTGTAAATGTCCTGAATAAAATGTAATATTTCAAGTTTACAAATTGAATTGGATTCAATTGAATCCAGTTTATGAATTGAACTGGATTTTTAGTGTAGAACAATTTGACAATTAGAATTATATTAGAAAGAGGCTTTACATAATTAGGTGATGTTCATTAATGAATGAGTAGCTGTACTTCCATTTAGAGACATGATCAAAATAATGTAATAGAAAAGGTAGCTTTTTTGGGACCACATAAGGTGCTGTGTTCAAGACTTTAATTTACTACACTGATTTTCACTCACAAAACCTTGCTTCAATGTTTTTAGCATCTTTTCTACTTTATTTTATATAATAAAACAAGTAGCGTAATCAAAGTGTCAATTACTTTATCCCTCTTGTATTTCCTCTTTCCCTCCTCTTTGCTTTGTGTTGCACAAATTTGATAGCATTTCATCTCAGGGTTCAGCATGAATGCTTTCAATCACAGACCGGATTTTTTCTGTTGTTGTTTTTTCTAAAGAAATACATACACTTAGATGGTATATAAATTAAAACGATGCCTTTCATGTTTAAGTAGTGCTGTTAATTAATGTTCAGATGCCATGGAAATATTTTTATCTTTCTTTTACCCTGACTTAAGTGAGAGTAGGTGGCAATGAAAGGAATGGACTTTTGGAAGAAGCAAATGGTAGTAGGCAGAAAGTCCTAACTACTTTTTTGTGATTTTTGCATTACTCTTGCAGTGCTTGTGTTACAGTAGTATCTAGCCATGACCTTAAATCAGACCATGTAGTGCCTGTCACCATGCAAAATTATACGGAGTAATTATTTTTGTATTGAAGTCCAAGTACCAGGCCGAAATCTATGTTAGCAGGTTGGGAATTTGTAATTATTGTCTATAATTCTACATATTTTTGCCTTTTTTTTGTTTTTTTTTTTTTTTTCAAGGAATGGATTGTTCCAGTCATGATGCAAAGGTGTGGTTGTAGTTGTAGTCTTCTGAGAAACGAAAATGCAGAGGACTTTAGACATTCCTGACTTGAAACCTATAACAATGGAATGCTTGAGCTAGAGAGAAGAGGAGGAGGAGTGGAAATCTTTCGGCTATTGTCAATAGACAGCATATTTAAATGTACTGAAAGGAACCTTGCAATTTATCCCCTAGAACACAGGATATGGTTTGATGGCTATATTTTATTCTCCTGATATTTTGTCACAATTAAAGTGACATCTGCCAGAATATCAACAGGCTTGATGAACTTTTTCCTGCACAAATATTTAGCTCTTGTGAATGAAAGGAGATGACCTCAAATTGGAAGCACATATAGAAGTTTCTCAGGAAAGTCAAGTGAAGCACTGATTTTTATAATTAATAGGAAAATATCGTATGTTGTTATGTATTCTCATTTAGCCTGAGAGTCTCTAGATAGCAAGAGAGAATCATCTTGAGATGGGTTATATTATTGTCTTCTAGGTTTTTCTAATGAAGGATTCTTATTCCTCTTGTGGTTCACTTATTGAGTATGTAGTCTCAGAAGCCTTAATTCAATTTCCTTTCCTTGAAAGAAACCATTTCTGTGGCTTGGGACCCACATAGCAAATTGTGTCAATAAGGGATTCTTACATCATTCTTACCACATTTTCTTCCCAGTGTTCTGAAAGCTGAGACAAAGTCATGATGTCAAATAACAAATAATATAAAGTTGAATTTGGAAGAGATCAACATTGGTGAGAATAAAAAAAACACCTGCATGTTATCTCACAATACAGCTGTGATGGTCTACTGCTTGTAAGAGAATTTGTCCTGATAACAGAAGACAGAGGCACCATTATTACCTGTGTTTACAGCTGTCTTAACCTTTGGTACTTTATAGATTTTGTAATTATTTATGGTTGTATAATTACAAATGCAACCATTTTAATCATTTTAATGTTGACTTAAGCATTATTATACAGCTAATGTACAGGAAGTGAAAGTCAATGGACTCTGTAGAATTTTTGGTACTGCTTTGAGAAAACTTTGCCTTAAGCTAAATCTATGCAGTTGCACGAGAAGATAAGAGGCTGTTGTCTGAGAACAGCTGAACTCAAAATGTAAAGACCTTTAAGTCACACATCTGCTACTGAGAGTAAAATTTCATCAGCAGCAGTTATTTTCTGCAGTTGGTAATACACCAGCTGAAAACAAAATTGCTTGATTATCAGTTTCAAGGTGAGGTGAAAAACTTCTCTCTGCTTCAAGTACATTTGATCTGTATATCATGGGAGAAGTCCAAAATGTTTTTACATTTTGCTTCCAAAAGTGTCAGTAAGGGCTGTCATTGAATGCAGCAATAGAAACATGAAGTATTTAGTGTTTCTAGCCCTTCCAGCATACATGATCAGCCACTTTACACTGCTGCTGTAAGTGAACTCATTAATGTTGTTGGTTACACAGCATGCCTCTGAACCATATAAAAGTTCAAAAGAAGAGCATTTTTGAAGAACCTTTTGGGTAGTCCTTTATTTTTCATGTTGTCTTGCACTACTTCTCCCCTAGTCAGGAAGAGAAACATTTATGTATAAAGATTGCTTATTAGAATTTAACTAAATGGCCACTTGTTGGGGAAGATGAAAATTTAACAAGGAAATTTTACAGATATGAATGTTTAGCAGAAGGTTCTCTAGAAATGAAAGCAAGTTTCGATATAGAAAAATAAAAGATGTCTAAAGTTAGAATTGCTGAGCCAGTTGTTACTGGACAACTAAGAAAACAAAGGTTAAGTCAAGTTGGAAAGAAGTTTTATGGCTAGAGCAAAGCCATATGTTGACCACAAACAAAGAAGATTTTGTTTTTACCAAGCAGAAATAGGTCTTACAAAAGCAAAAGATAGCATAAGCAAACAAAAACCATGTTTTTACCAAGTAGAAACAAAGTCTAAGAATTTTCTACTGCAAGAAAACAGAAAAACAACTTTGAGCTTCAACTGTAACATAATATGGTAATATTAGTAGTTGTGATAGGCTATAGGTAAATGTAAAGGTATTGTGTATGATGCTGATTGGCTTCTATGTATTAAGGTGTTCAGCAAAGAAAACTATATAATACTTTGTAACCGGAACCAAAGTGGCTTCAGGCATGCCTGTAAGTTGTAGGTGGCAGCTTTTAGGCTGGGCTCTGTATACCCCTGACCCAGGACTGCTGCAATAAACAGCATTTTGGAAAAGAGTTGCCTGTTGTCCCTGCATCTCTCCCATCTGGCTCTTACACTACTGAATTAAATACATGTACATTTATAGTTTCCCTGACTCTTTTCCTAAGAAACGACACAATACAAAGGAAATAAGCTTTTAAATACTCTTCTAGCCCCCTAATACTTAGAATAGTATTTTTATGACCTTTGAGCAAAAGAAGTGGGGTATTGAATATACACACACTCAGCTATTTTAATAAGATTTGCTTCTGATGTAATTAAGTTTTTAAAACAGAGTAAGAGTGGGCTCCATACATTCAAAATAAAAGTTTACTAGTTTGCTCTTGAGGTAGAGATGCTTTTTTCAGCTTTCTTCACAAAATTCAGTCTTAAGATTTAGAAGAATCTTATGATCCCATGGGGATTTTTTCTCCTCTGGGGCTTGATAGATAAGTCTGAATTGTACTTAATTAAATGAATTTAACTATCAATTTTCTTTTTTCATCATTTACACAAATTTTGAAACTAATCTGCATTTTTGGTGAGCATTAATCTAGAATATTTCTTTCTAACAAAGATACAATGTTAACAATCTCCTTGTTGTAGTCCCAGTCTATTCAATAAGTTGAGTTCAATAAAAGAGTTCAATAAAAAGTATTTTTCTATTTTTATTTTTTGCTGATAGCCTTTCTGATCTGATATTTTAGACTACTGTTAGCTTAAAAATGTGATAAACATGGAAATAAAGATTAAAATTTTGACCATACCTATATTATTTTAATCTTTCCAGAAAATTATTTTACAGCTTTTAAAATGCTTTGTAAATGCTGTAATTACTACAGTACTGGCTAAATAACTAATTAAAATTATAATAAGGATATCGATTGAACATTAGCAGTCTTGTGATAACCATTTATCATCTTATTGTGTTATTAGTGTACATATAAATTTATGAATATATGCACGTAGATTTGTGTATGTATATGTAAATCTATGTAATGTTTCTTTAATACTGCTGTAAGATACAGAAGTCAGTTGTTGTCTTTCAGCATTACTGTGCTTCAATTGGTCATGGTGGATTTTTATTTAAATGTACACTTCGGAAATATTTTTATCATCAAACCTGAAAAATAAATGCATATAAAGAACAAGAATTAACAGGAAAAGACTCCTTTGGAAGGCACTGAAAGAGCTGACTAAATCTGCTTATGCATTACTATTATTCTGATCTTGGTTTTTTAAAATAACTTTCAAGCAAGTAGCAGATACAGTGGAAAATTAATACAGTTGTATCACATCAGGCCTACTCACAATGTACTCATAAAATTCATAAACATGATAAAACTCCAGAATGATGCTGTTCAGATAGTACACTGTATTTTAATAGATGTGCAAATAGGATTAGATATGTTCAGGTTCATTGCTGTGTAACCTCTGTGAGCCGCTGTAAATAGCAGCCATGTCCTGGCTGTTGGGAGGTTGTCAGCCCCTCTGCTGCTGCCTCAGGTCGGGTGGAGGAAGGCCTCACTGCAGTGAACCCCAGCGTTCTCTGTGGTGCTCCCCGACTAGCTCTGTGTGGGAATCAAGATGGGATCCCACGCACTAAAACATCTGTCATTTATCCTACTGTGTACTAGGAGAAATGGGACAATTTCTTCCACCCAACAGATGTGTCTCTTTGAAGGACTTACAGCCGTGCTTTTCTACGAGTAGGCCTAACAGGCCAGATGGAGGACACCCTGCAGTTTTTATCACTTTGACAGTGAACAAAAAGATAGTCTTGACTAAGGTGTTTCTGAGAAAGTTGTAAAAAATTTGTAGTTATTTCAACTGTTTAGCTGTTTTGATTTTGAGCTTCTAAGCTGAGGGTGCTTATGTCCAGGCACACCATTTGGACATAAATTCAGTGACTTGTCTCAGTGAATCATCTCTTCACAAGGTCTTTAGGATTAAGAAATCCATCTTGCAATCTATCCTGAAAGGCAGCAAATCAAATCTGAGACACTGGATGCAGTAAAGGATAGAATATATAGCTGTTGGGTTTGCAAAATGAAAATTCTGCAGAGACTTTACTTTGTTTTTAACTGAGAGATGTTTGGGTTTGGCAGTATAGGTGAGGGAGAGAATTCAGAAAGGGCTGAGGAGCTTTAAAACAAAAGGGATTTTGTAGCTAATCCTTATGTCTTTCAACTCCAGCTATGAAGCCTTGCTTTTCAAATAATTGTAAGCACTGTAGGAAAAGGAATGTGTCAGTGTATCATGCTTTCTGGACCGTGGTGGCTTGTCTCTCATACAAGAGGTTGCAATCAAGGAGCAAGAGGTAAAAATCAGAAATCTCTTTCACTGAGCACTCAGTGTCCAAGAAATAGCTAATCAAAGCAATGCAGAAGTGCTGTGCTTTCTAGTAGAGCTGATATAGTACTGTTGGGTACTGAATCTTTTCTTAGGCTGGCAAAAAATATTTCTTTGGTATTAGTTGCTCTCTTTAATACTGGGTTGTTTTTTTTTCCAATTAAATTTCCTCAGTGAGTGAAGCTTCACATAAATTTATTCTAAATGAGAGTCAGACATTTGTCTTGGAATGGGTGTTTGACCAGAAAGAACTTTTCTGAATACGAAGTCACACTGAAGAGTAAACAAAATCCTAAGTTTGCTGTTAAAATACTAAAAAATAACTAATTTTTTATTATCAAGTCCTGAACATACATGCAAGCTTATAAAGTGTTTTAAAATGTGTCCCTCATCTGGAAAATGTACAATTTCGTATATATTACTGCCGGATTGGTCGGGATATCATAAACAGGATGGGACTTTGTCTAGTTGCAGACTTAGGATTTATTATTTGTCCATATCATACAAGCAATAAGCAAGAAACACAGGAAAACAACAAAATCCATGCAAAGCTAGACCAGAGACAAAAGCACAGCTGATGTGAAGTCTTTTTCCAGATATTCCCTCAACCAATAGTTTACAAGAAGAAGTTTAGAGTCATATTATTCTAGCAAATCAGAAAAAGACCCACTTGGGTTTAATATTAACAGAAGGACTTTTGAAAACCTAAGAAACAATACACAACAATTCATTAAGTTTGAAACATTTTCTATCTTTGCAAAGCATATATCTAAGACCTTTTACATCCTGAACCAGCAATCAGTCCTTGTTCTTGTTCCTTATGATAGATATAAAATGTATTCACTTAGTTCCTAATTTCTTTTGCTTCCCATGGGAAAGTATTGAGAGTCCCAGCCATCAGCTTTTTTGTCTACTTTCTGGGCCGTTTTTGCACCTTCTGGGGTCTTCTGTTTTTTAGATTCCCACACATTACTTCTAGCACAATCAGCTTAAAAGAATAGGATTTCTACACCAGGATTCTGATATTTGAGTTGCTTTTGACCTCTTCATTGTTCCTTAAAGGTTACCTTTGATTGCATTTGTCTTTGGATTCATTTGTCTCATATTTGTTTCTCTTTAGGAAGAAGTTCTCACATTCTTTACTTCTTTTCCCTTTCTGCATCGATGCCCTTGTATTTTAATGTTTAAATCATCACTTGGGGCTGAGCAAATAACATTGGGCCAAAACCTTTGTTAGTGGTTTTGGCCCAATGCTTGCTGTAGCAAGGCATTACAGTTTGCTGTCAGTGCTGTGCACCTGAACAAAACAAAAACTTTGTGCATTCAAATTGCAAGATCTTCAACTGCTAAGGACAGCATCACCTATCAGTGGTGGTAGCTCATTATGTCTAGAGCCATGAATGCTGTTGTGGTCAGTAGCACTGTTTCCGTTTCCCTGTGTTGTTCCTTGCAGCCACCTTTCTAAAGACATTTTTTGTGGGCTTTTTTAATGCTTTTATCTGGCAAGATACACCTCTGGATTACCATGGTACAGTGCCTGTGTATTTTTATCCTGCAGGTATGACTAGGCTACTAAATTCCATCTGGCAGTGCTAAGGGGCTAAATTGTATTAGAGCACCCAGACAATGAAATGGAAAAGGTTTCATAGTAACCTTGCTTCACCTGGTTTTGTGTGCCTTCTATGCAGACACCAAATACATTGTAATGCTTATTCATGTTGGACAAATAAGGGCATGGTGAGTTGCTTAGCCAGCAAATGTAACGTTTAGCTTTTCTCAACTCTGCAAAGAAATTCATAATTCAATGCTGCAGTTACATGGTTTTATGCATTTAATTCCTAATTATTTTTTTAAGTACTGCTTGCCTGAAGACCGAAAGCTTCGTCTCTCTACTGAAGCTTGTATGTAAAGATTCATCTAAAACCTGAGCTGTGGCATGTGCTTTTTGAAGTCTTTGAACTGAATATAGCTTTAGTTTGAGTTCTGTCTACTTCAGAGGGAAAGGAAACACTTTCCTCTTCTGCTCACAGACAGCCTGTGCTGGAGGGCTGCTGCCTCTCTTCTCACAATGATTGCAGCAGCTAATCTGTGTAATCCCTGTGTTACTGCTCACAAAGAAAATCAGTGTCACTGGAAAAGCAGAAATCGGCAGATATACACATTTTACATGGGTAGATGCTTACACTTTATTTTATAAACCACATCCTTTCGCATCTGTCATTATTCTGTTTTTTATGTGGCAGGTGTCAAGATTTTGTTTGTACAACTTTCCTATTGTGGGTTCCTAAAACATGTCTGTAATGAGAGGCAAATAAGGGAGAGGGGAAAAGGGTGTTTTTCTTCTTTAAGATAAAATGAGTAAATGTTATAAACTATATTAAAAACCTATATAAACTGTATGTTTAATAAACAAGTTGTTTTATGTCTGGGTCTTGGACATGTCTTTTTTCCCAACTTGTGCAAATACTGTTCCTGGATATCTCTTTGCCAGCCTGCCAAAATCTCAAAACCTTGGACAAATAGCCATTGCAAACAGATAAAGTGGTTTTCTATTGCAGTGAGTCCAGTGCAGCAGGGTTGCTCAGAGTATGTGAGTTGTGCAATGCATGTTTCCATCTTCATATCCAGAATTTTCCAGGCAGAATTTTGAGTCCCACTGAGTGTGATGGATTGCACTTGAACTTATAATATCAAGATCTGGATGGTTTAATGCTCGTAAGCAAACAGGGATGCAAATTTTCAACATTTGTAGATGATGATTTAGATGAGATTTCCTGTTTCCATTATTGTATTCTAAATTGAGTTGAGCACAATTTTTTTTTATTGATGCTTTGATAATTTAGCTCACTGATGGTATCAAAGTACTGACTACCAGTTGGCATTTCGGGATTCACCCTTGCTCCCTGTAGAAAAGTCTGGGACAGGTATTCTCACAAAGATGAAGGGAATATAAGTGTTTTGACAACTTTTTGTAATTTTTGTTAATTTTTATTTTACTGATTAATTCTGATATTGGGTTTTAAAAAGGGGTAGCAGAATAGTGTATAAATCTTTCTATTCTTTTATTTTGAAGGAGTTAAAATTTGATGACTTTTCTGTTCTACAAGCACTCTTATGCCAATTTAGGATTTAATTGTTCACCTTTTCTAATGATAATACTAGGTCAAGCATGTTTCTACCCTATAATTATATCTGTGAAACAATTCTTGGAAGGATATGGGTTACAGCTGAGAGTCTGTTGGAGTCCAAATTTTCTTTTGCCAAAAGAAGACTTCATTAAATATAGATTTTCTATTATATTGTGAAATGAAGGCAGAGGTAAAAATTATTTCGGCTTTAGTTTAAATCACGCAGAAGAATTTTTGACGTGTGGACTGAGTATTTGTAAATGACAGTAGATTTATGTTCAGTCTTCCAAAAGATGTGTACTAGCCACTTTTAATAAGCTGAGAAATTTATTAATCTTGATGAATATTCCCTATACATTTTTCTAAAACAGATGTTTTAAATATGTCCTTAATTGTACCTTATCTGTTAGGGTGACCTTTTCTTCCAGCCAGCTTTTATGGTTTTTAATCCCTATTTTTGTCACAGACAGATTGGATCGTGGTTTTCTAGCCTGAGTTTAGCAACATCCAAAGGCCACTCAGAAATTCCATTAAAAATAAGTCATCTTTCTTACTTAATCATGTCTCATATAGATCTGTACTCTATAGATCGTATGGCTGATTATTCATATACACCCTTTAGAATCTCTTAGTAAAAGAGATGGAAATCAGGTCTTTTAAGATTTATTGTAACAACGACTAAAAACACTGGAAAAGAATAAATGAGAAGTACACTTGGTATGTATTTATTTATGACTGAGTCTGCTTTTCTGGGTAATAAATGAGGTGGGATATGGAAGATAAAGCAAACCCACAAATTTAAAACATATGTAAAATAACTGCAAGAGCATTCTGTTCATAATCTATATTTAAACATAAAATGAAGATATGGAGTGAGGTTAAAAATGAAAATGAAAAAGTTCAGGATCTTTTCTCCATGTATTATGGGTAATCTGAAATCTGGATAGTTTTTCCATGAGTAATTGAAAATTGACTATACTTCACATCTGTTTTGGCTTAACTAAAATATGTCGACTACTACTTCCACTCAGAGCACCAGTTCTTTGTATCTTGTTCAAAGGTGTCCTTTACCTGTGCCATATTTGTTATATTTTGCAGATTTCAGTTGAGGCCCTGAGTCCCACAGCATAACCAAAATGATTGTTTTAACTGCTCCCCTTGACCCTCCCCCCATTTTTATTTTTTTTTTTTTAAATTCTGTAGTTCTAATATCTATTATAAAGTACTAAAGGAATTCTATCTTTCCTATTATGGCCATCTTTACAGTACAAAGATATTGTGAGAATACTGGTAAAGAATCTGACCATCCTTAGCTTGTATTACCAGGCAGACCATACTAATTTGTTTTGTTAGTTTACCCTTGTCTTTTAAAGTCAGTCATTGTCTCTTGTTCTTTATATACTGCAAATAATGGAAAACTGAAAAGCAAATTATCTTAAAGATTTAGACTAGGATTTTTTTGTTATATTCTTGACATGATCTGATTTGATTTGTGCTTTCAGATGCCTCAATCACAGTCAGAATAAACTGTTATTGTTTGCTGTTCAACCAAGATATACTCCCTCTGTAATACAAAATTGAAGCTACTCTTTAGATAATCTTCAAGTTACTCTTTCAGATACAGAATACACAGACTAATCATTAGATTAAAAAAAAAATGTTTCAGGGAATATTTTTGGATGAATTTTGATTCTGTTTCAGAAAGAGACTTATGCTTTATGTGAAGCTTCAGAATTTGCAGTTCTGCTCCTGTGCTACAGGGAGAGGTGTGGCGCCACATTTTGCAGTGTGAGTGCTCTCAGCAGAAGGGATTGTGAAAGAGATGAAGGAATCCTTGGCTGCTTAAGGGATGACATCATAGGTTTCCAACTGCTGAATCCGATTAAAACTGTCATGGCCCTACTTAACTATTTCTTGCTGAGGTAGTTGTCTTTTTATGTGTATTAATCAAATTCAATATTTAACTACATTCATGACTTTTCTGAACTTTGACATACTTAGCTGGTGTTCGGGCAAGTTGCAGAAGCTTCTTTGCTTACTGAGCACCATTTCCTAGAAACAGTCCAATCTTTGCTTGCTAGGGGACACGGCCATGCAAATACGCATATCTGTATTTCAAGCTAACTCTGCAGGAAAATATGGGGGAGCTCTTTAAATTAGTCATCTCTTAGCAACTGTTGTATCAGACGGATAAAATGTTTCTGAAAAGATCTGGAGGAAAAGATCTGGAGGAAGGAGGTGGGGGCAGATCTGACACTAATTGCCTTAATGTGTCTTTAAATAAGGTTCAAAATCAGCATCTGTACTCCAAATCTAGTTCAAAGAACAGAGGACTGCTACTGTTTTAAGGTTAGGAAAAAACCCAGAATCTTAGTTTAGCAGCAAAAATTAAGAGAAGGTAGGTGGAAACTCGTTTTGGTCCTAATTCCTTGTGCTCTCAGACGGAACACAGACCCACCATGCCCAGAGCATGTACCTTCATCTCCAAGTCTTCACCATTCTGGGCAGGGCTCATAAGAACTTAAGGCTGAAGGGGAAGAGGCATCTTTCTAAAGAATGGTGCCTGAAGAGTGTGGCTTTATCTGTGGTGGGGCAAGACAGAAGAGAGCTGAAGACCTTGTTCTTCACCACCTTTGCAACATGTCAAGATTCTGTAGATGAACAAAATGTGCAGTCCTGTGTTCCCAGGAGTTCATCTGCTCCCCTCTCATTTTCGGTGCAAAAATATTTGTCTTTCTTTCTGAATGGTCCCAGTTCAGCCTCATCCCCTCCCTGATACAACTCTGTCATCCCTCATTGCCAGGGTGGTCTCTGAAGAAGTCTGTCTCTGCTTCCTGTGTCACGTAGACTTTTGTTCTAAAGTACCCAGTGAAGAAAAGATGAAGATAGAGACAGGTTTTGGTATGTGTATGTAAAAAAGGAGGATCTCTCGGATAAATGGCTGTGCCATGGTTTTAGTTTTTACAGAACCCACAATCATGCATCAGGTGTGAAAATTGCTTTAACATTAAAGGTCTTCAAGGATCAGAACAATAATATAAAAGCCTCTCAAAACTTTAGTTCTTAGCTTTTGCTCTTAATGCCAGGTTATGCCTTTGATTTCAGTCTGACTTCACTGGAATTATAAATGTGCCTCCGTTATGTTACATGCAGAGCTGGAGTGGAGCCTTATAGGAAGACTGCTCTTCTTTTTGTAGCAGCAATTTCTGCAGTATGTTTTAATTCTGTCCCAAGTAAACAATACTATAGAGAGTAATTCTTTTTTTTCACAGGCTACCAGAAAACCCCAACACTGGCATTTGATCTTTGCACTTACAGACATAAAATCTTTTTTAACATAAGCTTGAAATCTATAGAAATTATTGTTGTGTACATTGCTTGATCCGTATGATCTTGGTCAAAGGCTGTGGAGATACTATTTTAAAATTGTAGAATTAAATCTAGACATCTTAATACATCTGAATTTAGGAAGTTCTCCTTTAATAATTGACTAGTTTTAGATTGGAAAGATAGTATGAGTCTGTGAAAAATAATATTTTTAGGTGGGCGATCTCTAAATTTATCAGATATTTTTCTATGTTATTTGAGGCATGCTCTTCCCCACATGCAGATCTCTTTTCTGAAAGATACACTCACGAGTCCAGAGGTGAAGTATTAATCTTCAGAATCTGAGAACAGTTTTTCACTTTTATTTAAAACAAATTGTTTTTGCTTATATAACAAACATGTCCACACCAGGTGGTAGTTATTTCCAAATGAAGCTTTTGTACAGGTAATGTTGGATGCTTTTCTAGTGGAAAGAAGGAAGCAGAAGTCCTTTTTGTATCGGTGGATGTGTATCCAGCCACATATCTTGCATTTGCAGAAAAAAGTTGCAGTTTTCCACCCCGCTCCCCAAGGGGCTTTCTTCCATTTAGCAGTAAATTTTGATGGGCAGATATAAAGTTGAAGCTGACTGATCCAATTTTTGTGAAGTTCACAGCATTTGGGAACTTGGACATTAAAACAGTGCAAATATGTTTTGATTCATCCAACTCTCTTTGCAATACTGACACTAGCACCCCAAATTTGATTTATTTCATGCTGTAATTGCTCTGACTGTTGAAAATGGAACGATTTATTTATTTATTTATTTAGGGAATCCCTGCTTACTGAGATTAGATGCTGTAGGAAATTAATTTTAATTCTCCTAATACTGTGGGAAACAGTTTTTAGAAAGCCAAAGGTTATCCACAGTCCTGAAACTTGCAAGGAGGAACTCTAGCATGGAAACTGGACCACAAGAGCAGCTGAAATAGCACAAGTGAAAATGCCATTTTGCAAGTGACAGCTGGAAGAAATCCAGTATGCAAAGTCAACAGCTGTCTTCAGTTGTCCCAGTACAGTGATTTCATCACAGGTTCACAGTGAGAACTGTGATTTTTACCAGCCTCTTGGTTTGGGAGAAAATTAGTATTTATTTGTAGGAATGCTATAGCTGAATGATTTTGTGTCTTAAGAAACAATATAGAGTGAGAGTAGATTTCTGGCAAGGCTTTTGATGTTCTCTCACACAACATTCTTCTGTGAGGGTGTTTGAAGTCTGAGTTATGGTCTGATGAACAACTACCTTGTTTGGATCGTTGAGTCCAGAGATTGATTTAAATGGGTCATACTTTGGAGCAAGCTACAGCTTGGAGGCTGGTAGCGAGAGAAGTACTACAGGGTTCTGTTCTGTTTGTGTTCAATATCTTAATCTATGACTTGGAAGAGGACACAGAGTGCTGCTCTTGTGAGTCTTGCTCCTGGGAAAGAACAATTCCTCTCGAAGTTACAGGCTGAGGTGTACCTGTCTGTGGAAAAAGTGCTGGGGCTCTGGTAGGTGGAAGGGACAGCAGTATCTGCCTGACAGCCAAGGCAGCAACAGCCTCCTCAGCTCTGTGAACAGGCATATAACCTCAGATCAAGAGAAGCAATGATCCCCTTCAAACAGCATTTCTTATAACGTATCTAAACTACTCCTTACAGTTTGGGGCCCCTCTGAACAAGAAGAGTATCAATATGCTGTGGGGAGAGAGCAGACAGCTACCTGTGATGAGAAGCCAAGGACCTGGGGCTACTTGGCTTAAGTCTGGATGAGGGGATGACTTGAAGAGAAGTCCTTCAGCTCCTGCCAGGAGAACATCAAGGATATGGTACCAGGCTCTTTGTCTCTTGCTCTTCCACATGTTCAGCAGAAGTAAATTGAAAAAAGAGGAGCTGTACTGAAAGGAAAATGGTTTTCACCATGAGGACAGTACAAGTACTGTAAGAGATGGCACCTGCACTGGCTGTGCAGACAATCCATGGAGATTTTCCATCTGGGAACAGCCCTGAGCAAGCTGACCTGAGCAGACTCTACTTGGAAGAGCCTGGAGTAGAGGGCTCTCTTTTGAGGTCTCTTCCAGCCAGTATTACTCTGTGATTATCCAGAGGGGGCACTTTATGAAACAAATAGAACAGCTGTGTCCTGGTCTCACGATTGAAAGGGAAAAACCCAAATAAATATCACCAAAAACCCATCAAAACCACTCCCATCAAGAACCCCTCCTCCTCAAATATTTCCTATATAAAGACAGGGGCATTAATAGACATACATAATCTCAGAACAGAATGAAGTGCCCATTCCCCCTCAAGGGTCCTGCTCCATCCTGTTGCCAGACATGCAAAATGAGAAACAGACACAGAAGAGTTCTGTATGCAACATCTAAAGATGAGACTCTGAACAGAGGCTTCTCCCTCAGCTCACTAACTGTTCCATTGGCTTCCTTTGTACAGAAGGGGTTTTTCCTCTTTGGTTGGGACTCTGTTTTATTTTACTTTTTTTTAATGACTTTGATCACTACCATCTGATCTGACAAGAGCTTCCCTCAAGGCCTTTTCTAGAATCATGACAAAGTATTAGTGTCATCCCTAAGGAAGAAGGAGACTAATATGTGTGTATGTGAATGTATTTCCTGATTTGAGCTCTGCAAGTGGGGGGACAAAGAACAGGATGTAGTGATTGCAGAGAAAATGAACACAGAGAGCTAAGGAACTCAGTCACAGACACCAAGATGCATGTTCAGCCTCATTGCAAAAGAATGTTAAATGAAAATGACCGTAAGAGAAGACAAGTGATGCCACAGAAAACAAGATCCAGCTCTTTGTGAAGCATCTTGGGAATGCTGATCTCATATACAGTCATGGTTTAAAGAACCAGAGTTCCCATGCAGAGTTCCCTCTCTGATCTCTCTCCTACCCCTTCTCCAGCTTAAAGCGTTGCCTCTCTTGGCAAGGTCAGGGTCCCATCAAATGCACTTGTGGACAGGTAATGCAAAGCCAGGAGCACCATTGATTCATGATGAGGAAAAGTAATTTTTCTGTGAGAAGCTAATAGTGCATAGTGGAGCTCAGGTAATAAAGGGGATAGGGAACTTCTATTGCAGAGGCAGAGCAGAGGAGTTTGTAACTTGAGGAAACAATATTCAGGTATTCATATACAAATTCTGTCTGTATGTAAACCTCAAAATCTCTGGTTTATTAAAAAACAAAGCAAGAAACACCAGCAACCAAAACCAAACCAAATATATTTTTTTACTATTTTCATTTTTATTTTTGAAGATTATGAATATTTTTGTGTTTCTCTGGATTGCTGTTGTATTTGCCTTACAAATACCTCATTATCCACAAACCCTTAATCAGAACATGAAAGGATCATTTTATCTCCTGTGCTACTTTTTGTGCTTTATTTCCCAAGGCTTCTATTGATTTTTTTTAAATGCAAATAATTTAAAAGGATTTAATTTCAGTTGTTGCAAAGCAATTACCTTTAGTTAGAAAAGGTTTAATTGTGATTTTATTTGAATACTATATTGGAATTTCTTCTAGCAGTGAAGGATGTTTCTATGTTTTAAATGAACTAATTATGTGTGTGTAAAAATATTAAAGTATTTCTATTTGATTTTTTTAAAAGTTATCAGAGTTATACTAGGACTGTGTAGGGATGCCCAAGCTGTCAATTGCTTTCTGCAGAGATTTTTACCAGATGCTTCATAGATACTGGGTTTTTTTCATTCTTGCCCTCCACAAATGATCTTGTAAACAAATTTATTGATAGTTGTAATAGTTAGCATTAGGTAGTCTGATGATAAGGACTATGAACATGTTTTTAATGATATGGGAATGTGAGGATATGAATTTATTTTTTCAATTTATAAATTCCTTTAGATTTCTGCAACAACTGGTCATATCCTACTGCCATATGATGAAGTATGTAGTGCCTGAACTGCAGGGTGATGTTTTATAACTACTGATGTTACTGCTTCTAATGGTATGAGTACATTCTAAAGCTGTACGGAAAGCTTTCATTGTTCCTGCATAAGGATCAGATTTCTTGCCCGATTAATATTTGGGCTATTTTCATATAAGCACTTCCCTTTGTCTTTTAAGCTTGATCTAATTACCTGAAATTACACTACTGTTCTCCAGAATCCTCATTTT
This sequence comes from Prinia subflava, assembly GCF_021018805.1. NCBI lineage: Eukaryota > Metazoa > Chordata > Aves > Passeriformes > Cisticolidae > Prinia > Prinia subflava. Next base: position 35,768,083 of record NC_086250.1, on the reverse strand, counting down.
TACAGGATAAGAGAGCATGGACTTCATTTAGGACACTAAAGGTAATTAAAGATGTTTGCCTATGTTTGCACAGTACGATTATTTTAGCTTTCCAAATTTTTCTGGGTGATTCACCTGTGAAAAATATCTCCCTCTCAGTAGACTGTGTCAATGCAATGGTTTCTGCTATACTGAGAATACACTTCTAGAGCTTGTTTCTTCTTAGTCATGTGTTGACACCCCTGCCTGGTGCTGAGGGGCTCAGTTCTGTCCACCCTAAGGAATCACAGTGGTGAGGGGAGGCGGCAGGAGGAGGCTGTGTGGTGTGCAGACAGGGTGGCTCTGTGCAGACAGCCAAAGGTGCAGCTGTGGCTGTGGATTGGAGGGGCAGCACGAGCAGGACACACAGCAATAATGGCCTGTCATCAGCTGCTGTGCTCCCAGTCAGTGTCAGCTCTCTGCTGAGTCAGTGCCACTGCTGGCACCACCAGCCCCAGTGTGAACCCATGGGCTGTGCTCTGCTGGCCCAGGAGGCAGGGTGGTTATCCGTGGCACAGGAGGGGTAGACAGTGCTGGGAGCTGAAAACACTCATGTCAGACACTGTCTCAAGTGTGCATCCGTCCTTTGATAACCACTCAGTCAGTATCAATATCTTTGGTTTATCTGTGACCTGCAAAGTTGCCTGTATCAGTTCTGAGGCATTCTAGATTGTGCCCAAAAATTTAGGGCTGACTGAATTCTCTCAAGTTTTTTCTCCCCCCAGGCTGCCATAACACCTCTGAGTGCCTCACCTTTTCAAATTCCAGAAGCAACAGTAAGGCAGAGGCAGTAGCAAAAATGCCTTGGAAAGGCTTCCTGGACTGGGCTGCCCATCCTCTGTGTTGAATCAGACATGGACAGTGCAGAAATGCAGCATTTCCATAATTATTAATCAGGGAATTCTGTGAAAGGGACAGGGAAGATTTTTGATGCAAAGGTTCCATTTCAGAAAGGTGTGGTAGTGCTGCTCCCCTGCGTCTGCTCCAGCAGCAAGGTAGACAGTGCTGAGTCAGAGCTTCAGGACAGATTCTGGCTATCCCTGCTGAAGGCAGGAAATCTAAGGTGCACTTCCTTTCTACCTCTCCTGATACAGCAGTTTGTTTCAGAGGAAGGCACTGGTCTTGCACCACATTTGGGGTCAAGGCTCCAAGGATCCCAGCGCATGTAACCAGTTTTGTTTCTCTCTGTTCCCCTTCTCCCCCGCTTTACTGTCCCTTGCTCAGCCTTTTGCTCCTAAACATCCTTGAAACAGGGCTGAAAGGTCCTCTGTTCTGTATATGTCCAGGGACAACTTTCAGGCATGAAATTGTTTAATCCCAATGTGGGGGGCGGGGGGGTGAATAACAGGGGAATTTTTTTACCTAACAAAAGCTCTCCAAATGTTAGTTTTATCTGAGCAGTTCCATCCTTGATGAATCAACTGTCTTTCTTAAAAGCCTCTATTCTTCAAGGCTTTTTTTTTTTTTTTTTTTTTTTTTTTTTTTTTTTTTTTTTTTTTTTTTTTTTTTTTTTTTTTGTGGCACTTGCTGTTTCCATTCTTCTTTGTTTAAATGTTTTGACAATATTAGTGGGCTTACTGTTCCAAAGGCAGCATTTTAAGGCAAGCAACATCCTACTCTTTTTGAAAAGCAAGGTACTGTGCTATTTGTAGCTAATGTTTGCTTTTCTGCCTAAATGCAGTTAGTCTCATTTTGAAATGACCCCATGTTTTCATACAACAGTCTCCTTGACAAGAACCAAATGCGTAGCACATGTGGGTTTTATGTATTCTTACAGAGCAAGATCACATTCCTGAAACAAATAACCTCCTTCACTGAATACAAGGAATAGCTGAATATTTAACTCTCTTCAGCTTGTTATTGCATTTATCTTCTTCTATGTGTGGTGTACAACTGAGAAACTGTAAGACCTTAAATAGCTTTGCAGTTGACCTCTTGATCTCATGAGGATTTTTTCCCCACCTCATACTTCTTATCTTTGATTATGAAAGTGAAGTGCAGGTATGGTAGGACAGTCTCAAAATTTTTAGGGAGCCTCTGGGATGCAGAGCGTTACCACAGGTATTTGCTTCTGCATTAGAAAAGCTATCATTTTGCTTCTGTTACGTACATCATATTGTTTGTGCTCTATGAAATACAGTATTTAGTAGACTTTTAAAGTTATGTGCATGTGTCAGCTTCAGTTCTTGTTACATTTTGATTTGCATGTTATGATAACAATATCAAGGAGAGAGAAGAACAAGTTCTTCCCTTTTTTTCTGTAGTTTCATTGACTCTCACACAGCAGTAGAAATTTGGTTCTGCACCTTTTGCCCTTCAGTCTCTCCAGTGATAGTAGTTAACTTTTTCTTGGTATTTGAAGACATTTAATTTTCATCATCTACACTTGCTTGAACATAGATATGCTGTGGGCATATGCTTGATCCATGCACATTTCTCTATTGGTAGCTGTGGTAAGTACTCTTAAACTCACTGAGATTTGTTTGTTATGTAAGTGAAAATACAAGTGGGTATGTAAATGTCAGCTGTGTCTGTTGCACACATCTAACATGGCAAGACAACATGTATTTGGCACAGAACTATACATGATGTTTACATAAAACTTGAGAGTCATTGCTTTTAGTGTTGCTCATTTAATGATTTCACTGGCTTTTCTCAATATTTAAGACAGTATCATATGGACATGTGATTTTCAAAAGTGTTTGCATTGGTATAAACTTTTTTCCTGCCAAATTCCTAGCTGTGGATTTAAAAATTCTCCATGTTGCTCAACAATGCATAATATTTTAAACTTTGGAAAAAAAATCTCAGAGGGGTAAATGCGACAAAATTTGTGTTAGAAAAGAATAGATGCTTGTTCCCTGTACCAGTTTCTGCCAATGGAGAGACAATTCTGTAGAAGGTAGAGGATGTTTCTGCTAACTTTTAAACCTATTTGAGTACAACAAAAACTTGTCAGCACAAATATGTTTTCCCACTACACTACCCTAAAGATCAAAAAACAGTTGTCCCTGAATGGTACTTCTTCTACAACCTTCTCTGCTTCTGGCTTTTAAATAGACTCTTACATCATCTTTAGAGGTGAGTGTTTCTGTTAGGCAAGAAGAAATTATGGGGGAGGATCTAGACACTTGTCAGTGTGTCCTAGTTTCTAGGAATTGCTGAGAAAGTAAGGACTTAAGGTTCTTTGGTTTTGATTGCAAATGCCGTGTTTTCAGATGGTTAAGTCAGCCCTGATTCAAGCCCAGTTGAGGTGAAATGCAGAAAAAAGGAGTTTTTTTAGAACATCAGAACAGTTAATCAGTTTAAAATATTTGATCCAGATATGAGGAAATTAAAGAAAATATCATTTATGAATCTATATTCACCTGTATAGTCTGATATCATCTAAAGATGGCATTTTAGATTAGACATGGGAATGCATTGTTTTTGTTTTAAATGAGCATGAGAAAATGATGTAGAGTCCATTTGATTTATGCTGGTCTGGAAATATAGATCATATCTAGTTTGATGGAAACCCTGCTAGTACAAAGCTGTAAGTTCACACTGAATTTTTACAAGTATGGCTATATGAAAGAGGGAATTTTGAGATTACACAGACACTAATCTCTTTTCAGACACCCTCTTTCTCTCCCTCCCGACTGTCAATGAAGTCCTGACCATTGTTCATGATTGTTTTTTCTTTCACAGTACAATTCCTGTACAAAATGTCCAAAGAAATAAAATGCACAAAAATTTACCCGTGATACTTACAGTAAATTTGGTCAGAATACTCACAAGTGACAGTTGATTTTATTTATTACTATACTATCATTTCCTGGCCAACTGTGCTCTTTAAATGGAAGTTTTTATTTTTTAAGTAAAATTTTTAATGAAGATTTATGAAGAAAGTAAGTTCTTAAATTGTCTGCTCACAATTTATGAGCAGCAGAAAATGCAGTATAAAAACCTTTCCCTGGATAAATAAATGTACGTCTCTGTGTTTAACAGTAAGATTGCTATCAGTGATTTTTCTCTTAAAGTAAGTAGTTAGATAATTTATTTTATGCAGGTTGTCAGGATTTGATAGATAACAGCTGTACAATAATTTCTCAAAAGTGAGAAAGTACTTCCCAGCTGGGCTGTTTGGTTTGGGAGCAAGTTTTGGGAGGTCACTATGAAGAGGGATTTTATAAATCACGTGTGAGTAACTGTGTTTTTGGTGACACTCTGGTAAATATTTGGACATGTTCTGTGATTTAGTAAAACCATTTACGTGAGAAAAACTTATATTTATAGAGAAAAACTCCCCTTCAGTTCTGTGCTCTACCACTGGGCATCTGTTGGAGTGAGGAAAGCAGGAAGACTGTATAATTCAGTAGCTAATTTAAGACCATTGGTTTCAGAGCAGTAAATGGGAATGTTACCTCTCTGAAAGATCAGAATATAGTAGTTCTGCCATTTTTCATAAAAGTACTGAGCTAAAGCTATCTTTAGTATTATGAATAAAATGAAGTATATTATACAGCTCTGCACTGAAGGATGATTACATTGAGCTAGAAACAGTGGATCTCACAACTTTATTTTAATTTATGTCTTTCTTATCCATGAAATGTTGCTTATGTTCTACAGTAGAATTCAGCTCATCTGCCTTTCTGAGTTTATGTGGTTTTATCATTAAATACACAGATGAATAGCAACCAACTACTGTGATTTGCCTGACGAAAAAGTCCATAATGAAGAGTGTTTAGAGCCAAAATCTGTGCCTCTACTGACATCATGGGAATTGTAGTCTAAGCTAGCAAAAGTCATTGATCACAAAGTCACATAGTAGAGATTACTGGCCTGAAATGTAGTCCTCAAATCTCCTTAACTTCCCAGCCAGGTTTAGACCAGGAAATTACATTACTTTGATTAAAAATCTGAAGAAAAATATTTCCTGAAAGCATGAAGATAAAATTTTGGGTGAGGAAAAAATGAACAGCTGCAGCTAAGCTCTACTTAATTAACCCAACAAGTCCTGGTTAAATGGAAAATCGCCTTTGAGTGTGCAGATGTATATGTACAGAATTCAGCTTGATAGGAATGTTCAGTAAACTGGATATTGTGAAAAGTTGGGAAATGTGTTAATCTCTGGCTACCTGATTAGCTTGGTTTTGGCTTTTTGTTTTTCTCCAGACTCAAGATGCCAAAAATAAAATTAATCATTTTCCCTTACCTCACACTTAGCAACATATGAAACTTATACTATCTAGAAACTTATTGTTTTATGAAAATATAAAAAATATTATAGTGCACTAAAATATAAGAAATATAAATCTATATATATAAATATAGTGCACTAAAATCACTGATGAACAACTTTCTAACAGTTACTTTGCAGTGTTGGACATAGCAGAGTTACTTATTCTGTGGTAGCATCATGCTCCCTTATTCCCTTTTATATTGTATCACTCAAGTATTTTCCTTGTTTCTTCAGGTTCTCCTGAGCTTTATCTACATTTTATCAAATGTCGATTTCACTGTGGGACAGGAATTCTCAATTCAGTCTTTGGGACTCTTTTAGGAGTCATGGAGTCTGTAAAGGCAGAATAACAATTCCATGTACACTTTATGGTCTTCCACATCTGTCAGAGGCAGATCTACCTTTTGGTGTAGCAGTGACTATGAAGTTAGGTCAGGACTGCACTAAGTCTCAAATCGAAATGTTCGTCTTTGGATTTTTGCCTCTATTACCATCCCTAACCTCATGGGAATAAGGAAGTTTATCATATTATCATGTAGCTTCAGAACTTTAAAGATAAACTAGCTCTATGTTTCAGTTTTGACTTACTTTGATGATAGACCCTTTGAATAACCATACCTGAATTTTCCGTCAGAAGGCAGGTTGCATCACTGTGCTTATTTGAACTCTGAGACATACTGGTCACTGGCAGTTTCAGAGAATGACAGTCTGTTCTTTCAGGCTATTTAAGACAAAAATGGCAGCTGCTGTACTCAACAGCCATGAAAATAGGGACAGTTTCAAATTATCTGCTGATAAGTGAGTAAAAGAACATGTCTTGAAACTCCTGGAGGTTAAAGAGGAGTTATATCAATGGTGGGAGGTAGAGACTTTAAATGTGAACATACACATATCATTTTTCTTAGCATATTAAAGTAAATATTGCACATTCTAAACTATGCATGGAATAAACAAAAAGAAATGTAACAGATCATAAATCTATGGCTTTAGCAATATTTAATTTTTGAATATCAGGCCAAGTGTATTCTGTTTTCATCTGTCCTTTAAGTACAACAGATGTTAATAGGTCAGTCTGATCTTCTCAAAAGGGAAAGCAAGTGCATAAAGGATTCTTCACTGTATTTTTCTGCAATACAGAATATCTGTTGCAACCCTAATGAGAAAAGTCAGTGTTGTATGTTGTTTATGTCTGTTTGGGCTTCATGGCATGAAGGCAATCTTTATTTCAGGTTGAGGACATCTTTGAGACAGTGTTTGTTCACCCGGTGAATTTCATCTGATACATCCTACTGTTGAGCTCAGAACTGTAGTTTCCTAATGTCATTATAATCTTGTCAATGTTGTTTGTAAATACCTAAGTCCTGTGAGCTTTGCTTGGTGATGTATTCTGACTCCCTTTTAGGATGAGATCAGGTAATACATTGGTTGGTTTTTCTCCTACCTTTGTAGAAAATCACAAATCCATTCATTAGCTAAAGTAAAACATTGAAAAGATACTGTATACAAAAGAAAAAAATACCATTTGCTTGGTGATAATTACTAGTGTTCGTTTTCTCACTTAAGTGATAGGGCACATCACACTGTTGCCATAGCAACCCCGATTCTGTCCCATTAACTGCCTAATGTGAATTTATGAATGCACGTTTCAGTGTGTGGAAAGCTGCCCAAAATAGGGAGTGATTCATCATGTACAGCACAGACAGCTGAGTTGCAGGCTAAGTCAGAGCTGTCTCATTTGTTTTTCAGTGTTAAAAGGCTATGCTGTGGTGTAGATATCCAATTAAAGATGAAGCAATTTGATATTTAGTGAGATTTAAAATGATGGTTGAATAGCTGTTTTAATTTTTGAAATGTTCTCTACTGCATCATAACACTAAAAAAATAAGATCTGTTTTTATGTAATGATACTGGGAAAGATAATGACTCTTTCACAATGATTGTTTGAGATTTGAGATATTTCTAAGGTGTACCTGTTTCAAGTTTGCTTGCTAATGCTGAATATGCTCTTGGATACAGTGTTGTAATGGATTTATCCCAAGCTTTAATTAACAGTTTACACCTCAAGAAAACAAAGCTGTGACTAAGCAACTGAAAAGATATGTGGGTTCAAATCTTGCCTGCGCCTTAGACTTCCCTGATTTTGTGGTACATGTTTAGATCTGTACATGCTCTTCTCCTGTGAAATAGGAGGAAAAAAGCCAAAAACCAAAACCAAAATCCAACCAGACAAAAAAACCCCAGCAGCAACGACACCAACAAACAACACAAAACCCCTCACAAACAAACAAACACAAACCTCTCCTTATTTTCTTCTCTATATGATAGAATTATTAAGGTTGAAAAGGACTTTGAAGTTCCTTGAATCCAACTGTTAACTCAGCAGTGCCAAGTCCACCATTAAACTGTGTCCCTAAACCATTTCATAACCTATTTAGGCTCCAATCCTATTCCTGTTGTGGGAAATATTAAAGGTAATAAGTAAGAGCTGTGGAAGCGGGCCCCAGAAACAGAAAGAGCAGAAGAATTTAGAATTAGCTGTAGCCGCAAAGCTTGATAAAAGGAAAAATTACAATAGTACAGCAAGCAAGGATGTAAACAGTAGTCTGAGTCTTAGGTTTGGCTAGGATACATCTTAAGGCTGCAGAAAAATATGCTTAGCAAGATAGTAAAAAGTTTTAAGCTTAATAATGAAATATTGTCTATTGTTACTAGAAAGCATACAAGCAAGCAATGTTTGAAGCAGGTGTACATGTGATTTCAATGATTGGCTAGAACTATTGTCTGTAAGCTTTAGCAATATGTTATTGGCTGGAAAACTTTTAAAATGCTCTGTAACAAAGAAATCTTTGGCTGCTGCTGGCAGACGTGACCTGTTGCCATCCTTCAATTGTGTAAAACCCTGTTATGAGACTGATGCCACTATGAAAAAGTTTGAGGGACACCTAGCAGTAGTCCCGTCCCATTTATGCCCGAAGACCCAACACACCTGTTTGCAGATTTCACATTTGTGACAATTTTAGTAAATACATCAGCATTTATAGGAATAGTCTTCTAGCTGAAATAGAAGATATGTCTCTGCTTGCAGTCTGCCTACTCAGTCCAAATGTGCTGTGCCCATACCATTCACTAGCTTTGTTCAGTCCCAAGGGCTGCTATGGAATGGACAGTATCAAATGCAGTAAAACTGCATGAAAGAAATGATACCATGAATATGAAGCTAATCATGTAGAGGTGGTATTAAGGTATATTATGCAATTTTATTTTGCATTTGTGCAGATGCATTATGTTGCAGTCCCTTATGACTTATTATAAACTATTTTTAGCAGGTTCTTTGGAGTTACAGAAGTCCTGTGTGTCTTTCTCTAAGAAGCATGTTAGTCTATTCATTGGGATGATAAGTGTTTAAGTTTACTTGGGATAAAAGAAATATACTTCCTTTTACAATATCTTTTGGAATTAGATTCATACTATGGGACTACACACTCAGCCTTTTTTGAATAGCATAGCAGTGGAGTCAGGCTCCAGACTTCACACTTTGCTTTTCTGTGTATTATTACATTACACTGAACCATTCAGTTCCAGAGAAAGGTTTCTGCTTTACTGTAGTGTCGGAGTCCATGTTTCCATGGATCCTCCACAGAGAGTGAAAAGTACAGAGATAGAATTAAAGCCTTTAGAAAAATTAGAATATATAAAAGCTTTAAATGCATAAAGTAGAAATCTAACCCTTAGCTTTAAGCTTTACATGCCCTAAGTCCTAGTTCAGTGTAGAAGGACACAGCTTCAGGCCTAGTGATAGAGTGAAGACATAACAAAAATAGGGTAGACTGCTGTTTGTAACTCGTATAAACTTTATGTAGGGAAGACAGAGTTTTTCATATATGATAGGATAGAGGTTTTTTACAATAACAAGATAGAACTTGAGGCTAGCAAGATAGTGTTTTGCGTTAATAGATATGTTATGTGCGTAGGTTCTGACGCTGATTTTTGTAGTTTTACGAACTTTAGAATTGTACCTAGATTGGTTAGTGTGTAGATAAAAAATATGAATATGCATTTTGCAATTTGGGATAAAAAGCCTCTGGGTCAGTTGGTCGGGGGATTGATTGATCAATCCGATCTATCGATCCAACCTCCACCTCCTGCAGCCTGAGGAAGGAGCCTTGCCAGGGGGCCGAATGGGATTCTAAAGGTATCATCTAAAGGTAGCCTGGGATCTGGGCCCTGGGGTCCCGTCCCTTCCTCCTGCGAGGGTTCGGGACCCCAGGGATCCTCCCTGGCCCCTGCGATCCCGTCCCTTCCCTTTTCCCCTGCGGCGTTTGCCCCGGAACTCTGTTCGGGGCTGCTGGGGAGTCTGTGAGGGTTTCTGTCTCTGCAACCGGGAACTGCAAGGGTTTGGGACCCCGGGACCCCTCCTTGTCCTTGCGGCCCTGCTTTCGGGAACTCTGCCAAGTTGGGGACCCCTCCATTGCCACTGTGATCCCCGCGGCCGGGACCCCTGTCTGGGATCTGTGATCTTGTGTTCCCTTTCTGTTATTGTGACCCCACGGTTGGAAAATCCTGCTTGGGGTCAGATGGGAGGCTGATTTACCTAGAGGCTGTAATGTCAGATATGTGCTTTACTTATAGTCTTACTAGTTCTGCTTGTTAGGAATTCTGTGCTTTGTTTGCTGTTTCATTAGAACTCTGTGTGTTAAGATTTCTATGCTTTAGTTATTGTCTTGTTTAGACTTTCTTTGCCTAGGTTTGTAACTGGTTGTAGAATAAGGCCGCTCTTAGAACTCTCTGCCTTCAGATATGTGCTTTTGTATAAATAAATTACTCTATTTAGAAATCAAGATGTGGTAAGATCTTTAGAGACTTTATACCCGTACCCAGCCTAGGCAAATTGGTGCCCCGTGTGAGGAGCGGCGTACATTGCTATACATAAGCAACGGCCAGGTCTCTCCAGACGACTGCTCGAATCGGCTGTTAGGACGAAAACAGCATTCCCCCGCGCGGGCTTTTTTGCAAGAATCTGTATCCCGAAGGAAGGATAAGGGCGGTGTTCTAAGGCTTTCTCCAGGATGCTGGGAAAGCTGCCGTGCCTACTAGCGAAATAATGGTCTGGAGTAATCCTAAATATGGGGAATAATTTGTCTAAAGAACAAAACCACATCTATGATTGTTTAAAGTTACTGATTTTGAATAATGGCTATGATGTTTCTGGAAAGGATTTGAAGGTATTACTCTAAAACTGCTACTTTAACTGCTACTTTAACACTGTAAAACTTTTTAACTAATCACAAATGGAAATTGCAAACTTCGAACTTACTTTATTCGGTAAAGCTGCATCGCAAACTGTTGAGGTAACCCGGGACCGCGATTCGCTTCTAGGGGCGGTGGGGGGCAAAGATGAATCTCTGTTTGTTCCTCAGCAACAAGAGTTTGTTCCCCGCGCTGCCGAGCCCATGCCGCGGCCCGGGAGCCGCGGGACAGAGGACGATAGAGCTCCCCCGCACACAGCCGCGAGCTCGGGAGCACAAACGCAGACTGCAGCATGGTCAGAGCCCCCCTGCCAGCTCCAGCCGCGGACCCGGGCTGCGGAGGGACCCCCCCCACACACAAGCCCGTGCTGGGAGGACCCGAACTCTTCGGGAGTCCCGCCGCAGCCCACCCCCGCAAGGATCATGGATCGTTCACAAACTAAAACCCTGCCGTCCTTTACACCGCTGCACGGTCCGGCGGCAGCCGTGGCTCTCATCCTACGGGAGCCGCCGCTGCCGCCGCCCGACCACGGCGCGGGACACCCTGCACCTAACCTGCCACAACGCATCGGACACCGCCACCCAGGAGCGCGACCGCGGGAGCCGCCGCCAGCACCCACGCGGCCATCACACGACCACGCGGTTTGTACTGCCCGCGGAAAAGAACCAGCGCTGCGGAGTGACGTCATGCCTGCGCCAGCCCACACCGTCCTGCCCTCAGCGCCTGATTCTGTGCCTGTGAGCCCGGACTCTCCACTGACCCCCCCGATCCTGCACAGACCTCGGACAATACCAACGCTGCAACAAGAGGGGGGAACAGGGGAGGGCAGGCACCAAAGTAAAATAACCACACAGGACATCCGTGAGAGACACCTTAAGACTATTATGCACCAAAACACAGACATAAATAACACTTGCTCGGACAGTGACTCAGATTTATCAATTTTAGACCCAGTAGACTTAAACTGGGAAGCAGATTTAGTCACTTCTAACATAGAACACCCTTCATCTCAGCCTGAATGGAGGCTTCCTCCAGGAGAGGCTCAGCAGGAGTCCCTGGCTGCAGAGCTGTTTCTGGCTTTGTCAGTCGGGGATGGTAGACAGGGTGTCAACTTACTACAGACACTAAATCATGGGGACACTGGGGATCCTGCTTGTGAAGCTCTGGTGTTGACTCAGTCAATAGAAACCGCAAAAGACACTTATACAGATATAAAGCAGGGAACATTAGAGACATTTCTCATGTTTTTAGATCACCTGATAGATGTCATAGACACACAATGTAACAATGACCTGGTATGTCTTTATATGAAAAATTTCTGTCCAGCATCTCTTCTGGACTTTTTCAGTCCAGTTGCAGGGAAACTAGTCACCACCAAAAAGTACAACAACATCTAACTTGTACTCTAATTAATACAGAAATACATTACCATATGAAGCACAATCACAATGGAGAGTAGAATAGAAATGGATTTAATAGAAATGGACTTTTAATTAGAATCATTTATTATATATGTATGTTTGAGTTAAGTTATATTTTAGTAATCTGTTAATATTAAGATAAACTTTTATATAGTTTAGTTTAAGTATAGTCAGTGTGGTTTAGTTTAAGTATAGGTTAAGTATTGTTCAATTAAATTATGTTAGGTTAAGTTTAAATTCTGTTAAGTTTAAGTTATTTTTAAGTTTTGGTAGGTTTAAGTTTTATAAGATTTAAATAATATTAAGTCTATATCCTATTAAGGTTTTTATCGCATATGAGTTTTGTTAAGATTTATTCATATTAAGTGTTGTTTGTTTTTAAGAAAATATGCTCATTTTATTTGTAAAGTTAAATTAGTTCTAGAGATAAGATACTTCACAGGAACAGCGATGATGAAACCTTGGGGAACACCTATTATTAGATGGAAGAAGATGAAAGGTTTGAAAGGTTTGAAAGGTTCTATTATTAGTGGCATTTCACAAAGCCACATTGGGATTGTTGATTGTGAGCTGTTTTAGTGAAGTTTCCCTTTTTGTAAGTTATAAGTATATGATAGTTTAGAAAAGTATCATTTCAATTTTCTAGGATGATTAGTGTTGATATATTAATTGTTAAGATCTTTGGTTTAGAAATGTATTAAAGGACCTCACTCCAGTTTAGAGCCCGAGCCTTGGCCAAGCCCTGACTCTATCTGGATGGATGTTCTGCTAAAAGCTCAGATGGTTTCTGCTTCAAAAAACAAATTCAAGTCATTTTGACTTGACAATTTGACCCTGTAAAATGACAGCTGAACCAATTTTCAGGGTGGACCTGAGCATCTTGCCTGGGAAAGGTGGTCTGGGTCCAAACTGAAAAAAGGTTCCAAAAGCTGTCTGCAGACTCTGAGATGAAAGCACAGTGTTTTAGTAATTAGTAATTATCTTATTTTACATATGTAATTGTTAAAAGTCACCAATTATGCCTGTTCTTCATTGTTGTACCTGAATTTTCCTGATTTCTGTCAGTACTTAACAGAGTTATGCATTTGTTTAGAGTACCTGTGCACTTATGTAATATTCACATCAATCATAAATATTGCCCAGTCTACCAGCTGGTGCAATTTTCTGTATTTATAGGAGCTGTCAACTCATTAGAATGGAGAAGTGTAAAATATCCATCAGTCAGTAGATGTTCTTTAAGTGCAATTTTACACCGGTACACACAGGGAAAAGGTTTTTTTTTTTTTTTTTTTTTTTTTTTTTTTTTTTTTTTTTTATTTCTAAATTGATAAATTGATAAATCTGGCTTTCAGGGTTTTGTTCTTTATGGAAGCTAAGGATGCATTATTGCTGCTGTTGTCCCTCTGACGCATATAGCCAATCACAACTTATTCCATTCCTCTTGCTGTTTTTCATGGTGTCATTATGGTACCTCTGCTCCTGTGTGCACCTGCTCATCTCTTCCTACCACTACTGGCAACACCATTTAGCAAGGACAATCCCCCCAACCTTTCTAGTCTTCCAGACAGAAAGGCCAATTTTGCTTGCAAATCCTTAAATACAAACTTTCAATTATGCAGGAAAAAAGGTCTTGTTTTCTTTAACGCAAGAACTAGGACTTGCAGCAAGTGCTTTGAAACCTCTTGTTAGGATCTGCAGTGAAAGTGTGTTACTGTTTAAAGGATTTAAAAACTTCATAGTCTCAGGCAGCTGTTCAGATTATCAGTTCCTAGAATCACAGAATGGGTCAGGTTGGAAGGGATCACTGTGGGTCATCTGGTCCAACCTCTCCTACCCAAGCAGGGTCATCCTGAAGATAACTAAGAAGAGATACTTATATCTTTGGTAACTTGTTGCACAAGTTATCTTCATGATATTACTGGAACACAAACATATATGGTATGTTTAAGCCATAAATGTATATTTATTTGTGTAGTCTCACATATGTAAATGATTGCTGATATAGATGTTTTATGCTCATCATTTTTAACAAAGAAAAAACATGGAATTTATTGCAATTTATTGGCTTCTTAGGAGCTCAATTTGTTAAAATTTAGTCCCAGATCACAGATGGATATTCAAGATAATTCAGTGATTATCAATGACATTAAAGGGGAACTAATTATTGATACAAAGAAAATTTGCTGCTGACTGGGTGGCCTTCTGAAATGTGTTGACCACACAACTAAAATCTTGACTGCAGACAGTTCACAATCAGCATCTCGAGTAGTTGTTGAAAGTATCTTGAAGTTGAAAAGCTGGGAGGGGAAGGAAGTAAGCTTTGTAAGCAATGTCAGAGAATTTCCTGTATTTCAGTGAATGGAAACTTTGTAGAGTTGGTTGTCTGCTAAGGATGTGTGCTTGACATGGCTTTTATTTACTTTGAGTTATTGGAATTGACATCAGGGAATACAAGTTCTGACATTTAAAGACTGACAAATTAATTGATAAGCTTTTAAGAGTACAGTTTCTACTAAATGCTGTATATGTGTATGCAGTATGAAAGCTCATGAAAGGCATTGTAGTTGACTAAAAAATATTTGGAAAGTGATTTATAGCATACTGAAAACTTGACTGGAGGTTTTCTACATGACTTGCACGATTAAGAATTTGAAGCTTGATGTTTGGGGCCCAGAATTAGTTATATAATTAAAGTGTACAGCCTGAATTGCTTAGTGCAACTTAAAAATATTTTAAAACTTAGACACAGTAAATACTGTCTGAGTACCTAAGTATTCTGCTTATCAAGGTTGTAATAATTTTCACTAAATGTTACCAAATTTATCTTAGAGACACACACGTTAAAGGAAAAAACAAATTTTCTTTTTTTTTTTTTAATGTGGAAAATCACTTCTGTGTTTACAACTGCTTGTAATAGCATATTAACTAATAAGGGTACTTCCATTTACAAATTCATAGACTGAACCAGGGTTTATACTTGATTCGTATCCTTCTAATCATATCTTTCACAGAAAAATGGTGTTTCCTCTGCTCCACATACTCTTTGAAAAGACAGATATCTATAACTGGTTTTATTTAGTGTTGTGATTTAAAATCAATAAACCAATAGTTAGGTCTGTATCTTATAAAATATACATATAAGAAAAAGTAAATGTGGACATCTTTTGTTTCCAATACTCTTAATGGTAGAATGACCCATATCACTAACTTCTTAATTAATTCTTTCAAAGAAATCTAGCAATATCTTTACACACTTACAGACTTTTTATGAGGATTATTTTCTTCACAACATAGGCTTCTCTTTCAGGAGGGGCTAAACAAGATTCTTCCATGAGCAAGCTCAGTAAAGACCATGACTGCTTTTGAGGACTGCTCTGAACAGTCAATGTATTCAGTGGATTTAGGTCATCTTCAGGAAACAGTAACACTGCTTTTCAAAAAGGGAGTTATTTTTAATGAAACTGATGACGAATTATCTTAATGTCTGTCAAGAACATTTTTAACTTTCCACAATTTTAGATGGAGTGTGTCTCTGTAATTTTTTCAATAGTACATTATTTTTTTTCTGTTCTTAGATAAGGTACTTTCTGTTATCCATGAAGGTGACTGAAGGCACCCTACAATTAATTCTGAGCATTTCAGAGCTATCTGTTGTAAATGGTCTACTTGCTGGTAAGGAGTGGAACGAGGAGATCAGATTAATGGACACAAGACAGGAAAATTCAGAGAATGAGATGGGGAAGTGAAATAAAACAGCAAGGAACTGGATGTTTGCTCTTTGTGAAAGATGCAGAATGCACTGTTCATGCAATCCAGTGAATTACATTCTCAAAATTACATTTAAGGACTAATCTTGAAGGTTTTTAAACGAGGTAGCCATAACGACACCCCAAACAATACATATTCTGAGGAATGTTAAATCTGAAGTCTAAGGCTTGGTGAACCTGAGGCTGCAAAGGAGGAAAGTGAGAAGTGATTATTAGCACTGAAGTTTTCAAAATATAGGAACTCTTCCTCCAGCAACATGCTGTCACAGTTTTTTCCTGGCTACCTTTCCCAGTGGCATCTGGGTTTAGAACTGTCTACTTAAGGGGAATACCTGATTTAAAAACAAACTAATTTCTGAACCCAGTTGACAATGAAAATAGAAGTTGTAGGAGGATTGCTTGGGATGTCACACTGTAACACTTGGATGGATCTCAATGCTTGCAGAGACTGGCAATATAGAACAGACCTTCTCTCCAAGGAACCTGAGTTGGAGTTAGACCTAGGCAAGTTGTGCCTGAAAGGGCATACGTATTTGGGCTCCAATATCTCCATATTCAGTGTATGCTAGAGGGTTTTGCAGAGCAACCCAAACTGTTCAATTGAGTTCACATCTTCCAGTGCCCCTTCTGTAGGCCTTTGATGCTAATATGACACTCTTATGAGGTATTTGTGTGGCAACAGAAGGCCTTTATTTTCAGGTTTAAACTGAAACTTGAGAGGAGCCTATGCTTTTTTTAAAAAATAAATGTACTAGGAAGTAGCCACATTACAGATAGTTATCTTTATTGAAGAGATTGTACAGCAGTTTTTAAATTACTAAATAAAAGGCTTTCACAGACAATAGGTTTCCTTTAATAAACAAAGGAGGACCTCTGTCTTTCTGCTTTTTCAGCTTTTGCCAAGTGTATTTGTATGGTATAGTATAACACAGACTAGGATCTCCTCAGGGGTTTATTCAGCTAGTGACCGTTAATTGAAAAGCTCATTTCAGATAATCCCTATGAGTGAAATTAATCTCTTGGTTGCAATGAAGTCATACATGACCAATTTCATTAAAAAAATGAATCAGTAATACTTTTCATTTCTTTTTAAATGTCAGGTTTGAATACTTATTTTTTCATTAGCTATTAATGACATAATGTTCTTGATAATTTAAAAAGGAATGCTACTATTGCTTCTATAAATTAAAAGCAGGATCTCATTTTTATGCCCTTACTTGCATCACAAGCTTCACAAAGACTGTGGCTGCCTTTGTTTATTTTCTATCCCAGCAAAACTCTTCTTGAAACTGACTGATGCCATTCTCAGTCTGTTTTAATCTCATTATGAATTAATTTTTCCACTAATATGTATTTACAATTTAATGCAGAGAGGCATTTTTAACAATTCTAGCATAAGACAGGGTAGGGTACTTAGGATCCTGCAAAAACCTGTAAGAACTGGTGTCCTGAAGCAGTTTAATAACATACAGTTACCTAGTAAACTTGAGCAGCAGTGCTTTCTTTGTCTCCTGACATGTTTTTAAACATGTTGATTTCTGTACGTTATGGATGGATTTAGTATCCAGTGTGGTGTCCATGACTGCTTTTTGGTAGCTTGCAGGTGAGAGGCCAACAAAATTTGCTTTTCAGGACTGTAAATTATATATAAATCAGTACCATTCCAGTTGCCATATTTTTTTTAATATAAAATCGTGTTTACACATATGTAGTTATACTAAAAGGGCATTGTCAAAATAGCATTATCAAATAATCATGTTAGCAAAGACAATAGCTGAAGGTGCTGATTCCTTAGAAATTCATTGCTTAGACTTCCACATACCGACTGTGCTCTCTGCACTTACTGCAGAAACTAGTGTGGAAATTTTCAAACCAAATTGCTGAATTTTGACAAAAGAACATACTATTGAAATACTTGTAACAAAATTCAGGTAATGTTATTATGCAGTGCTGCCATTTCTGTGGTTTGTATGAAGTTCAGTCTGAACCACAAGCTCCTGTCCGCATGACTATATAATAATAAAGACTTAACGGAGCCAGTTTAGGTAGCTTTAACCTGTCACTGGCATAAGTGTAGTGCTGTGCCCTTTGAAATAGAGGCTGAAGGATTGATTCCCAAACAGGTCCTGACTGGTGGATGCTGCTGCCTGCACAGAAGCATCTGAATATCAGAGTATCTGTCAATATGGTCACAGGCTATAGGGCTGATACAGTTTGCAACTACAAGCATGATTTGCAGATAGAGTAGTCTAGTCACTGTCCATTTAATTTTTCATGCTCTTGGAGAGAAGAGGCTGAATTAGGCATGGACACTATGGCTTTCTGAATATATTTTTTCAGTACATATGTTGCAATAGGAAGCAGTTTTGCTTAAGTATAAATGCATTATGACCTCTAGCAAGGAAGACTTGGAAAAAAAGACAAAAATTTAGTAAATATTATCAAGTAGATTACTGTTGTCAGTGATATACATCTGACTTGCCTAAGGCTTGCCTTCAGTAAGTTAAAGGCTTGTAAAAATGACAGACTGAAGTAATTACCCTTCATGAATGAATGGATGAAGTGATGGAGATACTCCTGACTTATAATTGTTTTGTTTATGTGGGGAGTAAGGCAGATATCTCACTTCCTTTCAATGCAGAAGGTTGTGGCATTCCCAACTTGCTAATGCTGAGAAGACAGTATAGGCCCCTAGTCAGTAAACCTAATTAGAGAACTGTTTTGCACCTCTATCAGCTGCAAGGGTAAAGGCAACCTCATTAGTGTGTGACCTGCTGAATGCAGACAATGTTTGTGCCTTTTCAAGCTGCAATGCGTATTGTGCTGATAACATCTTCTTTGCAATTATCCTTTTCTCCATTGATTATATGGGTGTCTAAGGCTCTGGAATATCAGCTCTTCTTTAGCCTGTCACTGTTGAAAACTTCTGAAAGAAATACAGTGTGTCAGCCTTTGGCTCACGTGCAGCTGATACAGCTTCATTGTCACCGTCCAGTCTGTCTGTGCTGGCAATACAGATTCTCCCATACTGATAGGTGTAGGTGTGTGTAAACATTTGGCAGCCTTGAAAATCAAATCCAAATGTTACAGACTTCTTCAGTTTGTTTTTGGATACTTGAAGCAGAAGTAGTCTTAGATTCATGCTGCAGCTGTGCTAATTGAATATTTTGACATTTATTTCAGATTTTGACTTCAAAAATAACATGACAGATTTGCTAAAGCACCCGATTTCTTAAAAAAACCTCACAACAACAACAACAACATAACGTATAAAAAACAAAACAAAAACAACACAGAAAAAAACACTAAAAGAAAGTAATAGGTTTTATATACCTTGGAACATTTTCCAATACTAACAGAGCTATTTTTAAAAATTTCAGTGTTGTTGACACAGCAAAAATATATACTTATAAAATTTAAAAAAAACCCAGATACAAATTCCTCTTTTACTTGTAACTATTGTAAGCACCTTTCTGTGTGAAAATCATACCAATATAATTCTTTTGTTCCTATTTTTTATTCAGTGGGTTCTTTACTGAAGTGACAGAAAGTTGTATTTACAGAGCTAATTCAATTAAGAAATAAGACCTTCTTAGTGGATTAAAGAGATACAAAAAATTGAGGATTTCAGAGGAAAAAGATAAATTGTTATTAGTGTCATAAGTAGTAGATAAGCCAAAAGCAATTTTATAGTAATTATTTATGTAATTATAAGAGCTATATATATTTTCACTACAAGCAGCAAAAATCACAATTTCATCTTCTGAAGTCTGTTTTCCTAGTTCTCAATAGCTCATTTCTCTGAGCTAATGGAGAACCAGTTTTTGAACAAAGTGTTTCCAGAGATTCCTCCCTTGTAGATCCAGACTGCAGGTGTGCTAAATTTGCTCTGGTTTTTCTTATATAGGAGAAACTTATTAGTAGCTTAAAACAAGCACTAAAAAGTAAAATTAAAAATGAAAGAATCTAGAATGGTACTTTTATCTGATATGTTAATTTGTATTTAAACAAATGCTTTTGAGACAAATACCTTTTACATCTCCAAGAAAAACCTAGATTTTAATTTAAAATCTTGTTAATTTGACAGTATTGCTATTGGCTGCCAGTGCTGAAAGAATTATTAATAGCAGTTCTGGTCTCCTTTATTGTATCTAATTCTTTTATTAATTTTTTTTAATAAATTAATTAGGTTCATCAACAAACTTTTTATTGCATATTGGAGAGCTGTCCTCTTAAACCTTGTGTTCCCTCAGATTTTTTTTTACTTAGGTAGAAACATAGGTGGCCTAAGCATAGCTGCATAAAAATTAGGTTTCTTGTCTGTATTTGTTGTCTAGCATCCCTGAACATCAAACACAGAAAATGGGAACCCTCAGAAGGTGAGTCACTCCCCCTTCTCCTTTCCAATATTTGTAAGAAAACCTCAAGTATAGATTCTAAAGGTGGTTGAAATTTGTTAAAGTGATTCTGTCATTAGTGCTGGGTTCTTCATATTGCTATTTTCCACATTTCCTACCTAGCTTGAATTAACATTGAGTAGAAGTGATACAGTTTGCTTTATCTTTCCAGAACAGGCTGTTTGCCATGCTGATTTCAGGGCAGTCGAACTGAGTAGGTCCTAAGTTCTGTTTTCAAGCTTTCTTGTGATGCTGAGCTGTCTTTTGGATTTTGCCTGGTCTGTCTTGGCTTGTTTAGTGGATCTGATGATAAATGCTGTTGTGGTTTATAGACCAGACTTTTCCTCTATTTCTGCACTGTAAACACCATAAACAAGCAAGCAAACAAAGAAACAAAAATATGCTGCAGGTTATTAAAATAATATTAAACAACTCTTGACTCAAATAGAGCAAGAACATAGCACCTGAATTCTTTACTAAAATTTGGGTGGAAAAACAATGCCAGGTCCAGGCAGATTTACTTGAAAATGCCTGTTTATAAAAAGTAATCTTGCTGCTTCGCAGTTGTATCTCACAGCAGACTTTAAAGGTGTTTTTATTCTCCTTTACCCATTGTGTAAGCTTGTTAACAAGATAATGACATATTTTTAAGAAAATAAATGATAACTTTGTTTAAATACAGGACCAAGCTTGCTTTTAAGAAAATAGGCTTTATCTTTATCCCCCCCCTCCATCCTCCCTCACCCCGTTCTTTGTTCAAAACGGTACCCAGCCTAATAATTATCTTAAGTTTTCTAATGGGCATGTCTCCTGAAAAATTATTAATGAGACCAAAATTCTTCCTGAGACAATATGCTTCTGGCTTTATCAGAGGACAAGTCCACCCCCTGAAAAGGCCCCTTATCTCGAGCAGTTGGTGGGAGGTTGCCGAGTGCTGTCTGGTGGTACTCCTGTCTCACTCTGGGATGCAGAGGGCAATCCCAGATGGTAACACTGCCACCTTGGGCTCCAGCTCTGTAAAAGCACAAGGAGCAAGTTCTGCCGAGAAAATTGCTTTCTGATGCTGGAGAGCTGCTTGTTGTCTTAGGGTAGGGAAACACAAACCTTAATGTTCCTTCTAAAGCACAGTATCCCTTCTCCGAGACAGTTAAGCAATGACTCACTGCAATGAGATTTTCTTACTCTAACAGTAATTGGTTTCTTCTGGGTGCTTTGTGGTGCCTTTACAAATTTGCTCCTCAGTGGATGCCTTAAAAGGAGTTCTAAAAGCTGTTTAATTTCCAGTAGCTCTGTAATTTAAGAGGTTTTATTTTCCTGTTCCTTCTATAATTTCATGTTTTACTGACTAAAAGACATATTTTGCCTTTCTTCTTAAACATATTCTTAGCTTATTTGCCTTCAGTTTGTATTAATTGATGTTTCAGCAAATGTAGTGTGAATAGAGATCTATGTGGTTCTGCTTTCTAAAAGGTTTTACCACAGGAAAAAAGGGGGTTTTTTTGTGAATTGTTCCATATATACTTTGGGTGGTATATTTCCATGCCAATCCCATAAAGAAAGCAAAAAACAAACAAGCACATCAAGATTTGCTTTTTATACTGAAATTACTGAAATGAGACTCTGAGTTATGTCTCATCAAACTACTCTGATAGCTAAGTGTGCATCTAATATTTCCCTAATTATTAAGAAGATATGGGAGAAAGTAAGGATTAGCATGTCCTTCTTACCCTGCCAAACAGCCCTCACATATATGAGTAGAATATAAAGAGCTGCACCACTTCAGCTCCATGTTGAAGACATTTAAAAATCAAATAAAATTCACCAGCATAATTCCTCTAAATTTTGCATACGTATTTTTTCTCTACTTGTTACTTGCACTGTTCTGGTTGTTATTTGTAGCTGCGAATGATCAAGGACAAAAGAATGAGCTGTCTGCAGGGCAAAGTAATTATGGGAGGGGTGTGCACCTGATGCAGCTGGGGAAAAGAAATAAAATTTTAAAGGTCAGATATCTAATTAAAGATACCATTTGCCTCTAAAAACTGGGGAAAACACACCTTTCCTCTGCATAGTAAAGCATTCTCTCCACGTACTCCAAGTAAAAGAACATAAATTATTTCTTTTCATAAAATAAGTATGTTTTTCATACACTGGGTGTAAATGATCCTTGGGAATTGCTTCATCTTATTTAAAGGAGCATAGGCATGGATTCTGCCTTTAGCTAAATCATACTCATATATATATTTGTGTTACATAGAAATAAATAATACAAGTAGTATAAAAACATCCTGCACAAATCTTATGCAATCTATTCTGTGGCTTCATTATGCCTAATTGCAATTATAAAGAAAGTGAGCTACACCCTTGTAGCTGGTGTGGTGTGATACAATATCTGAAACAAGAGATCTTAGATACATTTGAAAGAAAGACTAAATACTAACAATGGAATATGAAAAAAGGTAAGTGTTTTTTCTGTATTTGGGGACTTGTATATTTTCAGGCAACTGTGAGAAAAATTCTGCATTAGTAATGAGGTGTTTTGACCAGTGGCTTGTGAAGCACTCTCAAGGGAGTTAATAAACCTTAATGTGATGTTCATTTCTCTTATGCTGGTCATTTTTTCACTTGAGTGCCCGAGACAGTCTGTCCCTATGTCACTTCAATAAACAGCATGTTTTATTCATTCTCTTAAGGAATAAAGGCATTATGGTTACTTTCATATGCAACAAGAGTGGTAGAGTGGTGATATTTAGACAGTTTTTTACAGTGATGGAGATGTTCAGTCACATTTATGTGATTAGGCAAATACTACAAGACATCCAGCCTATAGCTTGAGATGAGTTATGTTATTGGGTAGAATAGCAAGTTGGCTTCACTTAACTATTTATAGGAGATCTTTTCAGAATTCTAATTTTTTCCTCTGTCTTAGAAGAGATTGATCTATGATTATAGGTATTTATTTTTTTTTACCAAATGAAAGAATTACTTTTCTGCCCAAACATCTCAGTATAATCTAGTTCCTGCATGTTACCTCAAATATAATCTTGTGTCTACTGCTTAACAAAATTATCAGCTACATTGCAAGTACAAGAACCAGTCTTCTCTCTTCAAGAAGCTGCATAAACAGCATGAATTTGCTTTGAGGATAAAAGGGAAAAGAGTACTCCCCAAAGCTGTTTGCAGCAAGGAAATCTGCTCTGTAGTTGCTATTATGCTCCAGGAGCTTCTGCACCCCTTGCTGTGGCCTCAGGAATGCTTACATCTAGTGTCAGCAAGGCATTTAATTGTATGCTTAGCATTTAATTCAACAAGACCTATACACATAGTCAACTTCAACACTGCTCACCATTATTGGAAAGAGTGGTTTGCTCAGCTGAGATTACAGGAAGGAAAGGTAGATTGTCCTGATAAAGCAGATATACATGGATGCCTGCATCTACACCAACATCAAAGAGGTCTTTTTCGGCTCAGAAGCACTCAGATCAAAACCATAATGCTTCCTTTCCAATGATGTGCATAGCAGAGGGAAGAAAACAGCTCTTGCCTCTCTCTAGAAACATCTCTTGTCATTCCACATCCTGCATGTTCATCAGGACAAGTGAGGGTGCTGTGGAATTGCCTTTTTTCCTCTACTTGTTTCCACCATATATAGCTGGTATTGAGATATTATTTTTTCCATATTGCTTCATGCCCTTGATGCTGCCAAAGATAAGCGTGGAAGGAAGGCCATAGTGACCTGCTTGTACAAATTACATTATTTCTGTTATTCTCTCAGAAAATGTCAAGTCTCAACACTGTACATAATCGATGTCGCAACTTCACAGATGCTCACTCAGTGCCTGTCCACTTCTGTATCTGACGTTTGTGGGATAGAGTTTACTGCTTAATTATTAACACAAAATTCAAATTAAAATTAACAGCAGCCAACCTTCACTTAGTCACAGTCTGATGCAGCTCCAGCTCAGCTGGCACAATTTCCCTTGGGATTCACCTGAACTACTACTATAGTCAGCTCACTGCTGAGCATGGGAAACCATAGCCATGTAGATTTTTGACAAGGTATTTCATTAAAGGCTCCAAAAGAAGATGAAGTGTACGGGATGCCACACAGTTAACAATTGGGATGGAAGCATATGGTCATTTTTTAATGATAGACAGGGGCTTCTAGCTGATTCCTTTAAGGATTTTTGCTGTTCATGTGAAAAGGTCTGTGAAAGAAAATCAGCATTCAACTGACAGAAATCTTTATGTGATACATTTATACTGTAATTCATTACTGTTAATTATTTTCTTCTATTTATTTATCATTAGTGTAAGTGGAACATTTGAATACCTCATATTTTCTAGTTAGAGAGTTTATGCATCAGAATTCAAACATAAGTTATAGTCTACATTTTGTTGGCCAGTTATTCAGAAATTATGCCCAGTCTAACAACTTTCCTACTGGGTCATCCTCTATTAATACACACAGATCTTAGGAGCATGCTGTCCTTTCGTTTTGCAGTGCTGCAAGCAGTAGGTTTGAATCCTGGACAAGAAAGTTGGAAGGAATTCAGAAAAAAACATCAATGATGATTAAAGATTTAGATTTCATGAAGACTTACTAAAAAGTAGTTATATAGACTTCATCCAAATGATGAAATAGCAATATGCCAGAGCAGAATTATCCCCACAGGAGAAAGGTGAGAATCACTAATGAAGAAGATCAATTTCCAATCCTTAACCCCTGCACAAACAAACCAACACCAAGTCCTATGGAGTACAACACTAGTTCCCTAGGCTGCAGAAACAGCTTGCTAGAAAGCAGTACCATTTGCAGGAGGCAGCCGCCTTGTCTACGTTACTTTGTACAGTCAACTTCATGTTACTTAATTTATACTTGTATTCTCATGCCCATTGCGGTTTCACACTTCTTTCCTCCCACAGATCCTGAGAGTGAAGTTCATGGTAGATTAGCCACTCAGTGTGTGCTGTGATTGCCTGCATAATTCACAAATGTCACATGACTAGACAGTCAGTGTAGGGGAGTTCTAAGTAATCAGTTGGAAATTGGAAGCTTGAGTCCCTCAAACCTTGCAACTCTTGATCAGAAAAAAAAAAAAAAAAAAGCTTTGTGCAACTATTAAACACCTCCAGGGTAATGGGATTTGACTCTGATTAGGTTCCTGAGCCCTCAGAAGTATTGAGTGTTTGTGTTGGGGTTAGTTAATAGATTAGTGCAAGTACATAGGATCTTGAAAATCATAGGGTAACCACAAGCTGAGTAAGTAACAGAACACTGTTGGATTTTGACAGAGCCTATGGAATATAGATGGAAGATCCTATAGATTTTACTTTTACAAACCAAACTCCCCAGTGATATCTTGTGCTCTCTGTCTAGGGCTCTTCCAACTTGCAAATGAAGTCTGCTATGGAGGGGCTCTCCATCAGTATTTCAAGGTATACCCCTGCAACCCCAATCAGCATATAAATAGGTTTTTTTCTCTACTCAATTAAAAATGAAGGATTTGACTTTTTTTTTCAATTTCTAAGGTGTTTTTTATTTTGTTTTCAGTGTGACTAGGTTGCTGTCTCTGAACTGTGGAAAAAACATGCACATTTCTGCCTTTGTGAAAGCTCATTTTCATGCAGATCCACTTCCCAAAGGATACCTCTTTTTAATGCCTATATTATAGTACTGATCACAAGCCTTAGTGGAGATCAGGGACATGCTTTGCTTGTTTGTTTGTCTCTTTTTTTATTTTTTAAGAATATGGTCTGAATGAATGTAGCAAGTGATTGATGGCTGATGAAACTGAATAATTAGCCCAGGTATCTCTGCTTTTCTGAGATCTGGCAAAAATAAAAAGTCTGAACTTTGAAAAAGTAATGGGCTTTCTGCAACCCTCTGGACAGCAACCGCCATTGAAGATGAAGACAGCAC